>NW_027187340.1:9990058-10013986 GCF_028583685.1 Petaurus breviceps papuanus
TGTTTTATAATAACTGTTCTTGCTATATCACCTGAGTAAATGCATCTTATAAAAGCTGATTAAGTCTAGCTGATAATCAAGGGGAAGTACACAGGCTCACGAATAAGAATATTAGAAACACAAATTCACAGAGTTAATCCTCAAAACTTGAGACTAATTTTAGTCATTGTCTTCTGGGGACTTCAAACTGGCAGTACCAATGCAAATAAGAGAGCAAGCCCAGAGTTACTGCAACAAGGCTAAGACAAGGGCCCAGTCCCGGAGCTAGAACAATATGCCAAGACAGAGACTGAGACAGGAGAGAAAAAAACAAAGACACAATAGCTGGGCCTACAAGTATAAGCTAGAGGCTTGGTTAAAAGGACAAAGCAAAGTCCATTTATTAAAATGGAACTACATGATCAGAGCAAGAAAAGCTGACCTGATCCCAAGTCAAGATTCTTTTATTTCTCCTCCTTCAGAGCCCTGTCCTGGATTGGTCCCAGAACCTTGGATGGAACTTAACCTAGAATTATTTAGTGTCTCTGGCTTTTGAACTGGAGGTACTCTGGGAAGCAAGCAATGCTTATCATCACAGATGTTTCAAAAGCCTTAGAAAGAAGTAAAAAAGGGCCTGAAGAGGGAAGTGACAGTAAGATTAGAAAGGAGGAAATAATGTGAAAAACATAATAGGATTATTGAGATCCCATAGAGAGATTGATTGCATCTTAAAAGTAAAGAAGAGAGAAGTCATAGGATTGTAGATTTAGAGATGGATAAAGTGTCCAGATAGGAAGACCCACCACTGGGGTTCCTTTCTGCTTTGCATTCCCTTTTTCATTCCCTTTACCATGTTATATAGACCCTATCCAGGGCAGCCAGTTGGAAGAAAAGAGATATGGCTGTTTTTACCACTTAGATGAACTGGAAGTCACCAGCTGCACACTTTTCATTGAGATGGACAACCACCAGACATTATCATCTGTCCTTTACTGCATCTAAAAATCCTCTGCACTTTATCATTTACCTTACTGCTATGTCCTCCAGAATCTTTCACACCATCATCTGACCTATTGATGCAATCTAAGGATTCCTTAGACTCATCATCTGTGCTGTGCTAAACTCTTTTATATGTATTCTATGTCCATTTAGATTGTGATCTCTTTGAGAGGGACTGTCTTATTTTTTTTCCAGTATCCCCATTGCTTGGCACCTAAGTGCTTAATAAATGCATTTTCCTTCCTTCTTTCTTTCTTTCCTTCCTTCCTTCTCTTCTTCCTCTCTTCCTTCATTAGGTCAAAATGGCCTTCTAGTTCCATGTTATCATTTTACAGTTGAGGATACTAAGGCCCACAAAGAGTAAATTGCTTGTTCAAGGTCACAGTTTCCTGAACCCAGATTCAATAGCTTTAAAACCAACACTCTTCCTACTGTACCATCCTGGCTATCTGAGAGAATGGTAGTATCTGTAACAGAAATAAGTCAACAAGGGAAAGGAAGTGTTTGTTTGGTTGGTGGGGGTGGCAGTATTGTGCTTTTTTTTTTTTTGAGTTGTTATCAGTTGGTCAGAAACGTGAATATTCAAGTATATAAAGGACTTGTGATTTTGTCACCAGAGGTACTTCCTCTAGCAACACAGATCCTAGCTTGTTGGACAGTAGTAGATAAGTCCTAGGAAATGAATTGAAGTTCATAGAAGTGACTTGTCCAGGGTCACAAAGCTAGAAAGTATGAGAGAAGGGATTTGAACCCAATTTTTCCTAGTTTTAAGTCTAGCGAACTTTCCACTATGCACATTATCAAAGAAATATGCAAGTAAAAAAATCTGGCTTTTGTATAGTAATTTCTTTCAAGGTTATTTCCCATTTGTTTTCTCTCTTGATTCTCATAACAATTGCCTTGGCACAGTGGGTATAGTACTGGGCCTGAAGTCTAGAAGACTCATCTTACTGAATTCAAATCTGACCTCTGACACTTATTAGCTTTGTGACCCTGGGAAAGTCACTTAACCCCACTTGCCTCAGTTCCTCATCAGAGAATGAGCTGGAGAAAGAAATGGCACTCCAGTATCTGTGCCAAGAAAACCCCAAATGGGGTCATGGAGAGTAGGACATGACTGAACAACAACAATCCCCATTTTATAAATGAGAGAAATGAGACTGAGAGAGATCTCTCTCTGGAGATCTCTCTCTGGAATGATGGTGTCAAACACATGGCCCTACCAGCAACAATCTTCAGTGTGACTGAATTGCAGATAATCTGTAATTGAAAAATATTTAACAAAATCAATAAAAAGGCAGTAGGAGATAGATAACGTTGATATGTGGTTCTTTAAGTCCATATGCAGTTACAGGGATCCTGATGCATCTTAGTAGCCACCATTTCTCTTTGAGTTTGATACCACCAGTCTAGAACTTAAGTCACCTGATTTTAAGGCCATGACAACATTTACCCCCTCATCCATGCTATTACAACTGATAATATTACTATTTGGCAGTATGAAACTGGAGCTCAGGAGAGGCTAAAGGAAGGCAGAAAATAAAGAACTCCATTGAGTGAGAAACACTCGTGATGGACAGGAAAGGCTGGCTATGAGCAACATTCCAAGGAAGAATGGACAGGATTCTAGTTGGTCACTTTTTATTTTCCTCGTCAGTCTTCAAAAGCATATTCAGAGCTCTTGCCTCAATGACGTTAAGTTTCTAAGCTTTCATCATTTTCATCTGGCTATTAAAACTTAATAATTTGCTTCTAATGTTTCTAATGTCTTAGAATCTACTTCATGGATATCCTCTATAAAGCTAAATCAGCCAACACATTTCAGAGAGACATCCTCACTACATTATCAGAACCCACCATAAAGTTACCAAATGACATCACTTGCCAATTAGTCTTTTGTGTGATTATCCCTGTTGAACTAGCTTCCCCTCCCCCAAATCATTTTGCCTAAGGCTGTGTTTTCTAGAACAACACTGGATGTTGTATGGTGTATTGGCTTATAGAGCAGGTGTGTAAGATCAAACAACTTCTGGGATCTAAAATTCCTCACTATAAAGATTTGTGTCATTCGGCAAAATACTGTGAACATGACTATTCATTTAACTACAGTAGATGTCACCCCTTTTCAATTCATTGGACCTTTTCACTCTCCAAAGGATGATTGCCATGAGAGATAAGAAAAGGAATGAAAGGCCAGAGTTAGGAAAAAACACACACCCAGAAAATTGATGGCAGCAGAAGGCAACCTATCACATTACTCTTACAGCCCTCTGCTCCATGAAATGGACACAATAGCAGACATCAGTCATGGAAAGATGCAACCAGATTTATTTCACTGCAATCTAACAGCCTAGATTCTTTTTCTCTCTATAAAATAGAAGTGTCTCAAGGATTCATTTCTGGTTACAAATAAAACTCATTCATATATCAAATCCCTCAATTAGAATGTGTACCTACAAACCTCCTTCCAATTACCCCATTTCTTTCCTTATTAAATAACCTGACACATTACTTTAAGTCACAAATTTCCCCCTAAAAATGTTGATACTGATAAAAAAAGAAGAAAGGAAAAACATAGCAGACCGTTTTAAACCATCTGATAATGTTTTATTACATAAAATTGGGTGAAATATAAAAACGAAACAAAACTATAAGATACAGTAAAATTACATGTAAGGCACTCTGCTATGTGTGGAGCTAACATCATCCTGAATTAAAAGGTGGGAAGAAGATTGCTGTTATTAGGCTTGCTGGCAGTGGGGTGTGTGTGGGTGGAGGGGGTAGTTAGATGGAGATCAGTGGTAAACGTAATGAGGAGCTCCACAGAAGTACAAAGACAAGTAGTCTTTGCTAAAAATTGATGAAAAACTATAAAAAGGAGAGGGAAGGTAAGTGGCACAGTGGACAGAGTGCTGGCCTAGAGTGAGGAGGACCTAAGTTAAAATCTGACTCAGAAACTTACTAGCTTTGTGACCCTGGGCAAGTCATTTAACCCTGTTTGCCTCAGTTTCTTTGTCTGTAAAAATGAATTAGAGAAGGAAATGGCAAACCCCTCCAGTATCTTTGCTAAGAAAACACCAAATGGGGTCGTGAAAAGTCAGACATGACTAATTGACAAAATAACAACTACATAAAAAAAAAGAGAGAGGTATAGGCTAACACATACAGCCGGAGTGCCTCTCATTACATCAGTGAAGTTCAAGGTGAGTTCTCTTAGTCTTTGCAACAAAGAAATAAGACCAAACAAACAGGTATAGAGTTGACAGGCTGCTGTCGCACTTCATCAGAAGAATTGTCTACAAGAGGTACTAATAATGAATCACTCGGCAAGCATTCATTAACTGACCATTATATGCCAGGCACTACACTAGGCACTGGAGAGAAAAAGATAAAATTGAAGTCTGTTCTTTCAAAGAATTTACAATCATTCTAGTTAGGGTGACAAAGGCTCACCAAAGAGCGTCAGCTTCTTGATCCATCTGACAACTTGTTATGGCTCATGTTTTGTTATTAGAAATGCTTGTTTTCAGTAGGGGAGTTTGGGCCATGCGATTTCATTGGTGTGGCAAATTCCCAGTGGATAGATTCCCTCCATGGTAGTAGTGTTTGGAGCACTAAGGCCTAAGTGATGTACTTGAAGCAATCAAACAACAAGCATTTAATAAGCACTTACTGTATTCTAGGTATTATGCTACATGCTGGGAATCGAAGGACAGAAGACCAATTAGGAAAAGCAATTTAAGATTTTTATTTATTTCCAACAACTATGGAAGGCAAGGGGAATTTTTCAGTGAACCTCACAGAGTCTTTTTGTCTTGGCAAAGTAACAGCTAAATGGAAAATATGGCAGTGGATAGAACACTGGGCCTGGAGTCAGGAAGACCCAAGTTCCAATCCAGCTTCAGACACTTGCTAGATGTGTGACCTCAGGGCAGTCATTTAACCTCTATCCTCAACTTCCTCAACTGTAATGTGGGAATGGATGGCATCCTAACTCTCAGTTAGGTAATAGCACCTTCCTCCTGGGGTGTTATGAAGAACACAGAGGTGATATTAATAAAGCTCTTATCACAGTGCTTGCCACATAGAAAGTGCTATATAAATGCTAGCTATAGTAGTTATTCCTAAAATCGAAGGTAAAAGGCTACAGGAATGCCTCTGAGCCCTTTATATTATCAGAGTGAACAGAGAAGGACTGGAAAGTACAAACTAAGAAGAAAAAGGAGAGGCAGGAAAAGAATCATAGCCCATGTCAGGAGGCAGAAGATAGTTGAAGGGGAACCAGAAGGAAAAGAACCATTGGTTATGAGGTGCTAAGGAACAGGTATGAAATTCTTTCTATAGAAGGAGAATGGGTATACACCCTCTGGAAAAAAATTTATCTGTGTTCCAAGTGACCTATAGTGATGATATGACGAAAGTGATGCTATAAATAGCATCCAAGGCTGACATTGGGACCCTTAAATCCAATAAAGATTGAGTGAGGAAGAGCAGTGTTAGTTAGAATGAATCCCTACTGATGGAGGCCAAGAAGTTATTTACTGCCTAATATTAACAAGAGAGATCATATCATGGGATATTATGGAGAGCCTTCTAAGGCATGTCAAACCTGACAACCATAAGGCATTTCTAATGATTCATTTGGGGATAAATGATACCACTGGAAATAACATGTAAATCATGGTAGAGACTGGATTCTGGGTCAAAAAAATCAGCAACAAAATTGAAGACTTAGATGTCCAGGTGGTTCTGATCTTTCTGCTTCCAAGTGAAACTATGGGCTTTTCAAGAGAAAGGCAGATTTTGTAAAGGAACAGCTGGTTTAAAAAATGGTTTCTGAGAACAAGATTTGGATTTTTGAACCATAGATTGTAGGCATAATGGATTTTTAGCTAGAGATATAGACATGATGGAGATAGATAAAACTGGTATCTTCCTAGAATCTTATGAATCTTATAAAGAGAACCTTAAACTGAAAAGCAAAGGAAAAGGAGGAAACTTCCTATGCATTTGTACCAATTTAGATAACCATAATAAAGTATAGCAGTTATGACACAGGAAGAATATCAGCAGAGAAGCTACATCATGCATAAAATACATAGTATAAGAAAGCAGCCAGCAATGAAATTCCTAAGTTCAGATGTCAGCATGTAAATGCATAAAGAATGAGTATTAATCAAAGTGAACTAGAGATCTTAATTGGAGGAGGCAAATTTGACCACTTAACAAAATAGGACTCGTGATTAAAATACAGTTCTAGGAGAATGTAATAATCTTAATAATAACATAGATGACATTTATGTAGCATTTTAAGGTTTTCAAAGCATCTTATAGACTTTATCTTGCTTAAAAGGAATAAAAGAATAGATTTGGGGTAGAGTATCAATGTACTGCATATTAAAAATATGCATGCCAGTGAAGAAAACCAGCAACTAGGTGGATGAAGTATGAAGGAGAATGTTTTGGTGAAGTTCAACAGAATGAGAAACAAAAATAATTCCCATCATCATGGGAATATAACATAGACCTCTTGGACAAAAAGAAGAAATAAATGAGTTTGAGAAATAGATTGTAATCAAATATGGAATTATGATTAAATGATTATGGGGGACCAATTATCTGAACAATTGATGGAACTCACTTAATTCCAGAAGTAGCATAGCTTATGAATTCCTGGCTTGTTTGGATACAGGTAATTTTATCCTATAAAAGAGGAGGAAGTAATCAGGACTATTATTCTGGACCTCATCCTCAACATTAAGAAAGATCTGGTTACCAAGGTGAACATGACGGGAATCTTGGGAGGGGGAGGGGTAAGGACCACTGCATCTCCAAATTTCTATACAGAAAGAGAAGTCAATCATATACACTAAATTTTTTGAAAAAGAGATTTCAAAGGGTTCAGAAAAAGATAAGGATAGGAGCTTATACCTTCAGATAATATTAGTACTCAACCCAAGAAGGGTGGGAAGCAATAAACAATGGAATTCTAAAGGAACAATTTTTTTTTAATCCAATGAGAAAGAAAGGGGTGCAGTACCCAAAGATAACAATGCAATTGTACTAGAAAATTCAGCAACTTATGTAATGGAGGGGCTGGTATATATACAAAGTGCCTCAGTTATTGTCTCTCCTAATAGAGGAGACCAGGGAGCCTGCTTCCAGGATATGTGTAAGGGAAATAGCCTAGAGGTACTCTGGAGCATTTGTAGACATTCTGTAAGTGGTTCATGATAGGTAGCAACATGGTAAATGGGAGATGCTTTGATTGGCTACGAAAGCCAACGTGTCATGTCTCTTTTGCCCTGGCTGTTCTAGTTGCTTTGTTCACATGGTATCAGTAAGAGACAGGGCAGTATAAGGAAAGGCCTCTGGGTTTTATCCCCATTTAAGCTTTGGTTCTTGACCTCTGAATCTTATCTTTCCATTCTGTGTGAAAAGAGTGGAGTTTCCAACCTTGTGAGTTTTGAAAGGTTAGGAGAGTAAGCCATGTCAATCCAGGAATCAAAATCCAGGCCAGATTTTGCAACTGCTTGCATTTATTCATCATGAATGACCTAAGAAGCAAAGAACCACCTTTTGCATCCAGACCCTTGAGAGCTTAAATAAGAACTCATATAGCAATCAAGCAGCATCTGACCATAAACTTAATTGGACAGGTGTTATGAAGGAATGGAGCTAAGTTGACATACTCTTCCCACCCACACATCCCTAAAGACTGAAGTTGTATAGGAGAAGTAATGGGGAAAGTGGGGGGGTTTTCACTATATATTTGAAGTAAATCTCCTTTTGCTAATTGATCTTGCGTGATTAAATGGAATTGGAATGCAATCTACTGGTGCGTAACAAGTGAAAAACAAAGCTTGGTAAGGACTTAATCCATCGGCAGTAGAAAATAGAGGACCCTCAAATCCCTTGGGATTATTCACTACATTAAAGGGGCAAGATAGTAACTTAACTCTGAGAGAAGGATGCATAGCAGATAGCCTACACTTAGATTTTTAAAAGCCATATATAAAAGAAGACAACATCAAGAGAAAGGGAAGCAATCATTATCAAGAACCAGTATAACTTCATCAACAGATCACGTCAGACAACTTTCACCGTATTTTTTGACAGATTTTCTAGACCATTACATAAGAAGAATGCTAATGCTGTAGTTCACATAAATTTTAACAAAACATTTAACAGAGCATCTTATGCTACTCATGCAAAAGATTGGGAGATGTTGTCTAGACACTGGCACATTTAGACAGGTTCAGAACTGGTTGATTGGAAAAATTCCATTAGAATAGTTATTAATATATCGGTGTCAACTTGGAAGGAGGTCTCTATTGGGATGCCCCAGGCACAGGTCTGTCCTTGACTCTGACTTGGTAAACATTCTTATAAATGCCTTGAATTAAGAAAAAGATAGCATGCTTGTCTAATTTGAAGATGACACAAAGCTAGGAGGTAGAGGTAAAATATTGAATGATAGTGTTAGTATCCAAACAGATTTTTAATATCAATAAATGTGAAGTTTGACATTTGGAGTAAAAATAACAGCTTCAGAAGTATAAGATTGGGTAGGTCTTTATATCTTTTTTAAAGTCCTAAGGATATTACTAGAGCACAAACTCAATTTGATTCAACAGTGTGATACAGTAACCCAAAAAGTTAATGAGACCTAAGGGTGTGAGATCAAAATTGCATAGGATGAACAAGGGATATGAAAGTCACCCCAGTACTCTGCCTTGGTCAGATCAGCTATGCTTACTTATTGTTTTTCAGTCATTTTCAGTAATGTCCAATTCTTCATCCCCAATTTGGAGTTTTCTTGGCAAAGATACTGGAGTGGTTTGCCATTTCCTTCTCCAGATCATTTTATAGATGAGGAAACTGGCATTCTGTCCTAGCCACCCTTATACTTACTTGTGGGCACATTTTTTTAAGAAAACACTACAGATCACTCAAGAGAGGATGACCAGGATGCTGAGGAGTATCATGTCATATGAGGACTGGGTATGTTTAGCTTGAAGGATAGAAACCTGGGAGAAAACACTTGATATTGTGTTCAAAGATTATCCTGTGGAAAAAGGTAAAAGGTATTAAACATATTCTACTTGGTCTCAGAGAGCAGAACAAAGGAGAGGTAGATGGATTAACCAAAAGGCAGATTCTCACTCAATGCAAAGAAAATGAATTATTTAAAGCTAGACAAAAATACAATGGCTTGCCATTGGATGCTGCCCCAAAGGTCTTCAAGACAAAACTGGAATATGACACATTAAGGATGTCATAGAGGGGAGCCTTGTTCAGTCTTGAGTTGGAGTAGATGACCTCCTTGGTGTCTTTCAGCACTGAGGTTCAGTGATTTTGGAATTCATCAAACACTTGTCTTAGCATTTTCATTTTTTTTTACAAGGATCATACAGCTACAACTAGAAAGGACCTCAAAAGTCATCTCATCCAAATCTAATTTTACAGGTAAGGAAACTGATGCCCATAGAGCTTGAGGGATTTGATCAAGATTTCATAGTTACTAAATATCAGAGGGGATATTTGAACCTAGATCTCTGCTTCAAAACCTATTTCTCTTTTTCCTGAGCTACACTGTCAATAAAGTCAACAAGTATTTACTAAGCATTTACTATATGCTACAAATTGTGCTAAACACTGAGAAGACAAAGGAAAGCAAAGCAGTCCTTGTCCTCAAGGACCTCACATTTTAATGGGGGAAGCAACATGTCATAAATAACTAGACACACAAAAGATAAATACAGAATATATTGAAGATAATCTCAGAGAAGAAGTCCTTAGTCATAGGGGGACCTAATTCCTTTTGTATCTATTTTACACATAATTCAGTCTCCTTTAAATCAGTTGACAAATTCCTTCATGTTGTCCTTGTGTATCCAAAGAGATGGGGATTAGATCATGACACAATTAGGAAGATCTGCAATCAATTAATGGCTTAAATCTGTATTTCTCAAACTTTTTGGTCTCAGGACCCCTTTACACTCAAAGTGCTTATCTTTATATGGGTTATGTATATCCATATTCACCACATTGGATTGTCAAATTATTAAAATATTTATTACTTCATTTAAAATAACACAAAAAGCCCATTACATGTTAACATAATTAATATATTTTAGGGAAAATAACTATTTTCAAAAAATCAGTGAGAATAGTGGCATTGTTTTAAATTTCTTCAATATCTGCTTTAATAGAAGACAGCTGGATTCTCAACCTGCTTCTGCATTCAATCTGTTGTGATAGATTATTTTTGGTTTAAGTATATGAAGAAAATCCTGCCCTCAAACACATAAGTGGTTTGAAAAGAGAAATATTTTAATATGGGAATAATGTCTTGGCATTACTGTGAAAATAGTTCTGACCTCATGGACCTCCTGAAGGAGGTTGGAGACTCCCAGGTTCCACCAAACCACCCTTTGAGAGCTGCTACTCTAGAACCAGAGAATAGTCTCTAATGTTGTTGTTCATTCATCAATCATGTCCAACTCTTTATGACATCATTTGAATTACCATTTCCCTCTCTTTACAGATGAGGAACTGAGATAAGCAGGATTAAATGAGCTGCCCAGGGTCACATAGCTGGTAAGTGTCTGAGGCCAGACTTGAACTCAAAAAGATGAGTCTTCCTGATTCCAAGTCCAGTGCACTATCCACTGTGCCACCTAGCTGCCCAGTCTTTAATGAGTTGATGTCAGAGATGCTTTGGGGACATGTTCTTAACCTTGTTATGTTCATCAGTTCTTATCAGTGTATTTGATGAAGCTATCATGTTCATGCTTATCAAATTTGAAGATGATGGAAAGGTGGGTGGCAGTGCTTGAGAGTTAGTTGTTAAATTTTCAGCTCGAATATTTTTATCTCAGGAAGTTGTAGACAATACATACTTTTTTCTGGTAGAGCCAGTTGTAAAACAATTAACACCTCCCCCCCCCCAACCCCACTCCACACTCTCCCCCACAACCACATAGTCTCTCTTTACTCTCTTCTGGTCAGATCATATCTGGAGTATTACGTCCATTTCTACAAGCTGGAAAAACATCTCAAAGTGTGATGACCAGAACAGGGTGAAGATTGGACTGGATGGCCTTTGGGATCCTTTTCAAGTTTGAGAGCCTATTATTGTGTGATACTTGGGCATTAATCATGACCCCCAAACTCCAGCAAAACTACAATTAATTAGGAATGACTACAGATGAATCTAATCTTGAGCACACACTTTACATCTGTCATCTAGCACAATCTAGCATTTTTTAGTTGCCTTCTCATATTTTTTTATCAAGGATACCTTGAGGGTATACATATATATACATATATACTTTTTTTTCAGAAAGGTATTATAGAAATGAAAAACTAAACATAAGGGTCATTAATTACTGATCTCGTTGTCTTCTCAATTTTATTCTAGTAATATCATCACTAATTTTTTAAAATTTCCTCCCTGAGATATTTTAAGAAATGATCCCTCAAGGCTTTTAAGACAAGATTATCTACAGCAGTAGTGTCAAATTTAAACAGAAAAAGGGGCCATTAAATGGTACGTAAGGATCCTATGGGTCTTATATTGACTAAGAAAACCACATATTAATATTATCTATATTTCAGCATATTTTTATTTATTTTGTTAAACATTTTCTAATTGTGTATATCTGGTTCATGCTGCATGTGGGGGTGTCGGGGGCCCCCTGTGTGTGTTCAACTCCTCTGATCTCTAGTATAGATTTTTACATTAGGCATTTGGTCTGTTTCAGTCACTCTTCCTGAATTTTTCCTTTAATGATAATGATAAAATAATTATCATTATTATTATTTATAAGTATATGACCTCAAATCCCTTCTAGATAAATTGTTTTATTTCCCTATCTTCTTCTTTGGGTTGAGGGCTTTAGTGGATTTTGGATATTGCGAAATTCGTGAATCATCCATTGGGGATTGTTTGCACAGGGAGAGAAGGAATGCTTCTAGTCAGGTGTAGCTGTTTGTCTTGAGAGGGTGGATTGACACCGGGTAGCAGTCTCAAAGGTGGATAGAATATTTTCTCTGCCAGAAGCCCTAGGATGTGTTTTGGCATAAAGCCAACTTCTGAAGGAGAAACTCTCATCCGATTTTTCTTTAATGGATAATGCCCACTTTGCAGTTTTCTACTGGTTCACTTTAGCATCCAGTCAAGGGAGCCATTCTGCTTCAGTCAAACTAACCACAGCCTTTTCTCTCTCCTCTTAATCTTTCCCCAACATTCCTAGCATGCCCTTTCATCAGGTTTTGTTTGCCAAGCTCTATAAGGGGAGAATAGTAACAAGGGTCCCCATAAAGTTCAATCAGGCAGCTTTATCTTAAACCCTAGATGACAAGATGGACGGCTAGATTATATTTGATGACAGAAATAAACCTGAGTTCAAATCTGGCCTTAGATACTTAGTAACCAGACAAGACATATAACGTTGCCTCAATTTCCTCATCTGTAAAATGAGCTGGAGGAGGAGATAGCAAACCACTCTGGTAGCTTTGCCAAGAAAACAGTCACACATTACTAAAATGACTGAACAGATGACAGGATGGCCAGGGAAAGTGTGCAAATAAAATATAAGCTTCTTGAGGCTAATCTGTTTCTGTTTCTTTTTGGTCTCTACCCCCTCTCATAGTAGCAGAGAGTTTTATAAGTAGTCAGCATTTATCCATTGTTTTTCCTTGATGGAATTGAACAGACAAAATGATAATAGCTGGGGCAACTAGGTAGTTCAATGGATGGAGCAAAGGTTCCCAAACTTATTTGCCCCCCCACCCCCCTTTCAAAAAAAATTACTAACCACCCCCCCTGGAAATCTAGTTTCTTTAATCCTTTAACATTTTTCTAATTTGCATATTTTTAAAAATAATACATCTTAAAATTTAATAATTTATTATAAATTTGTGGGGTTTTCCCTGCATTGAAATTTTGATGGTGCAATATTGTATCATATAACCATATAGTATTAAATAGCAAACAAGTTATTACATGCACATATCCTTGCCTATGCATTCTGGACTCCCAAACAATGTGTGACAGGTTCACCTGCCAATGCTTACTTGTTAATGTCTATTGGTGGACTTGACCCATTGATCAGTTATAACTTGAAGTTTGTTTATTTGGAAAATAATGTAATCACTATGACTTTAATTCTCTTACACAACAGATGAAACATGTACGAATGGTTTTTCAAAATTATCTTCTCTTCTTTCCTTAATTCCACCTCACCCTTATTTTTATTCAATGCCCCCCAATCGTACTCGAGGCTACTACTTCCCCCCTGGATTGTTCCAAGGCTCAATTCACTTTGGGAACCTATGGTATAGAACATAGACTATGGAGTCGGGAGGACTTGAGTTTAAACCCAGTCTTGTATACTTACTAGCTGCGTGACCCTGGGCAGGTCACTTAACTCTAATTACTTAATAACAATAATAATAATAATAATAATAATAGCTGATGTTTATATTAAAGTTTACAAAGTGTTCTACATAGATGATCCATGTGATTTTTAAAAAATGACCCTGTGAACTCTTCTAATGATCCATTACAAATAAGGAAAGTGAGGCTCAGAGAGGTTAATTGATCTACCCAAGTTCACACAATGAATATTCACCTGAAGAGAAATTGTAGCAACATGTTAGAATGTTTAACAACCATCTTTCTAATTTATATATATATATTATATATATATATAGCAGACAGACTTTTAAAGTTTAATCTTTACTATTACTATTTACTCCAGCACTTTCCAAGTCTACACATTCAACAAAACAATAATCAAACCCTGATTTGTAGCATTTTTTATTCCTGAGGTGTAAAGGCTTCACATTAAAAATTTCATAATTCACTCTCACCAGCCATCCTGACTTCAACCCACTCCTGCCTGACTACATCCTGCTTTCTATTCACTCCACTTGTCTCATCATTCTTAGTAAAACCTGCCTAAACCAGTAATGGTGCTGCCCCGAAATCTTGGCAAATTCCACAAATACCTCTGTTGCTTTTGCTGTGGGCTCTTCCCGGTGACCCAAATTAGCCTTATTCTTATTTGCAAGCAAGCCTCAATGCAGGTTCATAATCCAAACTTCTGATATGAGCAGCTGTTTTGTGTGAAAGCAGATGCTGACAGGCAGGAATATACACAGATACAAAGACACAAACTTAAAATCCCATTCCTCTGCCTAGTCAGGGTGCAGGTTTTGCTTTGAAATGAATCCAGATAAACTTTATTTTATTTTTTGTTAAAAGAACCAAACCCAAGGAAACGAGTGTTCTTTCCCCTTCTTTTTTGATGTTCTACAACAGCATGAAGGCTGGGACCCTGTTCCATGAAAGCTTCTCTATGTGTCCCTTCCTTTTAAAGGGAAGAGGGTTATCTGTCCCTGTAGCTCGAGCACCTGTGAGCAGTGAATCATATGAATTAGTATTCAGTGAAGTTGAGACTACCAACTCCCTTTGCCTGGCTCCTGTCTGTGAGCTCCTCTCTCCAGACTATAACCTTCTCCCTCTGCCTGTCCTTGACTTGCCCGTCCGTCTTTGCAGTATTGCACTGTCTTTCCTCATAGTCGACAGCTGTTCTGAATCTTCCTTCTGTACTTGCTTGCTCACTCACTCTGCTGAACCAGTGCACTGTTGTTCAATTGTCTTTGCCTGCTATCTCTCCCAAAGAGACAGTCTCTGACACAGTGATTGTAAAATACCTACTTACTGGGCTTCCTCTCTTTTCTTTTTATTATCTAAAAGTGACTCACACTAACTTCATGCTGCATTCCCAGGTATGAGTTGGAGAGGAACCCAAAAGTATCCCTTCTTTTCTTTCTGTCTTCCCAAGTCTCACCTGTCTGCTCCCATTTTGTTCTCTCTCTCATTTTATTTTAAAGCCCTTTCTTCCTGATGAGCCTAAACCAGGAATATTTCTCCTAGACTGGAAGAAGTTGCTGTCAATAGAATGGATGCTGGGGTTCCAGCAAGGATTGATCAGATTACTGTAATACTATTTATGATACCAAGATGAGGTTACTTTCCAGCCCATGAGGCAGGCCTGGTATGTCTCAATGACACAGCCTATTCAAGGATAAAGCCCCATTTCAGATGCAACAATAAAGTTTATTTCACTGAATTCTAGGAGTTCACAATTCATTTCTAATTTCTCTGTTTCTTAAATTTCAGAAAAACTAGACCAAAGGGATAATATCAAATTAGATGCTTGTCAAATGCTCAGCACAATGCCTGGTACAACTAATATGTACTTCTGCCTTTACCCCTCCCCTTCCCCCCAAAGATGAATCCACCAATTAAGAAGCCTTTATTGAGCACCTACTATATGGCAGAGAATATAAACACAAAGACACTTCCTGGATCATGACTATAACTTTTACACAATTAGTCAGAGTCCCTCCCTTACAACATTATTTTTTGAGCACCTTATTTCCCTCTTTAATAAATAAACTATTTCTTCTTTTCTGCGGGAGAAATTTACCTCTTTTAGTTAACTATCCAGTATCTACTTCAGAATAATGATGGGTCTCCTATATCATTGTTTTGACCAAGTTAGTTTACATTTATCTTTATTGATATCACATGCTAAAGAATTCTAAAGAATGTGCTTTCCATCACATTCTCATTCCGGCAAAATCAAATGAGGTAATTCATGTACAGTACAAAACAAACCTTAATCTTAAAATGCTATGTAAATACCGGGTTTTGCCATCATCATCATCTCATTCTCACCTAGGGGTTCAGACAGCAACAGTCCTGGGGTATCACTAGGTGTCTATATATGTGGTTTTTTAAATATTTGATAGGGATCTTGAAAAAAGCACTGACTGTGAGTACAAAGACCTGTGTTCAAATCCTACCTTTTATACTTACTATCATTGTGACCTTCCTTCAGCATATCACTTAACCTCATTGGTCCTTAATTTCCTCATACACAAAATGAGGGTGTTGGACTAATAGGTTCCCAAAACAGGTGATACCGCCCCTGGGGAGTCCTGGAATGATCCAGGATGGGGCAGTAGTAGCCTCAGGTATAATTGGGGGGCATTGAATAAAAATAAGGGGGTGGTGGAAACATAAGGAAAGAAGAAAAAAGAAGAAAATTTTGAAAAACCATTCATACATGTTTCATCTGTTGTATAATAAAGTCACAGTGATTACATTATTTTCCAAATAAGTACACAAAATGCAAGTTATAACCCGTCAGTCAAGTGCACCAACAAGTCTTAACAAGCAAGTGTTGGCAGGCTAACATGTAGCAAATTTGTCAGCAAGTCCAGCATGCATCAGCGGGAATATATGCCTGTAATGACTTGTTTACAATACAGTACTAAACAGTTACATGAGACAATATTGTATCATCAAAATTTCAATGCAGGGAAAACCCCCCACAAAATTACAATAGATTATTAAATTTAAGATGTATCATTTAAAATTTTTTTAAATGACAATTTTTAAAAAATCCATTAAAGGGCTAAAGAAAATTGATCCCCCCAGGGGGGAGGGGGCTGAGTAATTCTTTTTTTATAAAGGAAATGGTAGGTCAAATAAGTTTGGGAACCTCTGGCACTAGATGACCTCAAATCCCTACCAGTTCTTGATGTAGGATCCTATAGTTATAGCCCAGGTAGTAAAAACAAGTGCTTTTTTGTAGCTGTATAAAAGTTGCAGACATGATTTTATCTTCTATAGATTCACTAAAAAAGCATTCCCAATAGAATGTCATTAGCAGACAGATAAGCAGAGATGAAATAAGCTTCATCCTGTTCCCAAATGATTTTGATCTCCTCTTCTAATTCTCTATACTTTGGAATTGTTTCATTCCATGTAGTTTGGGCATCACTAATACTTGGCAATGCAACAATAGGTTTCAAACTACTAAAAACATTGTTTGAAGTCTTTATGGATCCACACAATCTGTACTAATTGCATAGGTCTAATATAGCTTATTCATTGATTGAATTCTCCAAAATATTTTGGGTTCTGCATTTGAACTATTGGGTATCTGATAGCTGTCATCCCATGAAAAATACTGAATTTCTGATAGTCACCAATTCATGCTTGCTAGGTTTTTACAACGTATCATGACATGTTGTATAATTTCTACTGTTTCCTTGTGAAGTACTACATCTGGGGTCACTTCCCCAATTCCCACGTGCACTGGTGGTGCCATTCTCCAGAGTGTGGTTGACTATGTACTCTCAGAATTTAAAGGTAAAACTGAGGGGCAGGTCTTTACAGTACTGTCATTCACAGGCCCCCACCAGTGTGCTTCCTGTTGATTATCAACTGGTAGCTTCAATGAACTTTTAGGCAGAATATTTGTTAAGATGGAATAGTAAGAGCAATAGTTATAAAAACATTCTTTCAAAATATCTGGGGGTATACTCTCTTACAAATATGCATAAGGTCTGTGGGGAAAGTTGTCACAAACTTAAAATGCAAAGTATAGCATTGTGGCACACGTGGCACACATATGTAGCAAATGGATTCCTACCGACTCCTAGCCCTGGAAGTCTTTCTCTCACTTCCCCTCATGAAGTTGTCATAGAGTTCCCCTTAGGTGTAGCTGTCTAATGCCAAGGAGGGTTAGTATATTCCTCTAGCTGACAATCCCCATAGCTGATATTTTCCTCTAGTGCAAAGGATCTTTCTTGATGCTACTGAAATCCTCAAGCGACCATTTGGCATCTATCTATAGCTTCTTTCACTGCCATTTTCCATTACTGCCGATGGCCACTGCTACTGTTACCAGTCTTCTCTGTCCACCAGTGGGACCTCTGGGGACTCTGATAAGACATCTAGATCTCCTAACTTCACAAGGTGGCAATGGATACTTCCATCTCAGAATACCTATTTGCCAATTATCAGGAAATAACAAACAACAGAGACTGATGTAACCATATACGAATAGCTACTACACTTGATTGGAAGATAGGGCATCTACATGGTTCCAGTCCCACTCTTGCAGGAAATTCAAAGTAGGCCTGCCTTCTCATTACCAAAAAAGTAGAGCAATGAAAATATCAGTTACCCCTTTTGAATAACCACTCAGTTCTGACTCAGAATCCCCAGCGTTATCAGTTCCCCTAGTTTCATGGCCAATTAAAAGACTTTTTTTTTTTTAACAATACGTGGTATTAGCCCCTTTGTCATGAATGGTCAGAAACTACCTCCCCTCCTGTTTCCACATGGTCAGTATGGACTGAATCCAAGCAGGAGGATATGTCCATGATTCAAAAACTGTCCCTCATAGATTGATCCACTCATATTACACTTGTATGGTCTATATTGATCACTAGGTCTGGGTTCCTTAAGTATAATCCTTATATAATTTCTGGTATCAAATACAATCCTAAATATTATCACAAATTCTCATGAATATGTTTGATATCTCCTTGTTGACACACTGTTAGTGAATTCATTTGGATGTTGCCCACAGAGAGTCTTCAAATTCCATTTTTAGATCTGAGCTATACATGGAAATAAATCATGGACATCAACCAATTATTCCCAATAATTCCAACATTTTCAATTTCCTCCATTTTACCATCAATTTCTTGTCTACAAACATATTGAGGCATACCTTGCCCTTTAAAAAGTAAAAAAGCACAAGATTCAAAATGTTTTCCTTAATCCCCCTGAAGATTCTGAACTGTATTTCATCTTCCTTTCATTGACAAAGTTCTTTTAAAGTAGTGTATGCTTGTTGTCTCCCCTACCTCACCACCTATCAGATACTCCTTATATTTTGATTTTCCCCCTCTACCACATCACAGCATCTTAGAGTTGGGAGGGATCTCAAAAGCCCATGTCCTATAAGCCACCTGTGAAGAAATATCTCTTCCACCATATTCCCAACAGTGATTACCCAACCTTTTCTCTAAAACCTCCAGTGAGGTGAAACCCATGAGTTCCAGAAGCAGTATATTCTCCTTTTGATGGTTCTAATTATTGGGATTTTTTTTTCTTACCTCAGGCCTACATCTACCTCTTTACAACTTCCATCTACCATTCACTACTAATCCTGCCCTCTGGGATCAATCAGAATAAGCTTAACCCCTCTTCAACATGATACTCTTTTAGCTGCTATCAGACCAGCACCACAACCCTCATCCCTAACTCATCTCTTCTTTCTACTATGTCTCTAGCTCCTTCAATGCATTTTCAAAGGATAAGAACTTGAGGTCTTTTGCCATCATGCTCAAAATTCATTCTCCTTGGCAGACTAAAACAGCACAAATTTAGAATTGAGAACTTCTGACTTCTTTCTCTTGTCAATTATCATTATTCAACTCACCCTGAGCAGCGGTTCTATCCATTCTTTGCTCTTCCTTCATTTGTACTACGCATGGTACTTATCACATGAGGTCTCGGATCACTGATTCATGAGTGCGTACTTTACCTCTAGATAAAATCAGTTAGTTGGTTCAATGAATAGAATCTTGGACTAGCAATCAAGAAGTCTGAGTTCAAATCTTGCTTCATTGTGACTCTAGGCAAATCACTTAACCCTTGACTCAGTTTTTATTCTTAATCTATAAAATGGGGATGATAATATCTCCCAGGGCTGTAGTGAGGATTAAATGAGATAATATTTGTACAATGCTTTGCCTTCTTCAAAGTCCTATTTAAATAAACACTAGCTCCTTTTATTATCTTTTTTTTTTATTAGAGAGTAAACGTCTAGAGAACAGAGAAGCAATGGGCTGCAGTGGGAGCCAAGTGGTGTGATGGAATAAGCATTAATCTTATAATCAAAAGACTTGAGCTAATCAGAAGACTTGAGTTCAAGGTCCACCTCATGTATTTACTCATGATGTTAATGTAGCCAAGCCACTTAAACTCGGATGCCTCATCTGAAAATGGGGATAATATGCTACATACCTCAAAGAAATATTATGGAAAAAATGCTTTGGTTCACACTAATACATTATATAAATGTGAATTATCATTATTGTACAACATTGTCTACTGCAGGGTCATACATAAGGTAGGCATTCAATACATGCATATGTGTTTAATTGTGTTTTCCTTCCTAAGTGTCAGAGAGAAGCTGTCATCTGTACAAACTTGTACCTTAGGCAAATGAGATAATATTTGTAAAGTGCTTATACAGTGTCTGGCACAGAAGAGGCTCCTTATAAATGCTTATTCCCTTTCACCTCCCTTTATTTTATATCCTCCCCACTGAATGAATGGGGGGGAGGAGAAGAAGGAAATAATTGCATGAAACTTGTCCATCATAGTTAAAAATATTTATTTTCCTTAAATTGCCCATATTATATCATGAAGTAGTATCATCTTAAACACTTCATCAATGTCTTTTCTCTTCTGTACAAGCCATTAAACATTTTAATTAATACAGTAACTTTGATTTCAAATGTTCTCACTCCTACAGCAACGAATCATTAATTTTACGAATGGCAACAGGCTTGCTTGTTCATTACGTTCCATTTTCATCATGACCTTCGACTATTTGAAAGGGCACTTGACCTAAAGGTCCATACATTTGATTCACTGGCTCCTAATCAAAGACAAATACCTCCAGATGATTTCAAGAATATCAAAACACTATTAAAAGTTCAAAAGATAAGGAAAAAACACTGGAGTCTAATGTACTGTGAGGTCATAAAGAATTCAAAAAGCAAATGGTTTAGTGTGATTGCACACATACCACTATAGGTTTTATTTATTTTAGGAAATGGCATGATGGATTAGTAGTTCTATATTTCTTTCCACTTGAGAGAATGTATCATATCTGCCCTCCTTTACCTTCAGAGAGAAGACAGTTGATCCCTCTGCACCCAGTGCACCTCTACACTCCCTTTTCCCATTGTTCTCCTCTCCCATCTAGCCTGCACCTGTTTTCACAGGTGTTATGACAAGGAAATTAATTATACACACCTTGAACTGAGCATCTAGTCCCCCCATGGCAAGAGCATAAAACCCCCAGAGTCCCCCTGTGCTTGGCTCATCCCCATTCCACCTGGAATACCCTGGACTGTGACCCCGTCAAAGCCTGCCTGGCAAATTATGCCTGGGGACACAGCTACACTGCACCTGTGTGTAAGAGGAGCCTGATTCTTCATGCATGGAGGCTCATTTGGATGCCTGCCCTGAGCCTCCTTGTGTACTTTTATTTTCCTCATTGTCCATGCCCAAGGGAAGAGTTGGGATTCTTCTGGTTGTGTCACATGGCAGAGTACAGAAAGTGCCAGCACCAGAACCACAGCTCTGGGCTCTTGTGGTCATGTTGTCTTTGTGTCTGTTGTACATTTGCATGAGCATCTGATATATCAGCCTTATATGTCTTTGTCCATGTGACTGTGGTCTAACTAAACGGATGCCAAGATGGCAAGGGGGCATCATTATGTAACTTATCCATCATAAAGTAATTAGTGGAAATCAGGAAAAATAGGCGGGGAGCCAAGGTAGCTCACAAAGAAACAAGTTGTCCACTGACATGGCTCTATGGTAGGGATGCCTTTGACTGGCTGACACTATACAGCTGCCATCTCCTTTCAATACTAATTTTAATGGTAATGTTAATATTAATAATAGCTAGCATTTATAAAGTCTTCCCTTCCATATCACATGGGTTAGGGGTGCAGTAGCCCCATAATCTGGAAAATCTACATAAAATTTTTGGCCCTCCTTTTGTATCAGAGAAGAATTCTGAATTATTGTAGTATTAAAAGGTAAAATATGTTTATATTATACAATGCTATACATATATTTTATACGTTTCTGAGTTTCTAAACTTTTTTCTGTGTTGTCTACTGGCCTTTGTCATCTGTGGCTTCCACAAAACTCCCCCCAAAATTGCCATTTAATTTCTTATGCCAACTCCCAGTATACCAAAACCACGATGGGAAAGATGGGAAAAGTCATGATGAGGAAGGGATAACTAACTGTATAGTGATTTAAGAGTTGACATAACAAATTTATAAGATAGATGCCATTATTATCCTCATTTACAGGTGAAGAAACTGAGGCAGAAAAAGAGAAGTTACTTGCTGATAATTAAAAAGCTAGTGATTATCTAAGGTGGAATTTGAACTCAAGTCTTCCTGACTTCCACATTGGAACGCTACCTACTAGGCTACTGAATAATACCTAATATTTACATAGCTTTAAGGTTTGCAAAGCATTTTATATAATCTCATTTGATCCTCACAACAGTGCTATAATGTAAATACTATTATCACCTCCATTTTACAGATGAGAAAACTGGGACTCATAGAGGCTAAGTGATTTACCTGGGGCCATACAACTAATGAGGGTATGAGGAAGAATCTTAGTGAAAATGCTCATCACTAGGGGAATGGCTAAACAGATTTGATTGTGATGGAATACTACTGTGCTGTAAGAAATAATGAGCTACTTGATTTTAGAAAAACATGGAAAGGTTTCCATGAAAAAAAGTTATATACAGTAACAACAATATCATTTGAAGAATAATTCTGAACAAGCAAATTATTCTGAGTATTGTAAATACCCAAATCAACTGCAAATCAACTATGAAGGAAGATGCTATCCACCACCAGAGAAAGAAATGATAAATAGAAGCATGCATAGTGTGATTTTACATGTATTTCTAAATCTGCATCAAATAGTGGCCCTCTCTAGTACAGGGCAGAAGGGAGGGAGATAGTTTGGAACTTAAAATGGAACAAAAAATAAATAAATTTTTAAAAAAAGAAAATCGAACTTAGCTTTTCTTTCTTCTAAGAAAGAAATGGTGCCTATTGGACCCAGCACCTGATTAGAACAAAGAAAAATATACTCATTCAGATAGAAATTTATATTTAAAAATATATATTGAATGCCTCTTGTGTTCAAAGACTACTCTGTTTTGAGTACCATGGTAGACTTTTGAGATATTGCAAAGTATAGATAAGACAGAGCCCTGAGCCTCATGAAGGTTACAGTTTTGTCCATATGATGTATATGCAGATAACCATAATACAGGATAATACATTCTAAGTGATTCAATTCAACACACATTTATTAAGTACCAATGAAAAGCATCAGGGGGTTCTGGCTATACAAAGTCAAAAACTGAAACATTACCTACAATTAAGGTGATTTTATTCTACTAGTGGGTTACCTTAGAAGATCATAAATATTCTTTATGCTCAGTGTACATGTGAGACTGTGCCCTGAACAAGTATCAAGTTCAGAAGCAAGCAGTAGTGATGTGTCTCTGACCCCAAGAGCAAAGGGACATATCAGCTCCATCTTTGAGCCTAGTCTGAAGCCTACGTCAGAATAATCAGGAAAGGAATCCCGGGATAGTCCCATGCATTTCAGCCGGTAGTACACGGATGCAAATCTTAATATAAAGTCTGATGTCATGAAGTAGGCTGGAAAAATGAGAAAACAAAACAAAGCAGAACAAAAAAAATAATTCCACCATAAAAAAAAACTATTATGATGGCAGGGATGATCAAGATAAAAATCCAAGAGGAGAGAGTAATTTTTACAAAATATTTACATGTAAAACCTCAATGGAAAACATAGATTGGGCACAAGTTCAACCACTCTTCCTGAAATGGATTGTTTGCAAAAACAAGCTAAAAACATTTTTATATAAATGAAATGAGATCTCTACAGGGGAAAGTTGAAAAGAAATGATAATTATAGACAGAATGACTTGGGAAAAGGAACTGACAGCATAGTACATTAGGTACAAAATCATACCCAAGCAACAAACTCCTTTAATTTAGAATGGGTCACATAAAAGATAATTACTGCACAAGGCAAGAAGAAAAGTTAAAACAAGGTCTAAATACAGAAGAAAGAAGAAGAAGAAGAAGAAGAAGAAGAAGAAGAAGAAGAAGAAGAAGAAGAAGAAGAAGAAGAAGAAGAAGAAGGAGGAGGAGGAGGAGGAGGAGGAGGAGGAGGAGGAGGAGGAGGAG
>NW_027187340.1:10014086-10165841 GCF_028583685.1 Petaurus breviceps papuanus
GAAGGAAGGAAGGAAGGAAGGAAGGAAGGAAGGAAGGAAGGAAGGAAGGAAGGAAGGAAGGAAGGAAGGAAGGAAGGAATTGTAAAGTATCTCAGCAAAAAAACTGAATTAGAAAACAGATTGTAGTAATTTAATAATCATTGGATGTGAACTGATACAAAGTGAAGGAATCATGGCAAAGAAAACAATGTACAAAGAAAATCGCACACAAAAATCAACAGTGAATTAAAATTATAAAGATAAATCCTACTCAAATCATGAGTCATGCTTGAGAAATGAGAGGTATGAGAAAACACCCCAAACCCACCCCTCTATGGAGGTGGGAGTCCACAGGTGTTATATATTACACAGGTATTCAGAATTTTTCAATGCATTGATCAATTTTGCTGATTTTTACATTTTCTTTTTCCTTTTTTTGTCTTTAAACTGTACTGCTTGCTATATTGAATGGCTAGAGAGTCAGAAGATGAATATCCTCAATTTTCTCAGTAAAGCAGGGGTCTGAGAGAAGGAGAAAAGTGATGGAAAGGTAAAACTGAGTGCTATGTTAAGTCAAAAAGGGGACGGTCTTTGTTGACTGGATGGGGGGAGGATCAGGAAACACTTCATCCTATGGATTAGAGATGGCAGCACTCAATCACTGATTGCCTATATGAGCTGATAAAGAGGACACAGTTATCTAAGATAACCTTGACATTTTGAACATGGAAGACTGAGTGAAGCATAGTGCCCCTGGCTGTCAGTCAACAAATATTTATTAAGAACCTATTTTACATAAGGCACTGTGCTACATAAAGAAGATGCAAAGAAAGGTAAAGGCAATTCCTGACCTTAAGTAGTTCACAATGTAATGAGGGAGACTATCTGCAAATCATATGGACAAACTATACTTAGGATAAATTGGAAATGAACAATAGTGAAGGGACTGTAATGACCACGGTTTTGGAAAGGCTTATTCTGGAAGGTGAGATTTTAACTGGAACATAAAGGAGGGTAGGAAAGCCAGGAGGTGGAGATGAAGAGGGAGGGCTTTCTGTGTGTGGAGGATAGCCATTGAAAATGTCTAGAATTGGGAGATTGAGTGTCTTACTCAAGGAGCATTCAGGAGGCCAGTGTTACTGGATCACAGAGTACATAGCAGGGTGTAAGGTATAAGAAAACGGGAAAGGTATGGAAAGCATGCTATAAGAAGGTATGGAGGAGCCACTATAGTTTGTTGCTTGGGGGGGTGGCTGTGTGACATGGACATACCTAACCTTGAGGAAGATCACTTTGAGTTGAGTGGGGAAATAGTGATAGAATGAGATCTAAAGCTTCACTTCACTATTACTCTTATTGCATAACATTTGTAAGATTGAAATCTGCACTGAAGCAATGGGAAATACACTTGACATGGTGATTTATTTTAATTTCACTGATGCAAATATAACAACTCAGCCACACATAGCAATACAGTTATCAAATTATTTATAAATGCCTTGTTTGATGTTCTCAACCAAGGGTTAAGGTAAGTAGGACAAATATTACTACAGTTACTTTACAGAATAGAGATCTGAAATAGAGAGTAAAAGTGATTTCTAAAGTCAAACATCTAGTTAGCAGCAGACCAAGATGCAAACAAAATTTTTTAAAATTCTAAGTTTATTTTTCCTATCAGCACTACTCCAAAATAATATGAAGTTATGAGTTTCTTATTAGAAAATTGGGGAAACTGTTTGGTAAAATGGACAGAGCACTAGGTCGGGAATTCTGAGACCTGAAATCCAATCACACCTCTGGTACTTATTCCCTCTGAGACCTTGGGAAAGTCACTTCACTTCTTTCAGAGGGTCCAGTTTCTCATTTGTACAATGAAATATAAAATGTAAAATGGCTACTAAGGAACCTTCCAGATCTACACCTGTACTCTTCTGAATCCCAGTCTTTTTTGTAATCAGAAAGAAACTCACCAATATGCTGGCAGTGAAGACATGACCTTTGCATTATGCCAAGCTTAGTAGATTAGGAATCTAGCTTTTTATTTCTCACCTAATTTGCATAATTGAAGATGTGTCAATTGCCTCCTTCAAATGTTAGAGTCTCCTGACGCCACATATACATGGTAAGTTTTCATTTGAAAGTATGAAAGGACCCAAATTTACCAAAGATTCTACTATAGACATCGTTCTATTTGTAGGGAGATTTTTAGGTCAGGTGAAACATAAAAAAAATCACCAAGATCTGAATGAAACTTCAAATAGTACCGAATGTGTGTTGCTAAAACTGCATGTATCTTATTGGAACAAATCAAGAGAGGCAATTTAATGGTCTACTGAGTTGTATGTCATCATCCCCTGGTGAGGTCCCCTTTGTAGTACCATTCCATTACCTCTCTACCTGTTAGCTCTTTAATCAATTGTTACAGAGCTCCAGGGTTCTGTGGAGTGGAATCTAAAAATAACAAACTTCTCCCTGAGTCTGGTCCGTACTGGAGTGAGTCCTCCCTTTAACACTATTGCCAAAGATCCAAAGCAGTGATGCTTTGAAAGAGGGGTAGGGGGATGCTTAGAAGACAAGGGGAGGACACAGTGGCCTACGAGTTCAGAGACTGCATGATGCTCAATCTCCCTGAAAAGTCAGTAGGTTATCCTGGCAGCAGTTTCATTATGAATGAAGCCTTGTTTTAGATTTTCCTCAAGTGAAACATCAAAATCAATCCTGGGTCTGTAAGGGCATAATCACTGAGATATTGCTAATAAAAAGAAAACTTCTCAGCTAGTGGAAGCCCAGAACCTTTTGATTATAAGGATGTGCACTACTATGTTAAAATATATGACAGAAGGATATAGTTGCTTAGGTTAGGCTGGCTCCCAAAGCTATGTTCTTGCCCCATGCTGCAGGTACAGGACATGAGCTCCCCTTGTCCCATTTACTTCATACACATATATACATACATATACATTGTGCACATGATTACAGTGTGTATATATATATGTATGTATATTATATAATATTCATATATACATGTGTTTTTTTTTTAATTTGGCCAGTATACGGGGCTGCTAGGTGGCACAGTGAATCAAGCACCGGTTCTAGAGTCAGGAGGACCTGAGTTTAAATCTGGCCTCAAACACTTGATACACTTACTAACCATGTGACTTTGGGCGAGTCACTTAGCTCCAATTGCTCTTCAAAAAAAAAGCTAAAAAAAATTGGCCAGAGTACCTCCAAAATCTTAGTGCAGTTTTAAACTATTAAAACTTTATCTCTATGCATATGTGTGTGTTTATTGTGTATGTGTGTTTATGTAACAATATATGTATGCATATATACATATATATATTCTTATCTGCCCATTCTGACAGGGGAAGTCCTCACATGCTTGAGGTAGACATCCCCCTAACTCACCAACCACCCTCAACCAGAGGGTTTTACTGAAATAGTTTTTCTGCGGTTTGGTCACTGGGAGTGCTACAGATTCTTGGAGCACAGGTGAGAGCTGGGAGAAAGGTAAACATCAAAGGTAGATGAGCAGCCCTGAAAAGTACTTAGTGAGCCCTCACACCAGAGGTGCTAGTCCTCCCTGAGTTAGGGGGGTGCCCCAAGCCCATGAGGCTTTCCCCAACCGGATGGGCAGATAAGAACAATTTGTTATGATGGCCCTGAAGGCAACCAGAGCAAGCCCTATGGAGCACTTAGAACTTGGTCAAGAATTGAAGATGCCAAGGTCATTGACAGCATCCCAGTTCATTGTCAGATGTCCTGACTTTTGCCTTGCTGCTGGACTTTGTTGACTGTGAAAGTGAATGAGACTGACAACTCACTTAAATACAATTCGCAAACAAGTCAAGATATAACCCTGTAATATCATTGGTCCTCTTCAAAACAACTTATATGTATTTGTGCATACATATCTATGTCTATCCATAACCTATATATCCTTTCTATTTGACTTGAAGCTAAAATCTGTTGTGTAGAGAGGGGGTCCCAAAAGTCTTAGTGCAGTTCTAATTTTCAAAGTAAACTAAGACTTTGGGGATACTATGATTGTCTTCTGTTAAAATGTGAGCTCAATAAATTCCGGTGGCTTTGTATCATCTACATGATCAAAATTTGAAATCCTCTGTAACTCTTTTTAATCTATCATTCCCCCTACCCCTACCTTTCCAGTCTTCTTACACTTTACATCCAATCCTATATTCTGTAATCCAGCAGCAAAGGCATCCTTGCTCTTCCTGGGAACAGGATACAACATCTTCTGACTCCAGTCTTTCTTACTGTCTGTCCTCTATGCCTAGAATAGCCTCCTTTCCCAATCTGCCTCTTGGCTTTTCTGGCTTCCTTCAAGTTACAGCTAAATTTCCACCTTTGCAGGAAGCCTTTCCTGATCCCTTGTAATTCTAAAGGATCATTTCCAATTTATCCCATATATAGTTTGTACATAGTTATTCACATGATTGTGGGTGCCTAGAGATCAGGTACCATTTTTTACTTTGCTTTGTATCTATAGCACTTAACATAGTGACTGGCACATAGTAGATACTCAATAAATGTTTGTTGACTGATTGACTTAATAGCCCTCACTGTCTTGCTTTTCTAGTTGCATCCCCTGTACTTAGCACAATGTATTGCTTATTATAAACACTTATTAAATGCCTTTTAATGCATTCATTCACTCCCTCATTAGGGTGTATCCTGCTTGAGGATGGAAATTATTCTTTTCTTTCTATTTGTATTCCCATGACCCAATACGGGGCCCAGCATTTAGCAGATATTTAGTAAATGCTTGTTGATTGGTTGATTAATGTACATTTGTGTTTATGGTTGATAAATATAAAAATAAGAAATACAGATTCTAAATATAGGGTAGTTAGGGAATAGAGGCATTAGCAATTGGGAGGAATCAGGAAAATCTTCATGAAAGGAACCTCAGAGACCTTAATGATCATCTCTCAGAAGCCCTTCATTGTACTGTTTGGGAAGGTAAGGTCTTTGGTTTAAATGGGATCATGCATCCAGAGTCAGACATGAAATTGTGTCCTGCTTTCAGAAACCCCATGTGACAGGCATTTACTTAAAAGGGATGTTTTAATAAACTATTAGCTCCGCCTGACTTGAAACACGAATCAGATGTGAATCTGGAATGAAATTGAAGGATACTCATAGTCACCTTTGTTTTTCCCCCTTTGATCTTTACTATTGCAATTGATTATCAGTCTCTTTTTTGCAACAACCTATTAACAGAGGATTATATAAGTTTGATGTTGAATAATGTAAAACTGAAAGAAAGAGTGAGCAGGGGCTTTAAGGAGTTGTGCAGCATGATGTACGGACTACTGGCTTAAGATGTGGAGCAACCTAGAGAAGATGGAAACCTGCTGAATCCAATATCAGAAAAACCTGGTCAAGTCCTATTTTTGTCCTGGTTCACACAGTGACAAGTTGTTTAGCCTTGGGCAACTTTTATAACCTTTCTTTAGCAAAGGCAGAAATGAGGCTCACCCTTTTGGGAGGTGTGGTGAGAATTAATATTTGCAAAGTGCCTTGAGACAGACATGTACGGCAACATTTTTCTCCCTGCAAAACGTTCTCTCAAGTATTCCTCACTCCTGGGCTTTTCAGTTGGAAATCCTTGAACTTTGTCACCCATCCATGCCAACTCCCTCCCCCTTGCTACCCTTATTTCTCATATTGCTGAGTTATGAAGAAACAGTTTTCCCTTGCTGGATCCGACAGCCTTTATATACTGATAGACCTGTTAGCCCTGCTCTCTCGGCTGTCAGGAAAATTCCCGAATGACACTCTAATGAACTCCAGGAGTAACCGGTCAGCATATCTTAATCCTGGTTCATCACAGCCACTTTCTGTCTTTCCTACAAGGCTTTAAAACATTTACCAGTTGACACCAGGGGAAAAAAGTGCTGTCTCTGTAGAGACTACACGCACCCTTTACATTTATAATGAAGAGACATTCCTTAAAGGGGGTGTTCACCAGTGAGATTCCAGAAGGCTTAAAGCATTTAGATGGTTCAACATAGGTAGACACAAAATAATCACTTGGCATGGTTGTGCTGGTAGGTTTTTTTTTTCTTTAAAGAATATACTATTTCCTCAAATTATTTTTGAAAATATGTTCTTTAATCTTGTGGAAATCCTGTCACAGAGACTATGAATGATTCATCCTTGGAGATGAATGATATGGACTGTGTTTTTGAAAATTATATTTAAATTTTAAATCTTTCTCCCCATTTCTTTTTTATTAATTACAGATGTACAAACATATAGCATATATTATGTTATAATACATGTGACACAGTTGATACAGAGTCAGCCTCAAAACCTGGAAGACCTTGAACCAAGTCTCCTCTCTGTTATATACTTTGTGACCCAGGGCAAGTCACTTAACCAAATGTACAGTGCCTTATATAATGCTATACATAATAATACTAATAATAGTAAGGTAATATTTATACAGTGTTTACTATGTGCCAAGCACTGTCCTTAAGTGTTCTTGGTTCTCATAATAACCCTGGGAGGTGGGTGCTATTTTTATCCCCATTTTACAGATGAAGAAACTGAGGCAAACAGATTTGCCTAGGGTCACACAATTAGTAATGCTCTAAGGCCAGATAGGAACTTAAACCTTCCAGGTTTCAGGCCCAACACTCTATTCACTGTGACACCCAAGACCTAAGTTGCAGAGAAGAATTGGTAAAGGGAGGTTCCTCATACTGGAGTTCCCTACATAGATGAAATCATAGGTCTAGTCCTTATTCCTATTCCTAATTATAGTATTAATTATATGCCACAAAATATAAAATCTTCTAAAGCAGCATGGGGTAACAGATGGACTCTTGGACCTGGAGTCTGAAAGATTTAGGTTCATCTTTTGCCTCTATAATTTATTTACTGAGTGTATAGCCTTGCTTGGGAAAGTCACATCACATCAACTTACAGTGCCTCAAGCAGTTCCGAGACACTTATTAACATAGTCACAGATAGTTTGAGACCTGCCTTGTGGGAAGGAGTTCCCACACTGGCATCTTCCCCATGCTTCCAAAATCATGGATTTGCATAATTGGAATATCACTTGACAACTAAGGGTTGTATCAGGATTTACCTTTTCCTGAACAAGAGACAAGAGCCCCCCACCCTTGTCCTACCTTTTCAGCAGTGTCTTCAGAGCTTGTCATGGTCCTGCCTGGTGCCAGTGGAGCCAAAGCTGAATCTGGTAGGGTAATGAATGGATGGTATCCATTGCTTTTTGCGTAGAGTAAGTCCTTAATAAATGCTATTGAGTTACTTCCAAGTCCCACAGTTGATTCCTTAAGACTGTGATAAACATGTGGGAAGTCTACTTCATGGTTTCTAATATTAAGGAAGGCAATAGGGGCAGAAGCTGCCCCCCATTTGTCATCTTTAAAATTAACACTAGAAATAACATTTAAGCACAAAGTAGAGACTTTAAAAAGTTACTAATTTTGAGATAAATCATTGGATACCTTGGAGAAACAAAGGTTAAGACTGAAGAGGTTGAGAAAAGAGAGGGTTACAAATAGCAGTAATGGTAGTCACTGCATTTATTGATAATGATACACATTTATTTAGTGCCTTAAGATTTTAAAAGTACGTTATTCACATCAACCATGTGAGTTTATTTCCCTTATTTTAAAAATAAGTGAACTGAAGCTCAGAGAGTTTAAATGATTTGCCCAAGGTCTCACAGCTAGAAAGTGTCAGAGGCAGGCCTTGATGATTCAAATCCTGATAGATTTCTGTGAAACCTGGATCAAATGAAATAAAAGTCATGTGACCAGTAAGTTATTTCAAAATTATTCACAGCACTGATAATGAAATATATACTACAGACTTCTAGACCCAGAGGTAATAGACTCAAGATGCAAAATGAGACATATATTTTTGGACATGGGTAATTTGGGAAGATTTGTTTTACTCGACTGTATTTTGTTGCAAGAGTTTTTCCTCTCTTTTTTTTCAATTAGAGGGAAGAGAAGGGAGAGTAAAGGAGAATAGAAATAGGGTTCCCCCCCAAGAGAAGAAACAAGAGAAAGGTTAAAAAAAATCATAAGACAACTTTGAAAGTTACTTGTCTCCTCTCTCTGTGTCTCTTTCTATTTATATATCTCTTTCTCTGTCACTCTCTATGTCTGTCTCTGTCTCTCTCTATGACTCTGTCTCTCTCTGTATAGATAGATAGATAGATAGATAGATAGATAGATAGATAGATAGATAGACAGACAGATAGATAGACATATATATATATATGAAAGCAAGTTCTATATAACAGATATTTACAGTTTTGTGTTTCTCAAATTGAGAACAAAAATAAAAGAAAAAGTGTTATGGTATCTTGATTAGTGATATGAGTATGAAAATTGAGAAAAGAAAAATAAAAAAAGAAAATTGAACAATATATAGAAAATAAAAGAAACAATATTAATTCAGGATGAGATTACTGCTTAAAAATGGGACCCAAAAATTATGTTATCTAATTGGATATGAGTAAAATTAGTAGAGGTGTTGAAAAGAGATTCAAGATAGTGACCAAGCCTGCTTTGTAGAGACATCACTTATGAGAGTCCTCATCATAGAATCACTTTTCTAAGCAACATGGGTGCATTTTATAAGGCAAGTGTTGGTAATTTTGTTTTCTCTTTTGAAAACATTGGTTCACATCATAGCCAGATAATATAAAGGACCAGTTTTCAGTACCCTGGGAGAGGCTTGGGTAATTTTATTTACAAAGTAAGACTTCATGGCTGCCACAACACCCGGTGCAGAGATGAGCCAAGATGAACCAGTCCAGGAGAGTGAATTTGTCCTCTACTCTGTGTTCCACTCTCTCTACTGCCTTTCTTCCTTATTTTTTTTTCTGCCACAGTTGCTCTAACCAGCAATAACCAGCAGTATATGAAGCAGATTAAAAACCCAAGAGGTACCAGGGTGTGCTTGATTTGAACTAATGAACAGATTTTTTCTCTTGATTTGTAAATCTTGCTATTCATATTTAGGGAAATGACTGGCAGCGAATAAATTTGAAATGTCAAGTTGTCATTTTTATAGTCATTTTTCTGGCCATAAGCACATATTAATTAGTGTGGTGGCAGTTTCTAATGTTGACAGTCTGCCAATTAGCACGGTTCTGCTTCTGGTTGAGGAGGAGAAATTAGAGCTAGAAGATGTTAGGAATGTGAGTACAAACGGTACCAGACTAGTTTGTGTGTCCTGGGTACTTACTTCTACATGAGTGTTTAATTACCCTGCCTAGAATATTGTCCCCAACATCCATTCACATTTTCTCTATTTGTTCACATTTGTCTTTTTCCTACTTATTTAACTTTAATTCTTCCATCCCTTATCCACATTTTGTCTATCCAAAGCTCATCTACTATTCAAGGTCCAATCTCAGTCCTACCTCCTCCATGAAATCTTTCTTCATGACCAAAGTCTATTTAAGTCTCTCGCTTTTCTGAATAACATTAGTACTTACTGTCTTTAGGAAACAACTGAAAATGCCATTCTGTAATCTTACTATTTAATTAATTGGTGTATGTAAGTTTATACTTTTTAACTGATGTGGTATAGTAGGAAAAGGATGAACATGTCTTCAACATGACTGAACTTTATTCCTCCACAAATCGTTCTGTTGAAAGACTAAAGTCACAATATAGAGTTAATAAATAATAATAAACATAATAAGTAATAAACAATTAATAATTTAAAATAAACATAATATAGAGCTAATAATAATATAACATGTGTGCACACACATGCATGCACATACACACACACTCACACACTTTCGTGACAACCAGGAAAACCATCCTAAATTCAAGATGTTTTATGATAATCAATCACTCAAAACATGAGCCCCTACCAATGTGTTTCATTTACTAGACCAATCAAAGGACTCACTAATTCAAAGCTAAAGATAGCTAATAAAATAATATAACAAAAAAAAGTGACAAGAAAGATTTCTCCTTCATATATAGGGGTATATTTTCTCACCATTGGTAGAGTGCACACACAGAGAATGCACATGACCAGGGAACATTCATAGCCAGGACAATTCACATCTACTGCTACAGAGCTGCTGGTGTCTTCTGTTCTATCTTTGCTGTTCTCTGTTGTTATCTCCTGGGCATCTCTGCTCTATTTTCTCAGCTTCTTTGCTAAGTTTCTATGTTCCTTGCCAAAGGCAGCTAGACTGAGACTGTGATGAGGCTTCTCCTCCCACCCCACAAAAAAGAGGTCTGCCAGCTTTATATAATCCCAAGTGACTATCATTTTATTTTTTGTGATGCTGATCCTATCCATGCTGCTAGCTACAAAAGCATTTACTCATTTAAGTCTTTCTTTTGAAGTCCTTTTCTCCCGTTGCCATTCCAGAACTCTCAATCTCAACTCTTTTCTGAGTCCAAAATTACTTTTAATTCCTATCAATGTCACTAACCAAATAAACCTGGAATTCTACTTAGCAAAACTGAAATGAGACTGGGTGAGGTGGTATCAGATCATTTTCAACTCCATAATGCATCTGATAGTCATACAAATTAACTCATGCAAAAAACTGAGGAGACCCAGGAAAGTTGGTGATGCTGGTTAAAACATCTGCCCTGCTTCTCTCCAGCTACCAAAATCTTCACACTACCTATCATTATAAAACATTATGAAACTCAAAAGAAGTAATATGACTCTATAACAGTGGATCATCCTTGAGTATACATACACAGCATCCTTCTCCCCATAGGTAACATTCTCTAAAACAGGAGCTCTTAATTCCTTATGACATGAACTCCTTAGGCTGTCTGGTTTAGCCTCTGGACCTCTTCCCAGAATAATTATTTTTAAATGAATAAAACAAAACACATAATTTTCCAAAGAAATCAAAGGTTAGTGAAGATAAAGATGTATTTTTTTTATCATCCAATGTCCCAGATTACCTGAAAACTGTTCATGAAGTCTATGAACCCCATAGGTCAAGAACCCCTGCTCTAAACAATAAGTAAATGCCTTTCTACAAGGTTGGCTGTGTTATCCTAGTTGGTAGGAAACATAAGATGACTACTCATTAGAAAATTCAGAGACAAGAGAATCATTATTGCTTCCTTCCTTTTGTGGCGATGACGAATCTTCAGAAGGTGTAGTTGAAAAATCAATTCAACTACAGGGAATGCTTCAAATGCCTCTACTATCATCTAGTCAGCCTGAAAGGATCCCTTTGAAGTTGGTTAACATGGCAATAATACCGAGACCTAGCAGCATGAAGAAAAGTAATGTCAAATTCAAATAGAAACAGATCCTTGTAGGCAATGTATTGACTTAGAAAACCACAAATTAACATTATCTATATTAATTATATATCACATCATTTCATGTTATCTTATGTTGTATTATGTTATGCTACATTGTGCTATATTATATTTATTGTATTTTTCTTAATTTCATTAAATATTTCCCAATGACATTTTAATATGTTTCAGGTCACAAAGTGGTCCATGGGTCACGAGTTTGACACCTATGATGTATAGTATATTCTCATCTGTCTTGTGAGTTTTCATCATGGAGATATTCAGGCTGAAAGGATAAATGATTTACCTAGAGTTTTACAGCAAGTAAATAATAGAGCTGAGTACTGAATCCAGCAGAAAAGCCAGGTACCCACTAGATTGGGAAAATTATGGGGTAATTTCAAGAACAATAGTAACAGGACTAGTAATAAAAAAAATACATATGTTCATTTTGAAGGTCCTTAATTAATCCCTATGTAAGGGAACTAGTCTGTTGAAAATGAAGTGGCATGTTGAGTGATAAGAAGCTTGAAAGTTTGTATTGGCCCCTTTCTTCAAATATTTACTTTAGTTCATTCTTATTCATCTATACTATCCTTTTAAGAAATATGATAGGGGCGGCCAGGTAGCACAGCGAGTAAGAGCACCGGCTCCAGTGTTGAGAAGACCTGAAGATCGAATCCCGGACTCAGACACTTAGCACCCACCCAGAAACACCTGGCCGTGTAACCTTGAGCAAGTTACTTAACCCCAATTGCTTAGGGGTGGCCAGGTGGCTCAGCGAGTAATAGCACTGGCTCCAGTGTCGGGATGACCTGGATCAAATCCGGGCTCAGATACTCAGCACCACACCCAGAAATAATAACTGGCCGTGTAACCTTGAGCAATTTACTTAACCCTGATTGCTTTAAAAAAAAAAAAAAGAAATATGATAGTGACCACTCGTATAAGGTACACAAAGTCCTTATGCTCAGTTGAAGCAAAAATCAACTCATTATAAAAAAATACTTTTGGTAATCCATGTCTTTTGAATAGCTGGCCTAGAATTGGGATTTTCAGAAGCAAAGAGGAGTCCTTAAAACCATCATAAATGGTTTAATGGTTTTAAGATCAGTAAGAATGAACTAAAGTAAATACTTGAATACTTTAAAACCATTAAAACTCATAAAATGGTTTTATGTGGGAGATTACTACAATCAAGAAATTTTTCCTCTGGAATGGTCCTGAAAAAATTATAAATATGAATTCTCAAATGAGGATTTTTGCTTACTTCCCACAGGAAAAAAAAATGATGCACTTTTAGAGGCATCATAAAATATGCTCTACTTTCTATAGTCACTTAAATAGCATAGCTCATAGACCATGCTTTCATATGAACATTTTATGGAACAAAATGATGTGTTTGTTCCCTGGCCTCAGGAGTAACAGCATTACTTATCCATCAAAACAAAACAAAACAAAATAATGCATGTCTTAGCCTATGAATAGTTGGAGTTCCTAGGGCAGTCTCTCTTTAAGCAACCCCTCTGCATCTGAATCAAGATAAAGACCAGCTGGGAATCTCTAGCAGTTAATTATTTGATTTTATCATTCTGAAGGTTTAGCTCAGTAGGTCTTTCAATGACACACTCCCACTAGAGGTAACCAACTCAATCAGAGGTCCATAATGGCTAACATCTAAAGTTATCAGCAGTCAGTATTGCTCTTGCAGGCTTATGATGAAGCATGTGTTGGTGTAAAGACTGAGCAAAAGACTTTAGCAGTACATTGGTGGAGAAAGAATTAAGGAAGTTTACGTTATTCTGGTAAAAAGAATTTCTGAAGAGGATCAGGACTCTGGAATCTAAAGGAACAGCTCTAGAGATAGCGACAGGTCTTCTTGACTCTCTTGAAAGCAGCAAGGGGTTCTTTTTCTCTATTTGAGACAATTCTGTTTTAGTAAATGGAATTGCTGAGGAATTGGCGATTGGTGCCTCAACACCATCAGCCTTTCCGTGACTGAATACGGTCACTGTGTCATGGAGTGAAGTAGCAGGTGGAAAAAACAGTGTTTTATATACAATGAAACAAACTTACAGATTCAGAGTTAATGAATCATGTTATTCTCATGCTATTGAGTCCAGTGCCACAGAATATCCTTTTCCAGAAGGTGATGAAGTAATTTAGGAATGGTTATCTTTTGTGAGAAATAATATCTAAAAATTGAGTAGCCCTGGGAAGGCTTGAAGTCTTTCCCTTCTCTTCGATGCACAATGGATTTCATGTTCAGGTATGCCCCTCATAACATTGTCTTGAACATCATTTTTCCATAACAGCAGTACTAAATTTGAGGCAGCTAGATGGTATAGTGAATTGAGTATTGGAACTGGCATCAGAAAGACCTGAGTTTAAATACTGCCTCAGGCACCTCTGTGACCCTGGGCAAATCACTTTCTTCTCAGCTTCAGTTTCCACAACTGTAAAAACTGGGGATAACACTTATCTTACAAAGTTGCTGTAAGAATCAAACATATTAATATTTGTTAAATGTTTATCATAGTGATAGATATATAACAACTTAATAAATGCTGATTTTCTTCTTCCAAATAATTATTAAAATATTAGAACCATATAATTAGAACCATTTTAAGAGGGAGATGATCCAGTCAGATTATTGTTAAATTATAGTCAATATTCTTTGGTATATGTGACTCCCTAGGAAGGACTAAGGGAAATGATGGAAGGGGATTTTAGGTGATGGAAAAAGACAAACCCCATTTGGTTACAAGTTCCCCTTGGGACATTCACTGGCCAGTGCCCTAAGTAAAGAGTATCTCAGTCCCAGAGCCTAATTTGAGTTTTTGTTCTTCACTCCTCAGTTCCAGTAAATGTCGTTTTCAGGATACAGTTAAGTCCCTGTTCACATAAACTTGTTATCTATCGGCCGTTCACTAGTTACAAAACTCAAGGATCCTTCTAATGACTTGGGGTGTCAATTCTACCTACCTCAGATCTGTTAACATTCATATCCATCCATCCCAACTCAGCAGCTCACCATAATCACTACTGCAGTCTAACATAGAGTAAATGGTCACTACCTAGTTATTGGTGAATGGGTGGTTGATTAAAGTGAGCCAACAAAAATAAATAATGATAACAACACCTTCAATTTTTTAAAATACTTTACAATTTTCAGGGTATTTTCAAAACATTCATTTTCCCTTTTAATACTTGGAAAAAAAAAACAATGTACAAGCAAGATGGGCATGTACTATTGGGCTATTTTACAGTTAGAAAAACTGAAGATCTGAGAGGTTAGCTTACATTTTGTAAGGTCAAAGAACTATTAAATAATAAAGCCAGGCCTAGAATCCATTCCAGACCATAACCAGACTGTATCTTTGGGGACCACTGTCCCATTTGGTCAAGCCAAATATGAGATAGAAGTGCTCCCTCTTATAGAAACTTATATTTTTATGTGTCCCATAACTATTTCATGGAATTTTTTTTTAAGCAATCGGGGTTAAGTAACTGGCTCAAGGTTACACGGCCAGGTGTTTCTGGGTGGGTGCTAAGTGTCTGAGCCTGGGATTCGATCTCCAGGTCTTCTCAACACTGGAGCCGGTGCTCTTACTTGCTGTGCTACCTGGCCGCCCCTATTTCATGGAATTTCTTAACAAAAAAATTCCTGCATTCAAACCTGAGCTTGAGTTTTCTCATTCTTGGTTTAAATAAAAAAAAAAGAAATGTTTTGTCTCAAATTGTGAGTCACTCATGGCCCCTGCGGTTAACATATATACACATGCATTTGTGTGAAGGGCAAAAGTGTAAGTTTAATTTACAGTTATTCTTGGTAATAATTTTTTTCTTGCAAAACAACTCCATGCTCTGATACTATGCCTTTTAGTAATGCAGTAATGTCTACTATTAAACCTATTTTCACCGTGTGTCTATCATTTACTAATCTGACTTCTTATCAAGTAATACTGCTTTCTCCATCTTCTTTTTTTTTTGGCAGGCAATTTGGGTTAAGTGACTTGCCCAAGGTCACATGGCTATTTTTGTGTGAGTGTGTTAAGTGTCTGAGGCCAGATCCGAACCCAGGTCCTCCTGACTCCAGGGCGGCACTCTATTCACTGCGCCACCTAGCCGCCCTCTCCATCTTATTTTTGACTGGAAGTCCAACAATTAATTATCCAGGTCTCCTTCCTCATAATATATGAATAATTTATAGAAAGGCTTCCAAAGGGAACTTAGGATTCCCAATGGCCAATACATCTTTGCATCATTTTATTTGTTGTTTCTGTGCTGGAGGTAGATTTCACTCTTTATCTATCTCCAGCTTCTTGTTAGTGGAAGAAGCTTAGAAATCTGTGTGATACTTCAGAATTTCTATGTCTCTGGTCAGATTTCCTCACCTTAAGTAAAAAATGGAAATAGAAATTTTTAAAAAATTATCCACAGCAAAGTTTTTGCAGGTTTGGGGAAGCATGAGGAACATTTGTCTCATAGGAGTCTGGTAAAATGTCTTTTATCTCTGTTTTTATAAACTATGTACCTATTATAGGAACTGGTTATTCTTTGTTCACTTTTTTAGTGTTTTTTTTTCCTTCTGAGTTTATGTTTGACTTGTTCAATTTCTGTGTATGAGATTTTATGGTTCAAATTATTGTTCTTTCATGTTAATTTTAGTAGTTCATGCCATGGTAAATATTCAATTTTCTTTTTTTTTTTCATTTTGTCCATAACAGTTGAGTATGATTACTTCTAATGACTCCTTCTTTATCTATTGGGAATTTTTTCTTTTTTAAATTTTGGTTATTTCTTTTTCTTAAATCAAAATAACTAATGATTTGTCAATTTATGTCATCAAAAATCAGCTTCCAATTTTTTTCAGTTTTGTTTATTTCTTGATTTCATCCTTTTAATTTTTGTGTATATTGAGTTTTCTTTAATTTATTAGCTTCTAGTGTTTTGATTATTTTTTTTTAGTTTCATCCTCAGTTAGTTGCCCTCTCCTTTCTTTTTTGTTGATGAAAATGTTTAGAGATAAATTTCCCTCTAAAGATTGTTTGAACTGCATCTCAAAAGTTTTTTTTTCATGTTATCTAATTGCAATCAATTTCTTTGATAAAGAAATATTTACTGTTTTGTATTTTGTTCTTTATCTTACTAATTTTTCAGGATTTTATTAGTCTCCATTTAATTTTGACTATTTTTTTCTTCAAATTTCCCTCACTGACCATAGTTTTAATGATGTTATGGTCCATAAGATGAGGTTCAATATTGGTGGATTTTGCTTTCTGATCTATTGTACTGCCCTCCTCCCTTTTCCCCCCATTCATATTCACAGTTCTTATTGTTGCTTTGTTTCCCTGCTATCATATGTTATCTATACTCTCTAACTCCTCCATGGTTCCCAGGGAAAATGTGAGAAGGGGAATAAAATCAACACTAGTAATCTATTATTAGGACTGTTTGATCCCAAGTACTCTCCCCTTTCTTTCTTCACCCAGCCAATGTCCAGATCAGTCAGGCTTGCCCATTTCCTCTCTCCTTTTACCCCCTCTAAAATCACTCTTCTTTAGCTGAAGTTTTACTTGTGACTATCCCCTTCACAAGTCTACCCTTCTCTTAAAACCACTGCAGTGCAAGAGAGTTCAGAGAAAGAGCAGCAGAGTCACATAAGAATAGAAATTAACAAAATTTTATTGCCATTTAAGAGTGGAAGAGAACAGCAGATGCTTACAGAGATCAGTTGAAGTGGATAGCTCCCATTTCCTCAACTAAGGACAGCACACAATGAAATGGAAGGTGATTTTCACACTCTAATCAAAGGTCCAAACTTATATGGAGTTTTATATAACAAACCAGCATGACACCAATAAGAGACTGCCCTGTTAGCTATGAGTATAGCTGGAACCAGTGAAGAGAGGTTATTTTCTAAATTGCCTAGGAGGGAGTGAAGAATGAGGGGCAGGGACATAGGATGACAATTCCCTGAACCTTCTACTATGCTCCTGCTGGGCTCAAGCAATTGCTGGTAAAGGTTAAACAACCAGACTCTCTGGGGGAAAAAAGTTTTATTTTTTAAAAGCCTCTTTTTTTCCTGGCTACTTGTAATATGTTTTCATTAACCTGAAATCTGTTTGACAATTCCATTTCTCTGTGTATTAATTTTAGAGTTTCTTCTAGGTGGAAATTTATGAATTCTTCTGATTTCAATTTTTCCTTCTAGTTTCAAAGTTGTGGGGTATCTTTTATGACTTTATTAAATGCATTATCCATGTTTTCTATTTTATTTTGGTCTCCATAGATCCTAATTACTTAAAAAAAATCTATTTTCATGCTGCTTCCTGATCAATTATAATTATTGAAAAATCATTTTGTTTGTCTGGAATTTTATCTTTAATTTCTCTTAACTCAAAATATTTCTTCATTAAAGTAGGAGTTTTCTCTGGTTTGCTCTTAATCTTGTATTCAGTAGAGTTCTTCTTTCCAGTAGAGATGGTTGGCAAAGGTGCCCTTCTTTCCTATATTTTTAAACCTTTTCCCAGAGTTGCTGAAGTTAATGTCACTTGGATCCAATATGGAATAGAAGCCATATTCTATGAGAAGTCAGTCTTCCTGAGCTCTTGGTCATCAGCCTGTGTGGGATTAGCAAGACTGAGTGATGATAGATTCTGATTTTTTTCCTCTCCAGAATTCTTGGTCCAAAGTCACTTATACCCTGAATCCTGAAGTACTAGATAGAATAACTGAACCTGAAAGAATATGTGTTCTGCTCTCTCCTACAGTTTTAAGTGGGGGCTAGAGAGAGCTAGGTTTACAGTGATTTTTTTGATTCTGGTCTCAACTATCTTCCATCTGTGATAGTCCTGAGCAAGATGTTATGCTAAGCCTGACAATTCCCCAATCCATGGCTCAGCTCTCTTCCTCAGTGCTGGACTGAGATACTATGCTGGGAAAGGCCCTTTCTCTGCTACTTTCCTATATAGATTAGATGAGCTGGGAATGAAAACATTAAGCCATAACTCATTTTCTTAATTTCTTTCCCTTTCCTTCAGTTATGGATATGACTGTGGAAAGGAGGATGAGAACCCCCTAGTTACTCTGGAGTCATTCTTCCAGACCTATTCATCTCTCCTCAAGTCTCCCACCACTCCCATGTTCTCACTCATACTTCACCTAAAAAATTGAGGCCATTCACTTAGCTTTCCCCCTTCCCCCAACTTCTTTCACATCTACCTTCACCATCTCCTTCTTCACTCTAGTGTTAGCTGAAGAGGTGGATCTTTTCCTTTCCAAAGACATTTTCTCTGCATGTACTCTTGATCTCATTCTCTCTTGATTTTTATCAGGGGATTGCACTCATTATAATTCTTGTATCTGGGAGGAAGTTAGTTGGTCCTGTGGATAGAGTGCTGGGTCTGCAGTCAAGAAGACCTGAATTCAAATCATACCTCAGACATTTACTAGTTGGGTAACCCTGAGCAAGTGAGTTAACTTCTGTTTGCCTCAGATAGGTATAGTAACACTACCTACCACACACAAAAAAATTATTGTGGGGATCAAATCAGATATTTTAAAGTATGTAGGACAGTGTCTGGCTTATCCGATGCCCTATGAATGTTTATTCCTTTCTTCTTATCTCTTATCTTCAATCTTTCTCCCAATGCCTACAAATATGCCCATATATCCTCTGTTCTTAAAAAATCTCATGCTTGATTCTAACATCCTCACTATCATGCTACATCTCTTCCTGTAATTCATGACTAAACTCCTTGAGAAAACCATCTATACTGAATGTCTCTGTTTCCTTCCCTTTACACTTTTCTAAAAACTCTGCCATCTGGATTCTGACCTCATCATTCAACCAAAATTGACCTTTTAAAATTACCAATGATCTCTTAATTGTCAAAGCTAATGGTCTTCCCTCAGTCCTTACCCTTTAACTCTTCTGGATACTCTGACCTCTTTGTTTTTCTGTCATGGCTCTTTCCTGGTTCACCTATTTGTCTGACTACTCATTTACTAGTTATTCATCCATGTCGTGATCACTAGCCATGGGTACCCCATGGTACTCTGTTCAGTGTTCTCTCTTTTTTTTGCTTTCTACATTATCACTTTTGACAATTTCACTACCTCCCATGAGTTCAATTATCCCCTCTATGCAGGAGTGGTTCAGTGGATAATGTTAGACTCAGAATTAAGAAAACTTTGATTCAAATCCTACCTTAGATACTTACTAATTGTTGGACCTTGGGCAAGTCATTTAATTTTTCTTACCCTCAATTTATTCACCTGTAAAATGAAGGTAATAGTACCTTTTTAAAAGGGTTGTTGAAGGATCAAATGAGATTGTATGTAAAGTACTTTGAAATCTTAAAGTGCTATATAAATGCTAGCTATTATGATTATTATCATTATAATTTTAAGGAGGTCTAATCCCCCTCTTAGGATACAGTTACATATCACCAACTTCCTTTTGTATATCTTGTACTGGATGTCCCACAAGCATCTCAAACTTAATGTGTCATTGCCTTTCCTCAAAATGCCTTGTTTCTTTCAAACTTCTTTGAGGGTACCACCATCCTCCCAAATTACTCCAAGTCAATAATATTGATTTCATCCTCATCTCCTCACTCATACTCACCCCATTCATCCAATCTGTTGCCAAATCTTATCATTTTAACCTAACAGCATCTTTCACATCATTTTCTCTCAACTCACATAGCCAGAATTTTAGTTTTAGCTCTTAGCACTGCTGGTGTGGAATTTTATAATAGCCTTCTACTTGGTCTCCCTCCATCAAGGCTCTCACCACTCAAAGTCAAGCTCCACTCAGCTATAAAAGTGATATTTCTAAAGTATGGATCCAACTACATCAGGTCCTTGCTCATTGAGCTCTAACAGCTCTTTATTACCCCCAAAATCAAAAATAAATTTTTTTCATTTAAAGTTTTTCATTACCTGATCCTTTCCTGCTTTTTTTATCATCTTGCACATTATTTAGTCCCCAGAATACACTCTAGATTTATTAACTTACTTGCTATTACTTACACATGACACTCTGTCACCCATTTCCATGCCTTTGCACTGTATGTATGTGCCCCCCTAGTGAAAGAGTCTCCCCAACTCCATCTCTCAATTTCCTTTCCTTCTCTCAAGACAGTTCCAGTCCCACCTTCTACAGGAAGAACTTTCCAGTCCCCTCCCCCTCCAGTTAATGCCTTCTCCTTTCAGATCAACTTTTATCAACCCTTGATTTTTTATGTTAACAAGTTATTTTCATGTTGCCTTCCATATTAGAATATGTGCCACTTGAGGGTAGGGACTGTTTTTGCCTTGCTTTGTATCTATCTCCAGTGCTTAAAGTGCCTGTCTCATAGTAATATGTGAATAAATAATTATTGATTGACTGACTAGAACTGTTAGCTCAGAGTCAGAATTTGTATGTGTTCCTTTGATGGGGAAGGAAGAGAGGGCATAATATGTGTGTCTGTATCTGTGTCTTTTCTCATTTTTTCTTTTATTTTGGCTCCCTTAACAGCATTCCTCTTAGTTATTTATCCTTTGTTACATCTCTGCTTCATCTGATGCCATATTTCATTGTTCATGAAATGGTTCTAGAAAGAGATGAGCTTAGTTGAAATCTGTCACACTACCATCTTGCCAAAATTCCTTAGCTACTTTTTATTATTTGTGAAACAGCAGTGTTCATAATCTTCCATCAACCCTCTTCACAATGTTGTGAAAAATGAGCTTGTTCTCTGAGCTGATGCTGTCTTTAACTATTATGACTCTCTGATTGTTAAGTATCTGATAGCTGAGATTTCTAAACCCATTATGCTTCCATGTTGCAGCTACCATTCTCCAAGAAATAATGACCAAAAAGATCTTGATGTTTGGCCACTTCCATTTGTTTTTTAGTCCACAACATTTTTACACTGATCAAATTGGAGCTATTGTAATTGCATATGGCATTTTTTATCTTTATCTTATTTTCTAATTTAGTATTAACTTTGACCTTTCTTGTAGTCAGATGATTCCCTAACTGCACACAGACTACCCAATTCTTTTTTTTTAAGCAATTGGGGTTAAGTAACTTGCTCAAGGTTACATGGCCAGGTGTTTCTGGGTGGGTGCTAAGTATCTGAGCCCGGGATTCGATCTCCAGGTCGTCCTGACACTGGAGCCGGTGCTCTTACTCGCTGTGCTACCTGGCCACCCCCTAACACAGACTACCCAATTCTAAAACAACTGCTACATCTGTAAGTTGTCATTTCTTGTCTGTCAAGGTATCATCTATTTCATTTTCTGTGAAGTCATCAGGTACTTGTCACATACAGTGCCTTGGGATTGTCTCTTTGAGGAAAGTATTCATGATGCATAGACATGAATCTCTTGAATATTCTACTATGCATTAGTCTCTTTCACTTTTTCATATGAACTATATTTTCCTCCATAATTCTCATTATGCTCCCCATATGTTGACTTAGTTTGGATAATCTTGTCAAGAAATAGAATTTTTCTACTTTGTTGTCTGCAATGTATGTTGTCGTATAACCTGGCATATAAATTACTTTCTCAGTAGTTTGATTATGCTCAGAGTCTAGATGGGAGGGGAGGAAAACAGAGACCAAGAGAGAGAACTGACCCATAAATTTTCTTTTTTATTTGTATACATCATGACCCCAACTTCCCTAACGCCTTTTACCACCTCCTTGGGGCAAGTTGATGATATATCATTCCATTTGGTTACAACTTCTTTATGTCTTTTCATTTCATTTATAGCAAGAATGTAAATAATGTATGTGCTTCATTTGGTTCTCTTCCTTCAATGACATGTCAATTTTCTGATTACTACTTGAAGATTGCTCATTCAGAGTTCTGACAATTAAATCAATTGCTTCATAAGATACTTAACTTCCTTCAAAGTTCAGCTCAACTGCCAATTTCTTCATGATTTCTAACCAGATTGTCATTTCCTCACCCCTAATTCCTAAATCCATCTCTTAGAAATGGTGGTTGTTGTTGTTTAGTCATGTCTGAGTCTTCATAACCCTGTGGTTATGAAGGTTTTGGTTATGAAGGTCCATGAGGTTTTCTTAGAAAAGATTCTGGAGTGGTTTGCCATTTCCTTCTCCAGTTTTATACAGGAAGGGGTTAGTGACTTGCCCAAGGTCACACAGCTTGTAAGTGTCTGAGTTCAAATGTGAACTCTGGTCTTTCTGACTCCCAAGGCTGGTACTCTATTCACTGCATCACCTAACTTCCCATTTCCCCTTGGAAATTACTTCTGCACTATTGAAGTAGCTTAAGTGGCCTACTCAAAAGAGCACTGGACCTAGGATCAGGAAGACTGGCAACCAATTCCTGCTTCATATACTTTGCTAGTTGTGTGACCTTAGGTTGATCCTTAACTTCTCTCAGCCTCAAATTCCTCATCTGTAAAAAGGAGGTAATAGCACCTAACTCACGGATTGTTGTGAGAATAAAACTATAAAGCTCTTTGTCAATCCTATATAAATGCTAGCTATTGTTAATATATTGCTAATATCATTATACTTAATCATTAAGTAATTATTATGTTATAAATGTTGACTATTATTATTATATAATTTCGTTATCTGTTTATATACTGCCTACCATCCTCTAATAAAATATAAGCTCTTTGAGGGAAAAGACTGATTTAAATTTCTTTTTCTACTCCCAGAATCTGATACTATTTTCTTAATAAATATTTGTGAATTGAATTGAATTTGATATTTGCAGTTGATTTAAGAATTCTACATATTTTAACACTTTCTGTCCTCTTCTCTGGTACCCTACAACAATATGGTGGAAGCAGAATGGGGCTGGTGTCACAAGACAGAGATCTGGGTTTGGTTTGGTTTTGGTTTGTTTGGGGTTTTTTGGTGGGGGAGATCTCCTTTTTATGAGTCACTATGACCAGAAGTATTCATCATCAGATAGACCATCCTTTTTGTATTGTGAAGCTAGTCCTTAGTGGGCTGAGAGATATTGTAATGAATAGATTAGTGCCAGGGACTATAATAGGAGCTTTATAAATATTACTGATGAATAATTTATGGTTGCTTTGAAGATGTTCCTACAAACAAATACAGTAAGGAAAAATAAGTAATCCACTATAGTGTATGTCCCAAACTCAAGCTAAAAACCTAGCCCATCATTTTTCCCCCAAAGTGATGGCTCCCCCAATTTATTTGTCAGCAGCAAATTCAGTCTTCCATGTTCAAAGCCTTCATATTATCTTTTAATGTTTCCCTTCCCTCATTTCTCATATATAATGAATTACCATGGGCAAATCTCTCAGTCTCCCTGAGCCTCAGTCTTCTCATCTCTAAAATAATGATAAAAGCTCCTACTTCATATAATTGATGAGATACTATATATGAGCATTTTGCGAAATTTAAAGCGCTATAGAAATATCAGTTAGTATTTGTTTTATTATCCTAATTCTCACCAAGTTTTATTGATTCTATCTCCTTGATAAGTTCTGTAATAGTTTCCTCTTCTCAATTCCCATTACCACCGCCCCAGAGTAGACCCTTCTTGTTACCACCTAGACAAATACAATAGTCCTATCCTATAACAGATCTTACTGTCTTCAGGCTTCCTTGTAACAAATCATCCTTCACACTGCTCCCAGACAATTCTTCTGTACACATTGGTCTTGTCATGTCAATTCTCTGCCCAAAAAAATCATTCATTGGTCCTTATGACTTATAGGCTAACATCCAGACTCTTTATTCTGGCATTTAAGCCTCTCCTAACCTGGAGCCACCCTGCCTTTGCACATCATCATTCTTCTTCATTTCCACAGTTCTTCTTATGACACACACTTGTTACCTAGCTGTTAACATCAACTCCTCATTCTCTCTCATCCCATGTATCTAATCAGTTGCTGAATCTTGCATTTATGCCTACAAAATATATCTCATATTGGACCCCTTTTCATCACTTATGTGGCTGCCATCTTAGTTAAGACTTCTATGCCTCCTAACCATATATTTGCAATGGCCCCTTAATTTGTCTTTCTGCCTTGTGTGTCTCACTGCCCTAGTCCATTCTCCCCATTTCTGATAAAATTATTTTCCTTAAACAGAGGTTTCATCACATGGCTTCCCTACTTGACCAATTTCAGTGATTTCCCATTCCTTCTAGGATAAAATATAATTCCTTTGTTTGTCCTCTCGAGCCATACACATTCTGGCCCAAACTATCTTTCCAGCCTCACTGTGCATTATTTTCCCTCTTATTCTCTGCCATATAGCTAAACTGAACTTCTCTATTCTTCTGCACAAGATATTCCATAACCTATTTCTTTTTCTTTGTAAAGACCATCACTCATGCTTGAAATATAATCCCTCTTCAACTGCTACCCATAGAATCCCTTTCTCCTTTCAAGACTCAGCTCAAGCAGAACCTTCTACATGATGCCCATCTGGATCCCCCTATTTGTTAGTGCTCTCCCCTCCAGCTACCTTGCTTTTAATGTAGTCCTTATAATCTCTGAGGGATTTTATCCTAACTACCCCTCTCACAAATAAGACCTGGGTCTGTGAGCAAAGCTACATCTCCCATTCAGAATTCTAAGAATACTCCCAGTATGTTGGGGGAAGAATCACCAATACCGATATATTTTGTATCTTTCAGTATGTTCTCCCTAATATTATCAGCCAACAAATATTTTTAACCAGAATTAAGTGTCTGTAGATATTTATTAAGTGACTACTGTACACCAGACCCTATGCTAAATAATGGCTATAGAAAGAAAAGTTTTTTTTTAATTGTACTTGCTCTCAAAGATCTCACAGTTTAATACAGGAGACAACATGTAAACAACTATGGACAAACTATAAACTGTGTCAATTTGAAGTACTCAATAGAGGGAAGTGTAATAGTAATGGAATTAAGAGAGATCAGGAAAGGTTTCACATAGCAGATGGGATTTTAGCTGGGATTTTAAGGAAACCAGGGAAGCTAGAAGACAGCAATGAGGAAAGAAAGCATTTCAGGCATGTGAGATAGCCAGAGAAAATGTCTGGAATAAGATGGAGTGCTGAGGAATGGTAAGGAGGCCAGTGTACTGGATCAGATAGCTGTGAGGGCTGTAAGGTATAAAAAAAGTATAGGGAATGGTGTAGACTATAAAGGGCTCTGAATGATAAACATGATTTTCTATTTTATCCTGGAGATGATCAGGAGTATCTAGAGATTATTGCTCATGAGGAGGCAGAGGAGCAGGGAGTACAACATGATCAGACCTACCTTTAGGAAGATCGCTTTTACAGCTGAGTGGGGGACAGAATGGGATGGGGAGAGGTATTTGTCACAAGGAGATGAACCAACAGGCTGTTATTGCAATAGTTCAGGCATAAAGTAATCAGAGCCTTTACCAGAATGATGGTAGTGTCAGAGGAGAGCAGAGGGCAGATGGGACAGTTGTTGCAAAGGAGCTATGACTTTGCTACAGTTAGTCCTTGATTCCCAAATCAGACACTGCTTTTAGCCAATCTGTTGATACTACCAAGATGCAGATGTGAAGACAGAAAGTCGAAAATCCTCCAGATCCTTTGAAAATCACAAGATCCTCCTCATACCAAAGAAGTGGGGGGAAGAAAATAGCCAAGGACTTTCCTTCCACCCAGGCAGTTCTACCTCATAGGTTAGCTCAGTGTTCGAGAGACTTCAAAGGAAAGCATGGAGGAGAAGAGGTATTAGACTGACTACCAAAAGAAGGTCTATGGAGCCATTGTGCAGACCTCATTGTTGTATGCCTGCGAAACCTGGACAGTCTACCAGCACCATGCCAGGAAACTGATCGCTTTCATTTGAATTATCTTAGGAAGGTTCTGAAAATCACCTGGCAGGATAAGGTACCAGACATTGAAGTAATTTCTCGAACTAAACTGCCAAGCATTCAAACTCTGCTTCAGAGAGTGCAGTTGCCAAAAAGACTGTTTTATGGAGAGTTCACACAGGGCAAGTGCTTACATGGTGGTCAGAAGAAGCAATGCAAGGATATTCTCAAGGTGTCTCTCAAGAATGTTGGAATTGATTGTGTGACATGGGAGACACCAGCACAGGACCACTCAGCATGGCATGCCCACGTCATAGTGCTGAGCTCTATGAGCAAAGCAGAATTGAAGCAGCTCAAAGGAAACACAGGATGCACAAATTTGGAGAATTCACCCCAAATGTTCCCACAGACTATTTGTGCCCAACCTGTAGTTGAACATTCCAAGCTTGTATTGCTCTGATCAGGCACAATTGGACACATTGAAACTTGACTTAAGCATAGTGATGTAATTTTTGGTCCTCTTCAAGAACAAAGGACTACAACCAATCCAAACTCTTAAATGACTCTGGTTCTAAACTTAATTGATAATTCAAAAATGATCCCCAGGAGGTGAAAACGTTTCCTTGACCTACCCCAACCCTTCCTCCTGTGCAATGTCAGTCCAATTTCAAATACTTTTAGCACTTAGTCTAAAACCTATGATTGAAATTGATTGAGTCTCTTATCATTTACTTTGAATGAAGTGAGGTGGCTGGATTCAATTCCTTAATCTGTCCTACACTTACTTAACTACTTTGTATTTATTTGTTTTTATTCTCTTTATATTTATTCTTTGTGTTTGTGTGTAAAATCGTGTATATATCTCCTACATCTAAAATGTTTTTTTTTCACTTATTGTATTTATATTTCCAGATGCTTCACAAAGCATCTGGCATATAGTCAACACTTAAATGGTTTTGACTGCTGGGCTAATTGATGGATGTCCTCAATGCCAAGAACAGAATATTCTCTCTCCCCACCTTTGCTCAAGCTATTCCCTGTGTACAAGATAATTCTTTTTTCTCCTCCTCCCACCTCCCACACACTTTGAAATTCATACCCTTACTTTAAAGTTCAAACCAAATGCCACATCTTCCATGAAGTCTTCCCTGATTTCTCCAATGTCTCTCCCATTTGGAATAATTTTTCTCCTAGATCTCAAATAGTACTTTGTTTGCACCTGTGTAATATAGGCATCATATATTATGCAGTATCATAATTGTTTGTGTTTGTATTGTTATTGCCTGCCAGCCAATTAATTAGTTCCATGTTTGTCTAATTTAGTCTCCCCCCAGCACCTAGTAGAGTGCTTTGTATACAGTAAGGGGTTCCTAATGAATGTAAGTTTCATTAAAATACATTGATTTAAAATTTGTACTACAGTAATAGGATGTACTATGTACACCACCACTAGCTTAAGAAAATAGCTAAATGTGTCGAGTCAGTCAACATATATTTATTAAGTGTTCACAAAGTTCCTAACAATGCAACTTCTTCATTTTTTGCAACCAGATTGGGAAATTAGGCAATAGAGATATTTAGGCTCTATTCAGCATTATTACATAGCAGAGCTATGGCCATATTGGCAGCAGGGCACGGTTCTATAAAAGAACCATATGTCCTAGTGGGCAGAGGTAAGAGTTGGCTCCCTTCTTAGCAATTCCAGGGACTCACATTATGGCCACAGGCAATGCACTTAACAATTCATTCTCTTTTATTTCTCCATCTGAAAAAATCTCAGAGAAAATTAGCAGCTATCTCCATTAAAGAGGCTCTTAGGAAGTTAATGAGATCAGGTCTGTGAAAGATTTTAGAGCCACACAGGATAGAGGAGAAAAGAATTAAATAAATACAAAGTTGGAAATCTATCCGAAATTTGACTGTGAACAGAAGACTGCTACCTTTCCCCTGGAGAAGGAATTCTCCACTTTGGGACATGGTTTTACTGCGGTTGAAGTGATCCGATGGTAGCCATTTGATGCTCTGCAAATGTGGAGTGAAGGTCGGTTTGTCTGTGGGGGTTATGATGAGAAAAGCATTTAGTTACTGGTATGGGAAAGCTACCATTAAGCCCAACTCCTGAATATTTAAGCTATTTCTTGACAATGAAAAATGGACACTAGATTTTATCTAGCTTTTAGAAGCTTTATGTTTCCTTGCCTATTTTCCTTAGCAGAGAGGAAACTCAGGGGCTAATTTGAACATCATCCTAATTTGTCACTTTTTTTCCCAGGGAATGAAGTCAGGAACTATACATAATTGCAAGGTCAAAATATCACCATATGTGTGTGATTTAAAATAGCGAATCCTCACAAGAGCTTTCCAAGAAATATGTTTAAGGAAATGCGGCTTATTAAAGCCATATTACCCAAGATGGATTAGACTTGTATTCCTATAGTAAACTCTTGTTTAAGGAGAAATGGGCAAAAGGGAAAGAAACAGAAGCATGTGTCGCTGTGGGGATTAGCTAGAAAATGGCACTTTAAGCCAGACTGTGTGTTCATGTGAGCTATTGTAAGAAAATTGTTCAAACATTTTGGGTTCAGCTGAACTATAAGTACATTCTATGGAGAATTTTCTCTATTTTAAAACTCTGCATTTTTAAAGGGCCTTAACCCAACCATTGTGTTCATAGCTCTCATCAAAGAATACTTTGAATACCTCTCCATTCTAGAAAAAAAAAATGTTCTCAGTCCTTGATCCACTTCTTTGAGCAAAGAGAATATCTTTTGTTGGCTACTGACAGCTGTTAATTATCCAGGCTAATGGGCAATGGGAACACTGATCCCCCCATTCCAGTAGCTTTAACCTCTTTCTTAACCCAATTTTTCACTAGACTTACTAATAGGTAGCAAAAACTATCAGAGACAGACTGTTCTTTTTCCACTACTGAATCACCCCATGGAAGGTCTTATTAGCAATAGGGGAAACATCAAGAAGGAGAATGAAGAGAGACAAGGGGCTGGATAATGCAAAAATGAAAAAATGGAGCCCTTAAATAATTGATAACTATCTATCTAAACTAACTCAACATTTCAAGTTAAGTTGGAAATTTACAGCAGGTAAGATAAAGCTGAGTTTAATACATCAAAGCTTATTTTTTCCACTGCTGATGTCTACCTTTTCCTAATTTTCAGGAAGAAGAAGCAAAAATAGAGAATATAGTTAAACCCTTTTGAAACCTTGGAGCTGGGAAAATAGCATTAACACCCATGTCATGGGCCAACTGTTACATCAAGATTTGGGGTTGTTTATGTTAAATATAATTATTGTCTCACATTTATTCCCTATCTTTTAATAAGCAAGACTAATTCAGCACCCCAAGAAATGCTCTGTGTTTTTTCTCATCTATTTCTCTGTACACTTAGTTCCCTATGGTTGCAATGCCCTCCTCAATCCCCACCTCTACCTGTTAGCATCCTTCAAGGCCCAAATCAAAAACTACTTCCTAGGACCACACATCTTTCCATGGTACCTTCATCTGGAAGATATTTTCCCTCCCACTGATTTCATAGCATTTTGTATTACTTTTATGCATTTACCATATTATTTGCATTAGATTCATCAATATATTGTGCTATGTCATATTCATCATAACTCCTCTAGGAAAATGGAAGCTTCCTGAAGGCAGAAACCATTCTTTATATTTTCTCCAAAGTCCAACAGTGCAGTAATGGTGCTATGACAATAATCATGGGAGTAATAATTATTGCAGTTAAAACATATTTATGTAATAATTTAGGGACTTCTGGGAGTAATAAAACTTTTGAATGAATATTATATTGTATGCAGTTAAACAATTTGTATAGAATAAATATGAGAGGTGGGTTGAGACCTATATTATTTCAAAATTGGGTTTACCACACTGCCAAAAATCACAGACCTCTGAATCACAGAATTTCGGAGTTAGAAGAACCAGCCATCTAGTGTAACCCATGCCCTGCCAAAGGAATATCCACTATCCCAAGGGCTCATCCAGCCTCTGTCTGAAGACTCTCAATGGAATGCAACCTGTTCCTTCCTAAGACAGCCCATTCCATTCGAAGAGAGCTCTCTTAGTAAGAGTTTTTTATTTGTTTGTTTGGTTTGGCTTTTTTTCCCCCTGACATCAAGCCTTAATTTGATTCTCTATAACTTATGCCCATTGCTCTCAGCATTGTTCTCTGGGACCAAACAGAACGAGTCTAATCCAAAAATGTCTAACCCTCCAAAATAATAAAATATAAAAACAAATTAATGTTTTATAGACTTGGGTAAAAAGTAATTTCAGCATAGTACAAAAACATTGAACATTCCTTTCAAATTGTTGTTCAGTTGTTTTTCAGTCACATACAATTTTTCATGTCCGCATTTGGAGTTTTCTTGGCAAAGATACTGGAGTGGTTTGCCATTTCCTTCTGCAACTCATTTTATAGATAAGGAAACTGAGGTAAACAGGGTTAAGTGACTTACCCAGGGTCACACAGCTAGTAAGTGTCTGAAGTCAGATTTGAAATCAGGAAGATGAATCTCCTTGATTCTGGGTCTAGCACTCTTATCTACTACATCACGTACTGCAAATATAGCCCTTCAAATAATTGAAAACAGCTATTGTGTTGTCCCTGAGCCTTTACTTCTTTGAAATAAACATCCTCATTTCTTTCAAGTTATCTTTTCATGACATCTACTCAAGACCTTTCATCATCAGCTGTGGGTGCACTTTTCAGTTTGTCAGTGTCCTTTCTAACCTGAGGTGTTCAAAATTGAAAGCAAAGATATAAATGTGGTCTGACTCAGGCTAAGTACAGTGGTACTGTCACCTCCTCATGCACGGAAATTCTGCCTTTCTTAATGCAGCCCCAAATTACATTAGCACCTTTTATTTTTGCCATAACCTGCTGCTGACTTGTTTTGATTTTGCAATCCATTAAACACCCCAGATATTTTTAGTCAAACTATTGTCAAAAATGCCTCTTCCATCTTTTACTTGCAAAAGTGATTTTTGAACCCAAGTATAAGACTTTAAATTTTCCCTTTTAGATTTTACCATTTTCCATTAATCACAGAGTTCTAGCCTGTTAAGATACTTTTGGATCCTATCTTTGACATCTTCTGTATTTACAATAAAATGCAATACAATTCTCCACACCACCATACTATAACGTAAAATAAACACTTAGTAAGCACCTATTATGTATCAGCCACTGTGCTAAGTTTGTTGTTGTTTAGTCATTTTCAGTTGAGTCTGACCCTTTGTGACACCATTTGAGGTTTTCTCAACAAAGACAGTACTTGGAGTAGTTTGCCATTTCCTTCTCCAGCTCATTTTACAGATCAGGAAACTGAAGCAGACAGGATTAAGTGACTTGCCTAGGTGTAAGGGTTATGGGATTTAAAGATCTTCCATGCCCCATTGGACGTGCTGACGTAGCAGGAAGGGGCAAAGCAAGTGAAAGTGAAAGCCAGAGAAAGCGAAAGCCAGAGAAAGCGGAAGCCAAGTTAGCGTTCCTGCGGTGGCTGGCGGTGGTGGCGGTGGCGGTGGCAGAAGCAGAGGCAGCGGCAGCGCGAAGCCCTTTTTGAGTTAGAACTGCTAAGGACATGCTGCTAAGGACTCCTGCTGAGGACTGCCAGGAGCCGGAGCTGCTGGAAGCCCGCTTCCAGGACGCTGGGTGGTTGCTGTGCATGGGGAGAGGAGGACCTTTGTCTGAGGTAGCCTGTTCTGTTTTAAAGGCTTGAAAATGTGGGTGCTTTCTACTTTATCTACCTGTGCCAATGTCATAACTACTCTGATGGCTTTCACTTTCTGGTTTTGGGACTCAGTCTTTTGGTATCTTAATAAATTTTCTAGCTTATTCCCTTATATGACAAGCATGACATATTTTGTGATGGATAATTATATCAGCATATTTGTAATCTCTATAGGCATTGTGAATATGGCATTGCTGATACATTTGGCGACCAGGATGGGATCACAAAATGTCAGGCCTCTATTTGGAAGCAGTGGGGCTTTAGAGGGAGAAATGGCTATTCCAGGTTGGGAGGATTTGCCTTATTCCTCTCTAGCCAGAGAATGGGCTAAAAGCACAGGGTCCTGTGAAAACTGGGAAACAAGGCTAAAAGAGGGAGAACCTGGAGATTTGGAAAGATGTTTGAAAGCAATACCCATAGAACCAGGCAAAGAACTGGCAGGAGTGTGCAGGAGAGGCTGGGTGCTGCTAACAAGTTATCGCCTTATGTGTAAAAGTAGAGATAAGCTGCTGAAGGAAAGAGCTCAGATGGCTAGGGAGTCAGCTGGTTTGCCTGAGGATTCTTCTGTGTCACAGAACTCAGAAGAGCAAACTGGAGGGACTCATGTGGTACAGGAGCAAGCTACTGTTCATGTAGCTAAAAGGAAGCAAAAAACTAGCAGAAGGAATGTGCATGCAGCTTTTGTACAGGCTGGGCAGAGTTGCCCTGACAGCTTCCAGGAGAATGTGTGTGAGGAGAATGGAGCAAGGTTAGATGAGGAGTCTTCTAATGTAGAAGCTCTCCCCATAAGAACAAGAAGGCAGGAGAACCACCGAGGCAAAACAGAGTCCAGGGAGATAATTGAGGATTTCACTCAACAGGAGATCACTGATATATTGAGTAGATTTACCCAAAGAATGGGGGAGTCTTTAGTGTCTTGGATAGTAAGAATCACTGATGAAGGTGCTAGAGGAATAACACTGGACAGTGAGGAGTGTTTCAAATTCATAAGTATCAGTCAGAATCCTTTTGTACACCAGGCTTTTAGGGATCACCATATGCAAGGAGGAAATAACAAAACGAATCTTCTAGCTTTAGCTGCAGAAGGTTGCAAAAAGCAATATCCAACTGAATCTATGTTGCCTAGGGGAGACAGACTGTGGTACTCACTTAGAGACTGTATGAGAAAACTAAAGGAGGAGGTAATGAAAACTGCTATCCTGATTGGAGATGCAAATGCATATTATGATACCCCCCTAGAAGTTCCTCATAGAAATATCATAGTGAAGACGGCTCCTCATGCATATAAGTACCTAATTCTGACTCTGTTAATTGGAGAAATAGGACACCCTTTTTCAGAGGTGCTGGATAAGATTTCACAATTAAGCGATTTAGGGGAATGGGAAAAAGACAAATTGCCTGGAGAGAGAAGAGTAAACAGCCAGAGGATTCAGAGACAAAATAGACCAACAAGAAGGGAACTGTTCACTGCTCTATTAAGAGCTGGGGTGGACTTTAGAAGAATAGATGGTATTCCAACTGAAGAGCTGCATAAGCTGTACCAAGAAAAGGTACTTAGCATTAGAATGAACAGGGAAGCAGGAACCACCCCTGCAGGTATTTCTGAATCTGAATCTTTGATCCAAGTTTGCCCCACCTTCAGGGGGAATAGGAGATAGGCCAAGCCCCAGCCCAGATAAAAGAAATATGCAGAAGAGATTGCAGACCCCATATTGGTTTAACAATCTATTGGAAGAATGGATCAACTACTGTGACTAGGGCACTGCTTGATACTGGGGCTGAGGCCACACTTATCTATGGAAACCCTGATAAGTTTAAACATGGAACTCCTATTACCATCACAGGTCTAGGAGGCGCTGAAATATCAGCCAGACAGGTTAAAATAACAATGAAAATTGGGCAGTTACCTAAGAAGGAATATACTGTGGTTGTTGTACCCATTCCTGAATACATCATTGGAATAGATGTATTGAGAGGCATGACTCTGAATTTACCTGAAGGAAGATACCAATTTGCTGTGAGGAAGATAGGAATTAATACAGTTTTAGTGGGAAAACTAAAAATGGACCCAATCACTTTACCTGAACCTTCTGAAGTAATTACTTTAAAACAGTATCATGTGCCAGGTGGGCAAGATGAAATTGCCACTACTATAAAGGAATATGTTGAAGCAGGAGTGTTAGTCCCTACAACCACAAGATGGAATAATCCTGTCTGGCCAGTAAGAAAATCAGATGGGACGTGGAGAATGACTGTGGATTATAGACAGTTGAATAAGGTGACTCCTTCTTTGTATGCTGCTGTTCCAGATACCATCACCTTAATAGAAAGGATCCAGAAATATGATGGGACTTGGTATGCAGTTATTGACTTGGCAAATGCCTTCTTCGCCATCCCAATAGACCCTAAACAATGGGACCACTTCGCTTTCACTTGGCAGGGTAGACAATATACTTTCACTCGCTTGCCACAAGGGTACATACATAGCCCCACTATTTGTCACAGGATTGTGGCTGAACAGTTGGATGAATTAAAGCTACCTTGTGTACAGCTTACCCACTACATTGATGATATCATGATACAGGGAAAAGATGCGAAAGTAGTGGAAAGGAGTTTGACCCTTCTAATTGAGCATATGAAAAGTAAAGGGTGGGAAATTAACCCTGCAAAGGTTCAAGGACCAACTCAGAATGTGAAGTTTTGGGGTATACAATGGAACAAGGGGCTAAGGGAGATTCTTCCTCAAGCCCGACAAAAGATTCAGGATTTTCCTACCCCTACCAATAAGAAGGAGGCCCAAAAGTTCATAGGATTGTTTGGATACTGGAGGCACCACATTCCACATTTGGGACAGATTTTAAAACCTTTATATAGAGTCACACGGAAGAAATATGAATTCGATTGGGGACTTGACCAGAGTAAAGCTTTTGAAGAAGCCCAGGCTGCCATACAATTGGCCCTAGATTTGTGGCCCATGCAAAATGGTCCAGTGGAATTGCAAGTGACTGTACAAGATAATTATGAAAACTGGAGCTTATGGCAAAAACAACAAAGCCGAAATGTACCTTTGAGATTTTGGTGTAGGAAACTCCCTTCATCTGGAGTCCAGTATACACCTTTTGAAAAGCAGTTGTTAGCTGCATATTGGGCTTGGTGGAGACTGAACAACTGACTGTGGGCCATGAAGTGATATTAAGACCCGGAATCCCAATTATGACCTGGGCAATGAGTACCCCAGCTTCTCACAGAATTGGACATGCCCAAGAGGCTAGTATAATCAAATGGAAGTGGTATATTCAGAATAGAGCGAAAACAGGCAAAAGCGGAGTCTCTGCTCTGCATGAATCTATAGCAAACATAGAAATTGAGAGGAATGACACACCCCCTGAGCCAAAGCAACAGTTGGTACAATCCACTGTAAAATGGAATGAGGGATATGATGTATTAACTGAGGAACAAAAGAGACATGCATAGTTTACTGATGGGACAGCAAAATATTTGGGGCAAAAAAGACATTGGAAAGCAGTGGCCTATAACCCATGCACTACAAGGACTTTGGAAAGTACTGGGATAGGTGCAAGTAGCCAATATGCTGAACTTATGGCAGTATATCAAGCCATCAAAATAGAACAAGGAGGACAGTATCATATATTCACTGATTCATGGGCGGTAGCTAATGGGTTAGCTACATAGATGCCCATGTGGAAAAATGAAAATTAGGAAATTCATTGTAAACAAATCTGGGGCAAAGAATTATGGGAAGATATCTGGAACATGTCTTTGGTCACTGACTTGTCAGTTTTTCATGTAGATGCTCACATGGCCCCCACCACACCAGAACGTGAGTACAATGCTCATGCTGATCGACTGGCAAAGATTGCTACTGAACATATTGTCCCTACTTTGACAACAACTGATGATCCGGTATTAGCAAAATGGGTCCATCAAACAGCAGGCCATTTGGGGGTCCAGGCCACACACCAGTGGGCACAAGATCAAGGTATTAGTATCTCTCATTCACTGCTAAAACAGATAGCAGAAGAATGTCATATATGTCAATTGGAAAAGGAACGAACTGTTCCTCGGGTAGTAACTGGAGAGATAGCAAGAGGAAAAGTCCCAGCCCAAATCTGGCAAATAGATGATATTGGTCCACTACCACTGGATAAAGGATGCAGATTTATATGTACTTGTGTTGACACCTATTCCGGTGTACTAGTGGCTTGTCCTTATAAGAATGCAACCCAGAAAAACACTTGTAAAACTCTAGATCTCATAAATCTATATTATGGAACCCCAATGCAGATTCAAAGTGACAATGGGTCACATTTCAAAGGCAATGAAATGAAGAAGTATTGTATACTAAACAATATCGAATGGATATATCATATTCCATATTACCCAGAAGCATCTGGGTTAATTGAAAGAATGAATGAATTACTGAAAGAACAGTTGAGGAAGTTAAGTTCCAATAATTCATATCAACATTGGAAGGATAATTTGTTCATGGCTTTGCGTAATTTGAATAATAGACCATTGGGAGGAAGTACACCTCTAGCCAGAATGATGACCCCCAATCTGCAAATTAGAAAACAACAAACACACAAGATCCCAAATATTGAGTATTGGACCTTGAGGCCAGATGTCCCAGCACTGTACCCAGGACCACCTGGTTCGGTGGGGTATGATTTACATTGTTTAGGGGACTTTTGGTTGGACAGGAAAGAAGTAAGAAAAATTTCCACTGGGATATGCATAAGAATCCCTAAAAATCACTTTGGACAGATTTTACCCAAATCAGGATTAGCAGCTCAAGGAATACATGTATTGGCTGGAGTAATAGATTCTAATTATCAAGGAGAAATTGTTGTAACATTCCAGAATTTAAGTGAAAGGCCCATACAGATTCACAAGAATGATAGGATAGTTCAAGTGATTATCGTTTCTTGTAAAACAATGCCACTTGTAAAAACTGACCCTCCTTCCAAAATAACTGTCACAGGAACTGAAGGATTTGGTTCTACTGATAGAATAAAATCAGGAGCTAAAGTATGGGTAAAACGGAAGCCAGATGATGTTCCAAAGGCTGCAGAGATTATAGCATATGGGAAGGATAACACTGTAACTATTGTTTATTCTGGAGAAGATGATTACAAAATTGTACCCTTAAGTCATTTATTCTACCGTGAGTGAGGCTACAATAGTCTGGTTATTGTCTCTTTGCTTCTTCTTGATTTTTTGTTTGTTCACCTTGTTTGTTAGATTTGTTTCCACAGGCTTGGTACCCTCCATCTGTAGATGCCTGATAGCTTAAGCTGGATGTCACCCCCTGTCTGCAACTGTGATGTGTCACCCTTGGACCTGGCATCAAGCATATTAAGAACTGACCTCTCAAATGGGACCCCTAAGGACAGGGACAGCTCTACATCCGATTTCAGCAGCAAGTAGCCATAGAAGAAGAGATCTTCACCCCTTACCACAAGATTTTGGGGCCCCATTTGTTCGGGGTGGGGGGAATGATGGGGAGCTTGTGCTCAAGCCCCACCCTAAAATATGGTTTTCTGTGTTTATTGTGTGCTATTCTTGTTATATTGTTGTGAAATTTTGTTGACACCAGTTATTCCTACTGTATTTTTGCCAAGTAAGAGACATGAAAGATCTTGGGGCCGAATGTAAGTGTTATGGGATTTAAAGATCTTCCATGCCCCATTGGACGTGCTGACGTAGCAGGAAGGGGCAGAGCAAGTGAAAGCGAAAGCCAGAGAAAGCGGAAGCCAAGTTAGTGTTCCTGCGGTGGCTGGCGGTGGTGGCGGCAGCGGCGACAGCAGCAGAGGCAGCGGCAGCGCGAAGCCCTTTTTGAGTTAGGACTGCTAAGGACTTTCTGCTAAGGACTCCTGCTGAGGACTGCCAGGGGCCGGAGCTGCTGGAAGCCCGCTTCCAGGACGCTGGGTGGTTGCTGTGCGTGGGGAGAGGAGGACCTTTGCCTGAGGTAGCCTGTTCTGTTTTAAAGGCTTGAAAATGTGGGTGCTTTCTACTTTATCTACCTGTGCTAATGTCATAACTACTCTGATGGCTTTCACTTTCTGGTTTTGGGACTCAGTCTTTTGGTATCTTAATAAATTTTCCAGCTTATTCCCTTATATGACAAGCATGACATATTTTGTGATGGATAATTATATCAGCATTTTTGTAATCTCTATAGGCATTGTGAATATGGCATTGCTGATACACTAGGGTCACATAGCTAGTAAGTGTCTGAGACCAAATTTGAACTAAGGTTTTCCTGACTCCAGGCCCAGCATTCCGTCACTTTTCCACCTAGCTGCCCTATACTGTGCTAAGCACTGGGGATACAAATAAGGAAGAGAAAATTCGCTGCTGTCAAGGAACTTACAATATAAGGGAGAAAAACAATATATGAAAGGAAACCAGAAAGGAGGAGGAAGAAAAGAGGATACACAATGTTCTGAGGAGCTCAAACCAAGCAGAGCGACAAATTAAATATATTTAGCCATCCCTCCGAGTTTGGAATTATCTGCAGATTCAATTGGTAAGTCATCTATATTGTTGTTGTTGTTGTTATTTTAGGTCACCATTTAAAAAAAAATTAGCCCAGAGCTCAGGACAGATCCCTGCATCATTCTTCTGGAGTCCACCTTCCACCAGATGATCAACAAATATTTCTTGAGTCGGACCTTTCAACAGGTCCCATACTGTATTCTTGTCTTCATCTCTTCACATTTTTCACAAGAAGGTCATCGGATAGCTTATCAGAAGCTTTGCCAGAATCTGAACAAGCTATATCTACAACATTCCTCAATCTACCAGTTCAGTAATCCTGTAAGTAAGGTTAGTCTGACATAACATATTCTCAATTAAACTCTCTTAACTCTGCAAGCACAGTTTCCTTTTCTATATCTTCACTACCCATATCTTCAATAATGAAATCTAGAATTTTCCTTATAATACAAGTCAAATTGTCTGGTCTATAATTCTCAAAGTCTATTTGTCTGTTCATTTTTCAGTCATGTCCTTGTCTTCATGACCCAAAATACTGGAGTGGTTTGTCATTTCCTTCTCCAGTTCATTTTACAGATGAGGAAGCTGAGGTATTGTAGTGCCAGTGAAATTTACAGCACTGACCCTGACTATAAATAGTCCCATATAGTGCTTGATTGCAAAATATAACAGATTCTCCATATAGAAGAGAGAAGCAAAGCATTTATTTAGACAACAGAAAACTGAATCCCAAAACCAGTAAGCTGATTCCATTATAGTAGCAAAGAACTTAACAAGCCATAACAGTACAGAGAGTCACAGCATCCTTTAGCCTTTCTGCAAATCAATATAAGGTCAATATTTATTCACAAACCTCTCTATCTCTTTGCCTAAGCATCCTCTTTCTCCCACTGTCTCTCTAGCTCTGACTCCCAGCTTCCTGTGGCTCTGCTCCACCCTTCCCCAAACTCCTCCCATCAGAGACTCCATGTGATAACATTCAGCCTATTTGGAAGCATAGTTTACTTTCAAAGCAGGGAAGGTCTTCAAAAAATTTCCCCTAGGCTTATTAAGGGGCAGGGAAGATTTCAAATTCCCATCCCCATTACAAGTACACAAGGTTAAGTAACTTGCCCATAGTCACAGAGCTAGTCAGTGTCTGAGGCCCAATTTGAACTCAGAAAGATGAATCTTCCTGACTGCAGGTTTGGCATTCTATCCACTTTGCCACCTAGCTGCCCTCCCAAAGTCTATTATGTTCCTTTAAAAAAAATCAGGACATTCTGCCATCTCTAGCCCCATGGTCCCTCTCCCATTCTCCAAAATCATTCAAATAACACTGACAGTGGCTCAGCAACCCTCTCTGTCAGTTCTTCTAGTACAAGAGGACATGGTTCACCTAGGCCAAGTGTCTTAGTGTCACATCACTGCTAAGCCCTTGATATATTCATGCTGCTGATGAATCTACAGAACATATCATACATTGTATATGGCTTGTTGATTTGGAAACGTATTTCATCAGTAACAAAAAAAACATTTTTATGAATTTCTGTTGTATTTTAAAATAATATCCAATCAAAATATAATGGCACATACACAAATTAAAATGTAAAAACTTACTTTGAGTATTCTTGGATTTCTCGTGAACCATATTTCATGGCTCCCAGTGGAGTTATAATCCTTCAGATTCCTCAAAATAAAAATTAAATCCTCTACAAATCCCTGTCTGGTAGAAAATACATTAGACTTCAGTTCTAGAGCCCTGTATCAAACTCTAATACTGATTGCCACTTACAAGCCTTGTAACTGTGGGCAAGTGATTTAATTTCCCTTGGCCTCAGTTTCCTCTTGCGTAAAATGAAATGGTTGGGCTAGGTGATCACCAAGTTCTCACTAGTTCTAACAATTTTGGTTTTTATAATCAAGAACATTCCTGCCCTGTGGATTAGGCTAATTTAACAATGCCTGTAAGATTAAAACACAGAAACCCTATTTTAATTTAGTAATTTAGTCCTGATCTGAACATCTTTCTGAGTTCAAATTGGGCCTCAGACACTGACTAGCTCTGTGACTATGGGTAATTTAGTCCCGATGATAATCGCAGGCAGGCTTTTTTTTTTTTTTTTTTTTTTTTTTTTTTTTTTTTAGTGCCTGCTATCTACACTCAGATAGACCTGAAGGATATACAAAGACAGTGGAACAGAGTATGACAGTTCTGTCTCCCAGATGTCAGGATGAGTCAGAGAAACTTGGCCACAAAGAACTCACTGGCTGCCATCAGCAGATTTCAGTTCTAATTTGTCAATGCTGTATAAACCCATGAGGAAAGCCCATGAGTTTCTAGTCCTTCACTCCTATCCTTATAGTTTCCTCTAAGTAACATTGTACCTTTAGAAGAAAGGTTTTTTTTTCTTTTTTTTTCTTTTCCACATTATTATCTTGAAGGTGATAAATCAGGTTTGAAAATTGGTGAGAACTGAGAAACAGATGGTGGGATATTCAGTTCATTCTATGGTTCTCTTCCTTTTATATATTATTTCAAGACACACGGAGTAGACATGCATGATATATTGATGGAGACTATTTAATTTTTTAAATGTGTGTTATGCTCCAGTTGTCGTACATTCCAGACTTCTGAAGCACATATTTCCAGCAAGTTTTTTCTTAAAATGAATTTTCCCAAATCAAATCACAAATAGTCTATAATTTAATACTACATAGTATTAGATATCTACAGTCAATGTTGTATACATTAAATTGTTAAGGTGAGGTAAAAAAAATTCATAATGGAATTATGGCATAGTGTAATATAGGTAGTTTTTGCCTTCTTCAATTTTAGAATATGTAAAATTTTTATTCCCTTAATAGATAGATGGTACTTTGGTTGTCATGTTTTTGTAAGAAAACATTATGTGGAATAAATATGTAGGAAATGCAAGCAGTACATCATTTAAAATATTGGGATAAACTAATATTATTTTTATAGTGTAATCCCAAGGTGCAAGTTAGCAAGTTAGAATGTATGGCCACTGTTTCCCTTGATCTGTGTTGAACCTACTATAATGCTTTATAAAAGAAAGGAAATTCACATTTTCCACTGGTGCAAACCATAAGCCATCTTTAATTTAGTAGGTAAGTGTTAGGGAATTGCTCAGAGAGGTTAAGTCACTTGCCATTCATCACACAGCTATTAAGTTTCAGCAGCCAAATTTGAACTTGGTTTCCTGACTCCAATCCCAGTCCTCTCTGTGCTTTAACTACCCTGACTCTCCAGTAGTGATGATAATTAATTCAGCAGCCCTAGAAATTAGAAGATATTATTCTAGTCTGGTGGCCAAGAAAAAGTCATATTTGAAAATATATGAATGATAGGAATAATAATAACAACATTTGCATATAAAGATGAAGCTACCAATCTATCAGATGGTAGGATGTGTGCTTTGAGCCATGTTCTAGCAGGGCTGTCCAGAGTCAAACACACTGCCTTACATGTCATAGGAACTTAGAAAATGTTTGTTGAATAGAACTGTATTGGTCTAGAGCTCTCTGGTTCTTCTACTAACCATACATTTGAAAAACATCTGGCCAAGGTGAAGGATACAGTCTGTGACCAAAGAACAGAGATTTTTTCCTCTGCATGAAGCTAATTGGTCTGTATGGGGATCGAACTTACAGTTTTGGCCTCATTAGTTAGTGCCAACTTCTTGATGAACTGAAGTTACTGGTCCAGAAATAACCCAATGGGAAATTTCTGAAAGGGTCATATATCCCTTTGTTAATAGAAAAATAAGCAAATCACCAACAGAAATATGCAATGCACCCTTCTTTCCCATCTGACCTCTTACCTCCCCTTCTCCTCTCCAAAACATTTTGAAATGCATTTTAAGTGGATTTCTGTCAATGTTCAATAATGAACAGTCAATCTTTCTCATGGGCTGGTAGGTGGCAAAATACATAAAGTGCTGAGCCTGGAGTCAGGAAGACTCATCTTCCTGAGTTCAAATCTGGCCTCAGACATTTACTAACTCTGTGATCCTGGGCAAGTCACTTAATCCTGTTCACCTCAGTTTCCTCAATTGTAAAATGAGCTGGAGAAGGAAATGGCAAACTACTCCAGTATCTTTTTCCAAGAAAACCCTAAATAGGGTCATGAAGACTTGGACATGACTGAAAAAATGTCTGAGCAAAAATGTTGGGAGAAACCTGGGAATTACTATATTCCAATATGTTACAAAAATCTCAAAATTATGTAGGGTAAATGGTCACTAAGTCTCTGCTTGGACACCCCCATTGAATGGTAACTCTGCTGTTTGACCTCACTCTGTTGTTAAGCCCCTCCAGTGGTTAAGTCATCTCTGTCTTACAATAAGTAAGAAATCCACCCCTGGTGAATTCTACTTATTTATATTATTGTTGCCTAATGCTATAAAGAATGTCTAATTTTTCTTTCACAGTACTGCCCATCTGACATTTTAAGTCACTTCAATAAGTATTTATAACAGCTATTATGTCTTACTAAAATAAATAGACTTTATCCAAATGACTGCTTACATATAATCCTAAAACTATTACCTATTTTCACCTTAATTTCCCTGTTTAAACCCTTTCTAATCTTCAGTCTCAACCTATCTACTAGTTCTTTTTCTGCTGGCTAAAAGCATTCCCAAATGTCCCCCATCTTTTAAAAAAAACATCCAACAGATCCTTTCATATCTTCTATCATCCTATATCTCTTCTCCACTTCTCAGGAAAACTCCTTTAAAAAGCCATATACAAAAAATGAAAGAAGAAAGCAAATTGCCAGTATCAAAAATGAAAGGGGTGAGAGATGAAGCCAAGATGATGGAGTAAAGACAGGGACTCACCTGAGTTTTCCCCCAAACCCCTCCAATAAATAATGACTGTAAACAAATTCCAGAGTGGCAGAACCCACAAAAAGATATGGTGAAACAATTTTCCAGCCCAAGACACCTTAGAAGGTCAAAAAGAAAGGTCTATTATACCAGAGTAAAAGAGGAGTGCAGTCCAGTGCAGGCCACACCAATATAGAAGAGGCCCCAGCAAAGCAGGATCAAGCCTTGAGGCGACTGAGTAAGTGGCAGCAGATGGTTTCCAGACCTCTCTGCCCACAGGTGGTTAGGGGACTAGACAACGGGTCAGAAGGAGATTTACAGGGGTCCCTTTGCTGGCTCCAGTGGCAGGACTCTGTTGCAGTGCCTACACTTGGATCTGGGTCTCAGTCCTAGGACTTAGTCCCAGTACAAGGAGGAGCACTGGCACAGTAGAGCTTGTATGTGCAGGGGGTCAGGGGTCCTAGTCACATTCCAGGATTGAATGGTGGCTTGTGGTTACTCGCAAACCTGCACAGTACAGAGGAGTAGTAAACACACCTCTCCCTAGACCATAACACCTTGGAAGAACCAAAACTTACAAGTACCCAGAATTACCTCTTAAAACAGTGGCACCAAAAAACCCTGAAACTTAGACCAGTGCCCCCTCCATTTCGGAAGAAGAGCCCCACCAAAACACAGAGTTAAAAGTCAAGAAATAGGCTGGAAAATGGGCAAACAATAGAAAAAAAATCTGACCATAGAAAGTTACTATGATGACAAGGAAAATCAAAACAAACACTCAGAAGAAGACAAGAAATTCAAAATTCCTGTATGCAAAGCCTCAAAGAAATATATAGATTGGTCCAGGTCATAGAAGAGCTTGAAAAAGAATTTTTTTTGAAGCAATTGGGGTTAAGTAACTTGCTCAAGGTTACACAGCCAGTTATTTCTGGGTGTGGTGCTGAGTATCAGATCCCATATTTGATCCCCAGGTCATCCCGACACTGGAGCCCGTGCTCTTACTCACTGAGCCACCTGGCCTACCCTAAGCAATTTGGATTAAATAACTTGCTCAAGGTTACATGGCCAGGTGTTTCTGGGTGGGTGCTAAGTGTCTGAGCCCGGATTCGATCTCCAGGTCATCCTGACACTGGAGCTGGTGCTCCTACTTGCTGTGCTACCTGGCTGCCCCAAAAAAGATTTTTTAAATCAAGTAAGAGAAATAGAAAAAAATTGAGAAGAGAAATGAGAGTGATGCAAGAAAATCATGAAAAATATAATCAAAGCTTGATTAAAGGAGGCACAAAAAATTACTGAAGGAAATAACACCTTAAAAAAACAGAATAGGTCAAATGGTAAAAGAGGCACAAATATTCACTGCAGAGAACTCCTTAAAAAGTAGAATTGGCCAAATGTAAGAGGAGATACAAAAGCTCTCTGAAGAAAATAATTCCATAAAAAAAAATAAAATTGAGTAAGTGGAAGCTAATGATTCTATGGGAAATTGAGAAACAATCAAATGAAGTCAAAAGAATGAAAAAAATAGAATAAAATATTAAATATCTCGTTGGAAAAACAACTGACCTAGAAAATAGATCCTGAAAAGATCATTTAAAGATTATTGGACTAAATGAAAGTCATGATTAAAAAAAGAAGAAGAGCCTATCTTTCAAAAAATTATGAAAGAAAACTGCTCTGGTAGTCTAGAGCCAGAGACTAAAATAGAAATTGAAAGAATCTACCAATCACCTCCTGAAAGATATCCCAAATTAAAAACTCCCAAGAATATTTTAGTCATATTCCATACCTCCCAGACCACAGTCAGAATAACACAAGATTTAGCAACTTCTATGTAAAGGATAGGAAGGTTTGGAATATGATATTCTGGAGGGCAAAAGAGCTAGTATTACAACCAAGAATCACCCAGTCAGGAAAACTAAGTGTAAATCTTCAGGTGAAAATTGGACATTCAATGAAATAGAGGATTCTCAAGCATTCCTGATGAAAAGAACAGAGATGAATAGAAAGTTTGACTTTCAAATAAAAGACTCAAGAGAAACATTAAAAAGTAAACAAGAAAGAAAAATAATAAGGAATTTGATAAGGTTAAACTTCATATTCCTATATGGGAAAAAATGACACTTATAATTCCTAAAAACTTTCCCTGTAGGGAGGGGGCACTGCTGAGGGCTCTGATAAGTCTGCCATGGCCACTCTGAAGGGTTTGTATCCCACGGGTATGAATCCAGGCTGGGCCCACTATCTCAGGTTGACTCTCCACCCCCCACCCCTCACCCCACTGCTCCGTTACTCATCCCCCATGCAAGGGAGGCTTGGAACATTCTGGCCATCCCTGAAACCCTGGCAGCTTGAGCAATATAGATAAAGTAGTGAGGAATGAGATAAGAAATCAGGGAAGCTTCCCATGGTAGTAGCCTCTGGCAAAGTTGCAAGTTAGGTGCCTCATGTTGCAAACTATGAAGTTTCCCATGAGAAAGTATGATATAAGTGCTTTAGCTATAGTATATATACTGGACCCTCAAATGAATAAAATTGACTCAGTTTCTACTGGCTCTCCTGGCCCACATTCATTTCAACTCCTCCATGGAATGCCCACCTGCTGGTAGCATTTCTCAATATTGTGGCAGTTAGAAGAAGTATACAAAGACAGAAAGCAGAGATGTTAGTTGAATGTGGTGGTATGATTATGTAAAAAATTAAATTAAATTAAGGGATGATAAAGAAGAATGTACTAGGAGAAAAGGAGAGAAGTAGAATCAGATAAATTATCTGACATAAAAGAGACCTGAAAGAGATTTTACAGTGGTGAGGAAAGTGGGGCAAGTGGGGAAAGGAGCACATGAACCTTACTCTCATCAGAATTTGGCTAAAAGACGGAATGATACACACACTAAGTTGGGTGTAGAAATCTATCTTAGCATACAAGAAAGTAGGAAGAAAAGGTGATAAGACAAGGGGGTAGTGGTGGAGTTGATAGAAGGGAGGGCAGTTTGGGAGAGGTAAAAGTCAGAAGCAAAACACTTCTGAGAATGGACAGGATAAAAGGAGAGAGAGAGAGAATAGGAATAACAGTGGGAAAATGGGATGGAGGGAAATACATAGTTGGTAATCATCACTGTGAAAAAAATTTACAATAAGTTTCTCTGATAAAGACTTTATTTCTCAAACATACAGAAAACTGAGTTGACATAGAAATAAGAGCCATTCCCCAACTGATAAATAGTCAAAGGATATGAACAGGCAGTTTTTTGCCAAAGTAATCAAAGCTATCTATAGAGACATAAAAAATGCTCTAAATCACTATTTATGATGTAAATGCAAATTAAAACTACTCTGAGTTACTACTCCACATCTGTTCAGATTGGCTAATATGACAGAATGGGTTAATGGCAATTGTAGGAGGGAGTGTGGGAAAATTAAAACACTGCTGTACTATTGGTGAAGTTGTATACTGATTTAACCTTTCTGGAGAGCAATTTTGAACTATGCCCAAAGGACTTTAAAATCATGCATACCCTTTGACCAAACAATATGACTACTATATCTGTATACCAAAGAGATTTAAAAAAAAAGGAAAAGGAACTAGGCATATAAAAATATTTATAGCAGATCTTTAGTGGTGGCAAAGAATTAGAAATCTAGGGAATCTTCACCAACTGAGGAATGACTGAACAAGTGGTGTGTGATTGTTATGGAATACTATTGTGTTTTAAGAAATGATGAACAGATCTATGTGTAAAGAACTAAGGAATCTGAATGCAGATCGGAGTACACTATTTTCTCTTTTTTTTCTCCCTTTCTAGTTATTTTTTTCCCTTCTGTTCTGATTCTTTTTTCACAACATGACTAATGTGGAAATATTTGCTATGATTGTACACTTATAGCCGATATCAGATAGCAGATGATATTATGGTATTCTTAGAGAATCCTAGAAAATCAAATAAAAAAACTAGTTAAAATAATTAACAACTTTAGCAAACTTGCAGTATACAAAATAAACATACATGAATCATCAGCATTTCTATATATTGCCATTAAAGTCCATCGTAAAAATTTAAAATAACTGTAGACAATATAAAACCCTTGGGAGTCTGCCTGCCAAGAAAAACCCAGGAACTATACAAACACAATTACAAAACACTTTTCACACAAATAAAGTCAGATCTAAACAATTGGAAAAATATTAATTGAGCATGAGTAGGCTAAACCAACACAATAAAAATGACAATTCTGCTTAATCTATTCATTCAGTATCATACCAAACTATCAAAAACTGTTTTGTAGAGCTAGAAAAAAAAATAAAATTCATCTGGAAGAACAAAAGTTCAAAGATATCAAGGGAATCGATGGAAAGAAAATGAAATAAGATGGTCTAGCCATATCAGATCTTAAACTGTATTATAAAGTAGTAATTATTAAAGCAATCTGATACTGGCTAAAAAATAGACTGGTGGATCAGTGGAATAAATTAGGTACAAATTACATTATAGTAATCTAGTATATGATAAACCCAAATATTTAATATGTTGGAACAAAAACTCGTTATTAGACAAAAACTGCTGGGAAAACTGGAAAGCAGTATGGAGAAAACGAGATATAGATCAACATTTCACACAATATACATCTATCTATCTATATATATATATATATATATACACATACATATATAAAAGGTCAAAATGGGTACATGATTTATACATAAAGGGTGATACCCTTAGAAAATTAGGAGAGCATGGAATAGTTTATCTGTCAGATTTATGAATAAGGGAAGACTTTAGAACCAAAGAAAATACAGAGAGCATTACAAAATATAAAATAGATAATTTTGATTATATAAACTTTAAAAGTTTTTGCACAACTAAAACCAATGCAACCAAAATTAAAAGGAAAGCAGAAAACTGAAGGAAGAATTTGCAGTATCTCTTATAAAGATTGTATTTCTCCAATATATGAAGAACTGAGCCAAATTTATAAAAATATAAATTATTCTCTAATTAATAAATGGTCAAAGAATATGAACAGGAAGTTTTCAGACAAAGAAATCAAAATATCTATAGGCATATAAAAATTGCTCTAAATCACATTTTTATCTTTTTAAAAAAACTTTTTGCCAGTTTATTTATTTTTAGTTTTCAGCATTCACTTCCATAAGTTTTAAGTTTTCTTCCCCTTCCTCCCCAAGACAGCATATAATCTGATATAGACTCTACACATACATTATTATTAAACACATTTTCACATTAGTCATGTTGTATAGAAGAATTATAATGAAGTGGAGAAACCATGAGAAAGAAAGGAAAAAAAAAAGAAAAAGAAAATAGTCTGCTTTACTCTGCATTCTGACTCCATAATTCTTTCTCTGGATGTGGATGGCATTTTCCATCCTGAGTCCTTTGGAATTGTTTTAGATCCTTGCATTGCTGAAAAGTGCTAAGTCTATCAAAATTAGTCACTGCACAGTGTGGTTGGTTCTGAGAGCAATGTTTTCCTGGTTCTTCTCACTTCACTCAGCATCAGCTCATGTAAGTCTTTCCAGGAATTTCTGAAGTCCACCTGTTCATCATTTCTTATAGTACAATAGTATATTCCATTATGTTCATATATCACAACTTGTTCCCAATTGATGGGCATCCCCTCAATTTCCAGTTCTTGGCCACCACAAAAAAAGAGCTGCTATGGGTATTTTTGCACACATGGATCCTTTTCCCATTTTTATTAACTCTTTGGGATATAGCCGTAGAAGTGATATTGCTGGGTCAAAGGGCATGCACATTTTTATAACTCTTTGGGCATACTTCCAAATTGCTCTCCAAAATAGTTGGATCAGCTCACAGTTCTACCAACAATGAACTTTCAACTTTCCCACATTTTCCCACATCACACCTAACAGGTACCTCAGAGCTGCTTTGATTTGCATCTCTTTAATCACAGTGATTTGGAACATTTTTTCATGTGAATATAAAAAGTTTCAATTTAAAACTGCCTATTCATATCCTTTGACCATTTACCAATTGGGAAATGACTTGTGTTCTTATAGATTTGACTAGTTCTCTGTATAATTTAGAAATGAGACCTTCCGGGGCCGCTTGATGCCAGCACCAAGTGTTAGCAGGTACGTGATAAAGATGAACCCTGCCAGGTGAAGTCCAGGATAAAACTACGTTTATTGATTTTTTTGAACTAGGTTTTTATAGAGCAAAGAGACAAAGAATGTAACTCTAGATCACTATGTTTTCTTATCACTGCTTAGTACCAGAGGTTAGGTAGTTACCATGTCCTGGATGTAACATTCCTATTCAAAATGTATCTAATCTAATAGGGATTTAACACCTTCTGGCTAAAATCCTAGAACAGGGCAAAGCCTTTGATCTCAGCAACCAGGTAAATTTTTTTTTTTTTTTTGTGCAGCCACATCACAAAGGAAAACCCCAGAGATAGCTTCAAAGGCCACATCACAGGGGACATCCTTGGAGCAGGCTACCAGGAATTACCTGTGTCCTGGATCAGGTGTTCTGGCTTCCTACAGAGGCCTTTATCAGAAATACTAGTTGTAAAAAACTCTTTCCCAGTTTTCTGCTTCCCTCCTAATCTTGGTTGCATTGACTTTGTGCAAAACCTTTTCAATTTTACGTAATCAAAATTGTCCATTGTGCATTTCATAGTATTCTCTATCTCTTGTTTGGTCATAAATTCCTCCATTTTCCATAAATCTGACAGATAAACTATTCCTTTCTCCCCTAATTTGTTTATACTATCAGTCTTTATACCTGAATCATGTTCCCATTGGGACTTTATTTTGGTATACGGTGTCGGACATTGATCTATGCCCAGTTTCTGCCATACTATTTTCCAGTTTTCCCAGCAGAGTTCTTATCGCAGTTATGCCAGAAGCTGGGGTCTTTGGGTTTATCAAACAGTAGATTGCTATAATCATTGACTACTTGGATATCTAAATCACTTTTGATTAGAGAAATGCAAATTGAAACAACTCTGAGGTACCACCTCACACCCATCAAATTGGTTAATATGACAATAAAAGGAAAGTGATAATGTGGGAAAACTGGGACATTAATGTACTGTTGCTGGAGTTGTGAACTGATCCAACCACTCTGGATAACAATTTGGAACTATGCCCAAAGGTCTGTAAAACAGTGAATGCCCTTTAATCTAGCAATACTGCTGCTAGGTCTATATACCAAAGACATCCCCCCAAAAAAGGGTGTAAGGACCTATTTGTGCAAAAATATTTATAGCAGCTCTTTTTGTTGGTGACTAAGAATTGGAAATTTAAGGGGTACCATCAATTAGGGAATGGCTAAACAAGCTGTGGTATATGATTATGATGGAATATTATTGTGCTATAAGAAATGACAAGCAGGATGATTTCAGAAAAACCTGGTAATACATACATAAATTGATGCAAAATGAAGTGAACAGAAACAGGAGAACATTGTACACAGTAACAGCAATACTGTACAATGAATAACTGTGAATGACTTAGCTATTCTCAGCAATAGAGTGATTCAAGACAATCCCAAAGGACTCATAATGAAGCATGCTGTCTACCTACAGAGAAAAAACTGATACTGTCTGAATACAGACTGAAAAATGATTTCTTTCTTTCTTCCTTCCTTCCTTTCTTTCTTTTTCTTTTCTCCTTCCTTCCTTCTTTTCTTCCTTCCTTCTTTTCTTTCTTTTTCTTTTTCTCTTTTTTTATTTGAGTCTTCCTGTACACTATGACTAATATGGAAATGTTTTACATGATTACACATGGACAACCTATATCAAATTGCTTATCATCTCAGGGAGGGGGAAAGGAAGAATGGGAGGGATATAATTTGGAATTTAAAACTTAAATAAAATTATTTTTAAAATCTTTTAACATGTAATTGGGGGGAAATGATGTTATTACTATTATTTTTGCTTTTTGGTAGGGCAATTGGGGTTAAGTCACTTGCCCAAGGTCACACTGATAGTTTTTGTGTTAAGTTTCTAAGGCGGGATTTGAGCTCAGGTCCTCCTGACTCCGGGACTGGTGATCTATTCACTGAGCCACCTAGCCACTCCCTATTATTATCATTTTTTAAGTCACATACAATCATTTTTCATTTCCTCCTCAATCTCTTCAAAACCCTTAGCAATTTGGCTTCTAATATATCATCATTAGACTGAAATGGCTCTCTCCAAAGTTACTAGTAATCTCTTAACTGACAAACCTAATGGACTTTTCTCAATCCTCATCCTTCTTGGTATTTTTTGTTTGTTTGTTAAGTTGTTTTTCAGTCATGTCAGACTCTTTGTGACCCTTTTTGAAGTTTTCTTGGCAAAGGTACTGGAGTGGTTTGTCATTTCCCTCTACAATTCATTTTACAGATAAGGAAATTGAGGCAAATGGGGTTAAGAGATTTGCCCAGGGTCTCAAAGCCAATAGGTGTTTGAAGATATATTTGAACTCAGGAAAATCAGTCTTCCTGACTCCAAGCTCAGCACTGTATCCACTGTGCCACCTAGCTTCTCTCTTGGTGTCTACTGCATGAAGGGGGGAAGGCAGGGCAGTTGGGGTTAAGTGACTTGCCTAAGGTCACATGGCTAGTAAGTGTTATGTGTCTGAGGCCACATTTGAACTCAGGTACTCCTGATTCTAGGGCCATTGCTCTGTACACTGTGCCACCTAGCTGCCCCTGTCATTTGACATTTTTCATGATCTTCTGCGCCTGATTAAGCCCTCCTCCCTGGGTTTTCATAACACCTTTCTCTAGTAATTCTCCTAATTCTTTAAATCAGGTCTGTACAAATAGTGACCTGTAGAGGACCCTCCATATTTTCCTTGGGCCACCCAAAATCCTTTGGTGGGCCACAGGTCGTGTAAGTCTGTTCTAAATACTTCTCACTATAGCCTTTGGTGAATTTTCATCCATATCATTCCCACAAATTGTGGATGTCCCTAAAGCTTTACCACTAGATTCTTGACTCTTTTTCCTCTATATTCTGTCTCTTGGTGATCTCATCAGCTTCCATGATTTCAAATATAATCTCTAAGGTAGATGATTATCTAGATTTTGAGATTATTTATCAAGATTTATTTATCTAGTCCTAGCCTTCCTCCTGAACTTCAGTCATGAAAGACCAACTTCCTTTTGGATTGCTTAAACTGGATGCCATCTTAAATGTAACATGTCTAAAACAGAATTAAGAATAAATTGAGACCACAGATTTATCAATATATTGAATAAAGGAATGAAGTAACATGGCCAAATAATATCCACTGTAATAGAAATCCAAAGAACTATACCATCTATGAACTCTCTCCCCCACATTAGGACTGTATTTTCTGCCCAGAGAAACATTAAGTTTACAACTTAACACAGACACACATATGGAAAAAAAAAAGCATGCGTATGTGTTCTTAAATGTGTCAGGATTAGCAACAAGCTAAAGCAGAGAAGAACCATTAGGAAAGTCATTAACCTGTTTACACTTCTACTGTCAGCTTCAATTATTTGTTTGCTTGAATTGATGCGTCTTTAGTTTATTAGTCATGATTACCTGACAGTAATTAATAATGTTTGAATTTCTCATTTTTACATCTCACAGCAAAATCTGAAGTCCGGTCAATATTTTCACATAGCAACATTTATCAATGCATAGAAACCTACCCATGATTGTCCCTCAAAATAGAACTGCAGACGCTAACCTAATTGAAATAAATGTTGCAGCGGTTCTTTTGCTATTTGTGGACATTTAGCCTCTGTTGGTCTTTAGCCGGAGCAGAATCTATATCTCATTTCCTCACCCAAACCGTATGCCCTTGTGTTTTTATGAGGAATCTCCAGAGAGAAGAACGAATAGAAACAAAATAGGACTATGCCGTCCTATGGAGAGAGAAAGAGAGAACACCCTTGGCAGGGCATACAAATATCCAGGGTACTATACAGTCAAGGTGCTGACCTTGCAATTGAATGTTGCTCCTTCTACAGTAAGCAGTAGTGGATCTGGGATGTCAGAGCAGGCTGAGGAAGGCAAAACACATGCTCCCTAAACTGAGTTTTAACCATGTAATTGCTTAAAAATTGTCTTTAATAATAACAACAACAACTATATAATGTCTAGCAATTCAGTCAGCCAAAAATTGCCAGACTGAGCCCACAGCGGCTTACAACCTTCATTCATTTTTTATTTTGGATGGGAGAAGGCAAGGCAATTGTGGTTAAGTGACTTGCCCAAGGTCACATGGCTAGTGTGTCAAGTGTCAGGGGCTGGAACTGAACTCAGGTCCTCCTGTTTCCAGGGCCAGTGCTATATTCACTGCACCACCTAGCTGCCCCTTTCCATTCTCACCCTTTACTTTCCCTCAAGTTTTGTGCCTGGTTCATTGTACTGGCGTATCCATCTCCTCAGTCGGGGACTTGTCCTTTAATTCTACCCCCAATTGAGCTGGATGAAGAACAATACTATTTTGGTTTCAGTCTAAGAGGTCCTCCCTAGAGAAGGAAGAAGAAGTAAAAAGGGGGTTAAAAAAAGTTCCTAGACTACAAACATGAATCAAATATGCAAAAGACATTTTTATTCCCACACAGAATGAATTGCTAATCAATAATAAATGATAGAATGATTATAATTAGTTGAAAGGTTAGTATTCAAGCCTCCTTGGGACATCTCAACAGGGATGACCATTTCACTTTTCCTGAGTACAGCCAGAAAGACGCCAGCTCTTCTTTGAGACGTTGCAAGGCCTCATGCCAAATGAGAGCCAAAACAAACAGGAGACCATCCCACCCTAGACACAGGCTTGCCAAGGAGACCATGTGCTCCCAGGGCCCAGGGAATGGTGGGAAAGGGAAGACCACCTTCCCTCCACACTCATTCTCCAAGTCTCCAGAGTCATTCATATGTTTTGTGGCCAGCAAAGAAAGAGGCACCAGAGGCACAGGAATTACCTCTTTAATGTACCCATTGAGTTCTGGCTCAGCAGTCAGCTGAGTCCGCAAGAGAAAGTAAAGAATATCTGCTCTGGCTCTCCGGGATCAAGGGGGAAGGGTCTCAAAGGATATGCTGTTCCTAAAGTGTTTTAAGGTTGCCAGGTGCTTTACAATTCAAAAATTATTTTGTATACTTTATCTCATTTGAAACTCCCAAAAATTCTAAGAGTTAGGAAGAGAAAATTGAGATTCAAATAAATTAAGGTTTTCCAAGGTTTTACAGGGGTAGGATTTAGTCCAAGTCTTCCTGACTCCTAAAGTCCTGCACTCTGCCATACTGCCCTGTCAAAAGAATATACTACCTTTATGTGAATTAGGGTGCTTATTCCAATGATTTTCTCTAAAATAAGGCTTCTTAATGGGTTTGCTTTGGATTAGTAGGATAAAAACGTAATATGAAAAGTATTTTATTTGGTTTAGTCAGCATGACAGTGGATAGATGACCTTTGAAGTCAGAAGGATCTGAATTCAAGTCCAGATTCTGACATATACTGTCTGTATGACTGTGAGCAAATCATGTAAGCTCTCAGCATTCTAGGCAACTAGCTAAGACTCTGAGTCATAAAGGTGGTGCTGATCTGCATTGGTGGAGGGAGTTTCCATACTTGAAGTTCACCCATTCCAGTGAAATCATAGCTATGGTCATAGTTTTGTTTACTTAGCTCAAGGAATTCTTGGAACTGGAGCCCAGTCTTTCTGTCCTATTTAACTTTTTAAAATCCTCTTAATATGAAAGTGTTTTATGGTTCTTATAAATAGGAAAAATGCACATACAATATTTCTTAATCAGACATTAGAGGAAGGATGGGGTATTTTCAAACATAAAAACATCATTCCTCTAAATTATGATACCTGTACTTTAAGCTCCACTGTAAAAAGAACTGTCTTTGGGGAAAGATAGTTCATAGGAGGGAAACAAGATCTATCAGAAAAGCTGTTTACACTAAAACATTTTGACAGCTTTAGTAATTAAACTTGTTTCCCAGGTGCAAAGCAGTAGCTTAAATGCCCCTCTGGTTATAATAGTGCACAGATTTATCCTTTTTAAAAAATCTACTGTGAAAACAAGTTAATGGAAGGAAAGGAAAATTAACTAAAATATTTTTAAAGTTATTAACAATTCATTTATCAGAATATTGAATATGACTAGAACAAGTTGACATTTCACTTTGACATTGAATAATACAAAGTGTATGTAGAGAGGGTGTTTCTACACACATCTGGTAAATGAAGCAACAGATAAATGACATAAATTTTATACTAAAACCATGTTTTATATTGGAATATACAAAGGTATCTGATTTGTGTGACTGCATAAAAATGCAGTATTTTTCTATTTCCAGGCCTTTTCTTTCTCTGCCTACCCTTAGGTCATAATTCATTGTCTGTTAGCACCTACATGAGAAGTAAGGAAAATGAAGAGGAAGAAAAGGAAGTGAAATTCAACTACTTGATAATATCTGGAGGTCAGGTCAGAATTTTTATGTTTTGCGCTAAAGGTCATTGTAAAGAAATGACTAGCTGAGTAGGTTAAAGATAGCACGATGAGGTTCGGAAGTTATCTAGGGCTCTCACTGTTAATGTTAACAGTGGTCTTTTATTTGAATGGATAATAGGAGATTGATGGCAATAATTAGTTTAGATAGGTATTTCATACATGGCTAGTTTATTCTGTGTTTTAAATGAACAACAACCCCAGATGTTTGTGTGAGTTGTTTTTGTTTAACTGTTTTTCTTTGTCACAAAGGAGGGTTCTTGGTGCAGGTGAAGGTACAGGGGAGATTTAAATAATATTTTTATATAAAAAACAAAAAGCATTAGTACAATTTAAAATAAATGTCCTATACATAATAGGAGTCCATTTGTTTTGGGGGGAGTTGCCAACTTAAGAGAATCAAGACAACAGAGAATACATACTAAATAAAATACTGTTTATTAAAATTTAATTTTATTATATTTTTGTGATATCATAGGACTTAGTCTTTCTAGTCTTTGTAATCTTTATCCAATGGAGTAATAGATAAACAATCTTTGTATTGCCTTGGTGCCCATATACTGAAGACTATATGCCCTCTGCCCTATTCAGTGGGTCCTCTCTGGAAGATTCAATGCAGGACATGGGCCAGAGTTGCACTGGATAAGAGGCCATGATGGGTTATGATTTGAACCAATGAAGAGAGGGCTCAGACCAATGAGAACAATGAGCCAATGAAGTATCGTAGCCTTAATCCAATATTTTTCCAAGTCTTTGATTTCTCATAAAACTTTGTGGTTTATAAAATTCCTTCCCATAATTATCTCATTTGATCCTCACAACAACCTTGTTAGATAAAGAGGACAGGTGTCATAATTCCTTCTTAGGGCTCAGGAAATGAGAATCAGAGTGGTTAAGCCATTTGTCTAAAGTGAAACAGGTACTAGATTACAGACCTGGGTCTTATAAGCCCCAGACCAGCGTTCCCTGAGTAGACTACTCTGTTTTTTATTTTATTTTATAAAATTGCGTTAGGAGAGAATATGATAAGTAGGACTCTGGCCACAGAGATGACAGCTGAAAAACTGCCTGTTCTTTCAGGGAAGTGCTCAAAACACTGGGGAAAAAAAATCCTTGGCCAATCCCTGAATGCACTTTCCCCATTAAATCATAGCTTCTTGAGGGCCTCCTTTTGTATCCCCAGCACTTAGCACAGCACCTAGTACATAGTAGGTGCTTTATAAATGTTGATAAATATTGATTGATTTTCCAATGTGCATCAAAGAATGTTTGACACCTTTGTCTTGGTCATCTTAGAATTTAAAATAAAAAGGAGACCATCACAGAAGACATTTCAACTAAAATCTCATTTTATTTTTCAAAAATACAATTTTAAAATAAAAAAACAAGAAGTTTATAGATGATAGGAAGGGGAAAGGTAGGTAACAGGGAGGAGGAATAGACATCATCTTGCCATCTTAGTGAGATTCAGTGTGGCATGGTGGTTAGACAGAGATGTAGAAATGAGATAGACCTTGGCTAAAATCCAACTTTTGACATATTCTGGCTGTTGAGTTTCAACTATTGTTTGGAGAGCCTTCTCTCTCCAATGCCCTCACATTCCTTCAGCAGTTTATTTGATTCACTACACCCCCACCCCCTTCAATTGAGACCATCAGCTGCCTAGTTTGTCAGCATTTTAAATCTTAAATCTGTCTTTACTTCACAGCAAACATAATAGGCTCTCCTGGCTACACATAGCCACTCTGTCATCTTGCTGAAAGGAGGGGTCCCTCATAGTCCCCAACCTAACCTTAGCAGGTGGTACCAGGTGTTTGAACACAAGATCCCATTACCCTGGGAAAAGGTCTGCTCACCTATGAATGGTCCTCTGTTCTAAGGAGCAGCTGGGCTAATTAGGGATAGGGGTTTCTTTGGCATGAGGGTTTTCACTTTGCTAATGCATCTAATATTTTCCTCACAAAGGATTTTTCTTAAGGCACAAGTTACCATTTCATTGTTCTTAAAGAAAAGCCACAGGGAGACCCCACTGTATCCCCTGCTAGTACATTAAATGTAAGGTCTTATGAATGCTTTCATTGACTCTGCTTCAATACATCACTGAAAATTGTACCATGAGCTCCTGATTGACACTATGAAGTTTGCTTTCCAACTTCCACCCTTGTATTTTTCAGAAACTGGGAAAGTGGTACAAAGAATGATTGAATAAGATAAGCACACAGTGACACTGTTCACCTCTGATGTCAAGGAACTCCTTGGGGATGTCTAGGAAATGTGCAATATGCCTGTGCCCAACCTGCTCACACAAGATGGAAGGTGCAAATTTAAATAGAGGAATTCCTAGCACCATAATCCCTCTGCTGTGAAAATATTTAATTCTCCATCACTCTTCAACCCCAATAACTCCATCACCCCCATCACCTTGATGCTTGCTGAAAATTGCCATCAGCAGAATAGCAAATTGTACTCTTAGGGGAGTGAAAGAAACATATGTAGAGAGGTAGATGGTTCTCCTAATTAGTGATGGCATTGATTGTATTATTTTGGGTTTATAGGACTCCTGCCTGCCTTCTTTTCAGGAGAGACATTATTTGTTATATAGTCCACATTATTTCTTTTGTCCATATGGATAGATTTAGCATTGCATAGTGCATAGATAGCAGGATTTGGAATCAAGAAGACCCGGATTAGGGTGGGGAACCTAAGGCCTTCTAGGTCTTAGCGGCCTTCCAGATCCTTTGGGTGTGGCCTTTAGACTGAGTCTGAGTTTTTACAGAACAAATCCTTACATTAAAGGGATTTGTTCTGTGAAGTCTGGATTCAGACAAAGGGCCACACTGGGGGACCTAGATGGCTATGCATGGCCTTGAGGCTGCAGGTTCCCCACCCCTGGAATTAAATAACCTTCTAGCACTTAGTTGAATGGGGAGGGGTGCCGTTACCTCTATGTCACTTAGGCAACCAACTCCCTAAAATTCACCTTCTGAGTCACATGGATTTATGCAATACCTGACAAAGAGATAAGCTCAGCTTCACTTCCATAAGTAATTATCTCTCAAATTTGTTTAAACAAATTGACCCTGAGATTCATTTAAACAAAAATATTTTGGGGTTGCCTTTTTTTTTTGCTACTTTGCCCATTCTTTCTTTTTTAATTTTTTTTAATTTTCCCTCAATTACATATAAAAACAATTTTCAAGATTAATTTTAAAAATTGAGTTCTCTCCCTCTCTCCCCACCCTCCTCCCTGAGAAGACAAGCAATTTGACACAGGTTATACATGTGTAGTCATGTAAGACATACTTCCAAATTAGCCATGTTGTAAAAGAAAACAGACCAAAATAAAAAACCCAAGAAAAATAAAGTTAAAAAAGTATGCTTCTATCTGTATTCAGACTATATCAGTTCTTTCTCTGGAGGCGGATAGCATTTTTTGTCATAAGTCCTTCAGAGTTGTCTCAAATCATTGTATTGCTGAGGAGAGAAAAATCACACATAGTTGGTCATCTTAAAATATTGCTATTAAAAAGTTTCAGTCACCTTACCTGGGTTCAAGTCTGCCTCTAACTCATACTGATGTATGACCAAAGACAAGTCATTTCTCGAGAATTCCAGGCTGCTTTCTAAGTCTATAAATTTCAGAAGCTGACCTACTTTGGTAAAGGGAGTTCCCCATACTAAACCAAAGGTCATTCCTTATCCCTATCTTATCTACCAAACTTTTCTAGAATTGATAGCTGGCTCCTAGTTTCCTTTGGTTTCAGTGATAACTTTGGACCTTTAACTGGACACACTTTACAAGTGTGCCTTGCTTTACACATTTACACATTTGCCAATGCCTGAACATTTACCTTATACCCAGAAAGTAACCTAAAAGCAGAGGGGTGTTAGTAAATGTTTAACAACTAGCACTCAAAAAAAAATGTAGGACACAATTTAAAGTTTAATCTCTATTATTAACATTTTCTGCATCACTTTCTTAAGTCTAGATAATAAACAAAATGATAAATCAGTCCCTGATTTGTAGCATTTGCCTATTTTAGAGATATAAATACTCACACCACTGTTTTGAGTTAGCTCCAATACAGTCTTGCTCAGTACTAATTATTTATTTTACAAAAGGATTCACAATCAACTTAGTTGAAGTAGAAAATTCTCATAAGGCATGTGAAGCATTAAATTTTTACTTTTAAAAAATTGTGTAATTTAAATTTATATTCAATTTTTCCTGTAACAGGGCTGTTAAATTGTGGTAAACCTATGTAGCTATGTATAGCTAAATGAGTGGAAGAGATGTCATTCTGAAGCATATTTATTTCCCAGGTTTGTTAGTGTCTAGAGTTGGCACTTTACAAACTAATAAAAATTGCTAGATTTCTTTGGCAGAAATAATCAATGATAAGTGTTTATTACAATGACACAATGTAAGGAACACATTAAGGCAAGCTATTTCTCACACTTCCATTCTCTCCAAATGTTGTGCTTTATCACACATCCATCATTGTTTCTACGGAACTGATTTGTACTTGCAAAATAATAAATATTCATCTCATATAAATTTAAAAGTTGACTGATTCGTAAAAATCAATAACTGTCTTTTGCCAGCTCATGGATTGACATGATTGCCTTCATTTTCAAACATAAAGGGACTGCATTAAAATAACATTAAGAGAGAAACATCAACCTACACAGGAAGAGGAATTCTTAAATGAAAACTGCTTCATCCAGCTTTAATCAGCTCCCATCATCCTTTTTATTATACTGCCAAATGTGCTCAATTAGAAGGAGCACCAAGGCTAGTTGATGTTGAAAATTGGTGTGGCCTTATTTAACATATAGTTAGCTTTATTAACAAAAGGTTTCAAAAATCTGAAATGTATAACATAAAGTACTTTCTCCTTCCATAGTGAAATTGACCATTGGCACTGTTTACATTATGGAAAACATCTAGAAGAAAGCTTCAAAATGCATAGTCTAAAGATTAGAGCAATTGACTGAATTAGTTTTTCATCTACACTCTTGTTTTCCATATTATTATGGATCACAACCTTTAATGCTTCTACTGCATAATTATCATATATGCTTTTTTCATACATTGTTGTTTTCATTTTAGCCCCCAAAATATTACCATCCAGGTTTAAAATCGCAATTGTACAAGTATTTTCCTTTTAAAAGAAAGAATAATGGAGACTTCCAGTGCCAAGATGGCAGAGTGAGGAAGAAACTCTCTAAAGCTCTCTGAAATTCCCCTCCAGACTACTAGAAAAAAGCCTCAGAATTAATCTTGCAGCAGGGAAGCACCTTAGCGGTCTAGCAGGAAGGGTCTGTCTCTGGGGTGGAGGGTTCAGGGGGGAAGCAAGTTCCAAGAGCAGAAACAGCCAGTCTCAGGGCTGGCAATATGCAGCAAGGCTCCAGGCCTGGGACAAAGAGAGGGCCCACCCTCCTACAAACCAGCAGCCTCCTGTACAAGTGAGCCGCAAGGCCCCACCCCGGTGACCCCACCCCCAATACAAGCCACCAGCAAGACCTTCACCCCATTGCTCACTAAAAGTGAAGCCATGCTCAAGGCTGGCCAAGAGTGGGACCTCACTATTCAGGACTGCCAGCAGAGAGACCCTGTTTCCATACTAACCCAGCAACAGGGGTCCATCCTTGGGGCTGACCAGGAAAAAGATCCCTGCTCTGGGGTCAGCTACCAGAAAAATTGTGTTATAATAGCAACCTAGCAGAAAGTTTCCTCCCCTGGGACAGGCCAACAGCTAAACCCCACACCCAGGAAAGGTCAACAGTGAGGCCCCACCTCCCCAGTACAATCCAGAAGGGTAGCCTACCATTTAGCGAAAGCATACAGCTAGGCTCTGAAGCTGAGTGAAAGCCAGCAGTAAGACCCTGAGTCCTAGGGAAAACTGGAAAACAGTATGGCAGAAACTAGATATAGACCATCTCATACCATATAACAAGATAAGGTCAAAATGAGTACATAATTTACACATAAAGGATGATACCATAAGCAAATTAAGAGAGCATGGAATAGTTTATCTGTCATATTTATGATAAAGGAAGTATTTAGGACCAGAGAAGACAAGGAGAGCATTTCAAAATATAAAATACATCATTTTGATTATATAAAATTAAAACCAATAAAGCCAAAATTATAAGGAAAGTAGAAAACTGGGAGGGGGGGGAGGAATTGGCAGTATCTCTGATAAAGACCTCATTTGTCAAATATATAGCAACTAGGTCAAATTTATAAAAATACAAATCATTCCCCAATTGATAAATGGTCAAAGGATATGAACAGGCAGTTTTCAGACAAAGAAATCAAAGCTATTTATAGTCTTATGGAATAAAAAAAGTTCTGGGGCAGCTAGGTAGCACAGTGAATAGAGCACTGGCCCAGGAGTCAGGAGGACCTGAGTTCAGATCTGGCCTCAGACACTTGACACTTACTAGCTGTGTGACTTTGGGCAAATCACTAAACCCCAATTGCCTTGCCTTCCTCCCTCCAAAAGAAAAAAAAGTTCTAAGTCAAATTTGAATAGAGAAATGCAAATTAAAACAATTCTGAAGTACCACCTCATACCTCAGATTAGCTAGTATGACAGAAAAGAAAAATGTTGGATGTTGAAGGGGATGTGGGAAAACTGGGATGCTAATGCATTATTGATGGAATTGTGAGCTGATCCAACCATTCTGGAGATCAATTTGGAACTATACCCAAAAGGCTGTAAAACTGTGCATAACTATAGTTATCCCTTGCATATCGTGACTTTCACAGTTTTCTATATATCTATCACAAGGTTGGCATATGAAATTAAATGAGAATTTGGGGGGAGTTTTGCAGAAGCTGCAGACAACATGCAAAGACTAGCACATCACACAGAGTCTATGATCAAATACTTAACTCAAACTTTACAATAAGGCACTGTAAACACCCCATCAGAGAAAAAGTTCAAACCTTCTCTGTATGAAAAGAGGGCCAAAACATTTTACAGGGATTTTCCAGATCACAGAGACAGCACACCCCTAACCCCCATAATGTGGACAGGATAGTCTAGAAGACCCCTGGAGAGCAAGGTTGATTTTAAGGCCATTCATGAGTTTAGCTTTCTAGAACCTATGACTTCCATTCTGAATTAGAAAGATTTTGTAAATCCAATGGCAAAGCAGAACAGAACAGAATGAACTCAAACCCCCCAAGTAGCCCTAATCTTCTAATGGTCTTTTAAATATCAATGGAACCACATTGTCTTTAATCACTGCAGTATTTACTGAGTGTGAGACTGTGTGCCTAACACTGGGCTGGGCATAGTAGACTAGCTTTATAAACTGTAAAATGTCTTGTAGATATGAGACAAAGAAATTTGACAGAACAGATTATACAGAAGAAGTGTAATAATTGGCTCCTGGCCACACACACTGTACAGTCTAACTGAGAAAAAGGGAAATGGGTCTTTTAAAATAAGAGCAAGATAGATGAGAAAGAGAAAGACAGAGAGAGAGAGAGACAGAGCCAGAGATTTTGCTACATGAACTCAATGGACTGCAAACTTACGTACTGCAGTCTAAAGAATAGATACATACATCTGTTGTTTTCTGTGTGGATTGCTAGGATGATTCCTTTTAATTGAAACTAGAATTGAACAGGAGGAAGAGAACAAACCAAATGCCATTTAGAAAACTGTGCAGTACTTTCAGTTATCTCAAAATGCCCCCTCTTTCTGTTGGAGGCATCATCACCTTTGCAGTCAATCACCCAAGTTTGCAATCATGGCATCCTCAACTCTTTCCTCCCCTTCATCCCCTTATATTCAATCAGTTGCCTAATTAGATTTAGCTTCCAAATTAGATTCCATCTATCACATCTGTCCTCTTCTTTTCTCTGTTTACTCACACAGACACAACCCTAGCTAGTACTTCCTGCTTCTAGTCTCCCCTCTTCCTCTTCAGTCTTATTATCATGCTCCACACAGGTTCCAAAATATTTTTCCTAAAGTATAAATCTAACCAAGATACTATTCTGTTTAAGAACCTTCCATGACTCCCTATTGCCTGTAGGATAAAATACAAATTCCTTAGTTTGCCATAAAGGGCTTCGGGCTTCACAAAATGATTCCAGATTTATTGCACATGGCTGTCTTTTATGTATTTACTCTATTTCAGAGGTATCAAATATACAACCAACAAGCCACATGCCACAGGCAGCACTCAGAGTACAACCTGATTCAGATTAAAATATAATTAAGAAATGTTTAAATAAATAAATAAAATAGAACATAGATGATGTTAATATGTATTCTTTTTAAGTTAATATGGGGCCTTTAGGGATCCTCATGTATGACTGAATGGTCTCCATTTTTATTTGAGTTTGACACCACTGTTCCATGTGCTAACCAAGTGCACTCATTTATTTTTCCCTAAATTAGTCATTGCATTTTGTGTTCACTCCCTCCTTACCTCTCAGAATCTCTAATTTTCTTTGAGATTTAATTCATGTCCCACCATCTATAGAAAGCTTTTTCTGATTCCTTTGTTAGTGCTTTTTCCCTCGTCAAATAGTCATGCATATTTATTTGTTTACATATCGTACCATTACCACCAAGGCCCTGCAGAATTCTACCCCTGTAGAAATCTTTGAGGAAATGATCTGTGTATATATATACATATATATATACACACACACACACACACACACACACATATATATATATTTGTATCCTCAACACATGGAATAATGCCTAGCATAGCATTGTGGATACTTCATAAATGCTTCTTTGATTGGATTAGATTGCTGTGGTGGATGGGCAGTACATCTGTGATTTTCAATACCAATCTCCAGACAGAATATGTTACTGATTCTGTAATAACCATTGGTTTTCCTAAAAGGAAATATAAGTTGTCAAAAGACCCTGGGATCAGGATGTGGCACCTTCCAGAGAATTTTTAGTCACATGGAAATGTCATGGGGTGAATTAGGCACAAAAGCTTAATGGAATGTTTCAGATTTTGGGATTTTTTTACATTCCTGCTTTGAAAACAAATTATGATCGCTGAAAAATTATTCTTTCCTACTACATTATTAGGGGGAAGGGGTTTTGACCTTAAAATAATTAATCATAATTATTTTTAAAAGAGTTTCTTATTAATAATAAATATACCAAAATATTCTCTTTTTTGGTACAATTAATCTGATTCCTCGCATCTTGTATATCCTAAGAAGGTGGAAGTTTTTACACTGCATTTCTGGATCACCATTTTTTTTTCTCAAAAAAAGAGAGAGAAAGAGAGAGAGAGATGTCAAAAATGTCCAGATTCCAAGTTATTGGGTAGGAGCAAGATCAGAATGCAAATTGGTGCTAAGAAATTGGAGATATGGTCTGAATTAAATGGACTAAAATTCAATAAGGACAAATGCACGGTGTTGCACTTACAAATTATTAATAAGTCCCACAAACACAAAATGAGAACCCCATCTGGGTTATAGAATGAAAGAAAAAGGTTTGAGGGTTATAGTAAACCATGAACTGAATCTTAATTATATAAAGATAGGAAAGGGAGGAAAAGAGGGATAGAGAGAGTGTAATATAGACAGAGAAGAGTGGAGGATGAAGGAGGGATAAGAGAGAGACAGACAGAGAGATTCAGTATTTTCAGACTAGAAGAAAATGCCACAGGTAATTATTGGGATACATTCTGCTTGCCTCTGGATTTTGCTCTCCAGTGGTAAATATGGATGGAGTCTCAGATAGATGGGTTTCACACAGGAGCCAGAAGTTGGGATAGCATATGAATGAACATTTGCCATGCTCTCTGATAATATGACCTTCAGAAACCACTTCCAGATCCCAATGTCACTCAGAGACACAGACAAATGTATCCCCCTAGAAAATCTACTCTCCTAAAGGGCACATGAGACTTATGAATTCCTGAAAAGAGCAAAGCAAACAGATTCACAACATGAAAATGGTTGTGTTACTGTCTTTGCAATTCAGTTCAATTCCCCCTTTTTTAATTTAGATGTTATGCCATTTAAGTGCATAAATGTATGTTAAGAAGTGACAATATTTCACTGTCTATGGTTCCTTTATGTACAATGTAGTTTCCCTGTTTACTTTTCTGTATAATATGTTGGGGATTTTTGTCTGACAATATGATTGCAACTACTGCTTCACTGGATTCACCTGATGCATAGTAAATTTTGTTCCAGCCTTTATTTTTTTATCCTTTATGTGTATTTTTAGATGTTTTTCATATGTAACAGATTGTTGGGTTTTATTTTATTTTCTGTCAATCACCTTTTATTCTGTTGGATTGTTTGATCCATTCACATTCAAAGTATACTTGTTAGGCTTGTACTTTCCTCCATTTATTGCTTTTACATTGATTTTTATCCTACCTCTTTTAAGTCAACATTTTTTTCTCTGCATTCATTATTATTTACATTATTTTCATGTAAGTCAATTCCTACAGGTCTCAGCACTCTTCCCTTCCCCAACCTCTACCTGACCTATCTCAAGATTTTGCAGTTCCTTAAATTGTTTTTTATGCTTTTAAAATTTCATTTATGTACTTACTTATATGCCCCTTCTTTTGCCCTTTCTCTTTCCTCACTTAATTAAAAATTGTTTTGTCACCCTTTTCCAAGAAGTGTTCCATTACTTTGTCCTCTTCCTTATTTCTATACCATTTTAGTCTACTGTCAATTCCATGGTCTTATTTGTCTTCTGCTGTCCTTACTTCTTCCTCCTTTAGTCGATTTCCCTTGTTAGAGGTACCAAAGTCAATCTCCCTCTGTAGTCTCATTTCCATTTTATTATATTTATAGCTCTCATCCAATTCTTTTTTCCTGTGCATATTTGCATTTATTTGTTTGTTTATTGAAATTTTGGGGTTTTTTTGGTGGTGTATGTGATTCTCACTCTTAGAAATGACATTTCTTGAAAAACTTACATGAACTGATGCTGAGTGAAGTGAGCAGAACCAAGAGAACATTGTACATATCAGCAGCAAACATCATGCTATGATTAACTATGGTAGAATTAGCTCTTATCAGCAATAAAATGATCTAAGACAATTTCAAAAGACTAACGATGGAAAATGCTATACACATCCAGAGAAAAAGTATGGAATCTGAATGCAGATCAGAGTATACTATTTTCTCTTTTTTTTTCCTCATGGTTTTTCCCTTTTGTTCTGATTCTTCTTTCACAACCTGACTAATGTGGAAATATATTTAATATGATTGGACATGTATAGCCTATATCAGATCACGTGCCATCTTGGGGAGGAGGGAGGGAGGGAAGGGGAGGAGAATAAAATCTGGAACTCAAAATCTTATAAAAGTGAATGTTGAAAAAAATTATTTAAAAAAAAGAAGTATCATTTCATGAAATGAGAGTTTCATGTAGTGGGTGTCACTCTGGATCATGAGTCACAATCTCAGTCCTACTCCCTGGTCTTACCAGCACATTACAGGCACATCTACCTTGGAGATATGGCGGATTTGGTTCCACACCACCACAATAAAGAAGATATCACAATAAAGCAAGTCACGCAAATGTTTTGGTTTCCTAGTGTCTATGAAAGTTATGTTTACTGTAGTCTATTAAGTATGCTATAGTATCATGTGTTTTTAGAATGTATATACATTAATTAAGAAAATTTATTGCCAAAAAATGTTAACATGATCTAAGCCTTCAGCAAATCATAATCTTTTTGCTAGTGGAGGGCTTTGCCTAGATGTTGATGGCTGCTGATTGATCAGGGTGGTGATTGCTGAAGGTTGGGGTGGCTGTGGCAATTTCTTAAAATAAGACAATCTCATTGATTGACTCTTCCTTTCACTTCAACTCTTAGAAGCCATCATACAACTATTAATTGACCTAATTTCAATATTGTCTCAGGGAATATGGAGACCCAAGGAGAAGGAGAGAGATGGAGAACTGTCAGTTAGTGGAGCAGTTGGAACACACACAACATTTATTAAGTTGACCATCTTATATGGATGCAGTTCATGGTGTTTCAAAATAATTATACTAGCAACATCAAAGATCACTGAACACAGATTACCATAACATATAATAATGAAAATCTTTGAAATATTGCAGGAATTACCAAAATGTGATACAGAGACATGATATGAGCCACATACTATTAGAAAAATGGTGCCAATAGAAAGACTTGCTTGGGGCGGCCAGGTGGCTCAGCGAGTAAGAGCACCGGCCCCAGTGTTGGGATGACCTGGGGATCGAATCCGGGCTTAGACACTTAGCATCCACCCAGAAACACCTGGCCATATAACCTTGAGCAAGTTACTTAACCCCAATTGCTTTCAATAAACAAACAAACAAATAAATAAATAGATGAATGAATGAATGAATAAATAAATAAATAAATGGATAAATGGGTAAATAAATAAATAAATAAATAGGAAATAAAGAAAGACTTGCTCAATGCAGGGTTGCCACAAATGTTTAAACTTGTAAAAGAAAATCTGCAAAACACAAGAAAACAAGGTGTGCCTGTACAATAAACATTTATTAAGTGCCTACTGTGTACCAGGCACTTTGCTAAGTTCTAGGGATATGAATATGATAGTCCCTGACCTCAGGGAGCTTATAATCTAGTTATCCCTTCAATATCATGAGGGTTAGGGACACGATATCTCCCTCTCCCTCTGTGATCTAGAAAATTCACATAAAATTTTTGACCTTCCCTTTATACCAGAGAAAAAGCCTGAATTATTATGATATTCAAATGTAAAATTTGTTAATATTATACAATACTATACATATATTTCTGGGTTTCTAAATTTTTTCTGAGTCATCTACTGGCTTCCATGTGTCATCTGTGGCTTTCACAAAACTCCCCCCAAATTCCCATTTAATTTCTTATGCTAACCCATGATATATTGAAACCACTATGGGGAAAACCACTATGTGGAAGGGATACTTGTAATGGGGAAGGCACCATACAAAAGAAAACTGAAATTGGGAGCTTGGGGACAGAGGCAAAGGGTACCCACCATGGGGAAATGATGATGGTAGAGCTGAAACCAAGTAGCACAGCTGGTAACAAATGAAGAGTTGGCTGAGCTTCTAGGTCCTATTTAAAGAACAGCTTTGGAGGATTTTTCCTTGCTCTGCCTGCTAGCACTACATCAGAGAGGGACAGAGGCAACTGGGTTTACTGATGAGGTGTGAGAACCAAAGCTGAAGTAATCTCTGTGATGATGAGTTTCCTGGTGATGAGCTTATCAGGGAATAATATGATGAAACCAAGTAGAGCAGCTGGTGGGAAATGATCACTCATTATCCCTACAGCCAAATTATCTTATTTCTGTCTCTATAACTACCTTACCACCTTTGGTGTTGGCCTCACTTATAGATATGTACATCCTCCTCTCCTGGGATATGGCACAGTAACAGTAAATACAAGCCTTGCTTAGAGAAGGAAGGCTCATACCATGTCCATAACCCTCACATGAAGTGCCTTATGACATTCTTGTCTCTTAACACAGTGCCCTATCCCCTCCAAGGAGAACATTCTTTACCTGTTCCATTTCACTTCCCTTTCCAGGACATACCTGCTTTCCTATCTCATCATTCCAGTTTTTCTACTTTTATCCTAGTGTTTTTCAGCTTCCAGTATTTTTCAAGACATTAAAGAATTATTGAGCAGTGAGGTGGCACAGTGAATAGAGTACTGGGCCTGTAATCAGGAATTTCAAATATAACCTCAAATACTTACTAGCTGTGTGACCCTGGGCAAGTGACTTATCCCTGTTTGCCTCAGTTTCCTCATCTGCAAAATGAGCTAGAGAAGGAAATGGTAAGAATCAGAAACAACTAAAATGACATTTATCTTTCTTGTGTTTGTCTTGTTTGGGAAATGTACAAGTCTATTACTCTTCTCACTTTTTTTGCAGGAATTTTTTCATTGGTAATTAGGCTTCAAATCGCAGGGTATGTTATTTGGTATTACACCTCAAATATCTTTGACTCTTGGAATAGTTTATTCATTCTTTTTTTCTGATTCATCATGCCTATAAAATAATTCTGTATTATTTGGATTGGTGATCCTTCATGAGTGATGGTCTTTCTCCTGGCCACTCAAAAATTCTGTTATTTGGTATTAAAATTCTGAAATTTAACCACATACCTTGGAGTTTCAAGCATGAGTGTTTTCACTAGCAGCAATTTTATTTATTTGATCAATCAATACATTTTCTTCTGTATTCAAAAGTTTGGGGCACTTTTCTGACAACATTTTCTTTAGTATTGTATTTAAAAAGATTTAAATTTACTTAACGTTTTTTTTTTCTGAGAAAACAATGATCTTTACGTTATCTCTGAGAATCTTGTCTTTAAGATGAGTTGCTTTGGCTTATATAAAATTAATATATTCATTCAAAGTTTTTGTCTTCTCCATTATAAGTTCTAAGTTGTCCATTCTATTTTTCTTCATTAAATCTGCTTTAAGAAATCTAATTTCTGCCATAATTTTCATTCTAATATATCTTTTAAATTTCTCTTTTAAATCATTTCAGAGTTTTTTTTACTATTGTCTCATGATCTCTGAGGAGTCCACAGAATCCTCATTTTTATTAGGGATTTTTGTTTTATTTCCTTCTATATTATTATACTTTTGCAGTGTATCACAGGCTTTTAAATATTTGTTTTTCTTTCTATGTTTATGGGTCTCACTATTTTAGCTCTTTGAGAGCCAGACTCACTTTTCTTGGATTTTCTTTGTTTTTCAGCTTGTCTTTTGCTTGCCTCCTTGTTCTTGGTCCTTTCCCTCCTTCTCTGATGCCCTTTCTCCCACACAAGGGTCTGAATCTGGTCATACTTAGTCTCCTCACAATCCTAGCTGATTCCCCACTTAGAGTCAATTTCAACCAGAAGAAGCCTGCTTCCAGTTAAATTTCAAGTGCTTTTTATCTCAGACATGGAAGCCCCTTTCCTTCTAGTACTATACAATGATAGCTTCCTCACTCTACCTCTTCCCACCAAACATAATTGTTTTCCCTTCTCTTTGTATGGTGAAATCCAAGTTTTTTTCTCTTGTGAAGTACATGAATGCAGGATTAAATTTCATTGATACTGAGATACTACCATGGGCAAATATAGCATAGGAGTCAACAGACAGACATTCAAACATAACCTGTGAGGTTGTTTCTACTGGCTGTACATGGCCATGACTCAGTGAGTGGCAGATTAATGGAATCTATAGATACATAGATATAGGTAGATAAAAAAATTAGATGATATAGATTTATAAGCACTGAATAATCACATCAATAAACACTGAGATGGTCATTGATTGCTTTTTCCTTCTTTTGAGATTTTGAGGAGGAAGAAGTGTATAAATAACCAATACTTGGCCACAAATACAAAGACCACCCAAAAGAGTCATGGTCTTTGCTAGCAGTTCCATACTGTTGAGTTTTTGGTCCCTCATTTCCTCTGAGGAAATTTTCCCTATGACCTAGAAGATCAGGTACTGTGAAATATTCACAAAGACTTCAAGCTTTTGGCTGGCTCTTTGCAAAGGGAGTTCATTTTGGGAGTTCTGAAGAGGTGAGGCTGTCCTTGTAGCTAATCACAGATAATTGTATGTCTGAAACCATCGACAAACTATAATCAGGTATAGCTTTTTTGCTACTGAAGAGCTACAGATAGTATCCACTTGCTATTTTCAAGTTCATTCCCCTCCTTCTGGACAGAATTTGCCAAAATACATATGAAAATGCAGATATTCATTCTGAAAGTACTGAGAAGACATTTTATAACATGAACATACCTGTCAGGGCAAAGGACAGCCAGAGTGCATAAAATGCTAGGGCTGGAGTCAGGAAGTCTCATCTTCCTGAATTCAGATCTAGTCAGGAAGAATTTAATTCAAATCTGGTCTTAGACACTTACTAGTTGTGTGACCCTAGGCAAGTGACTTAACCTTATTTGCCTCAGTTTCCCCATCTGTAAAACGAACTAAAGAAGGAAATGGCAAACCACTCCAGTATCCCTGCCAAGAAAACCCCAAAACTGACTGAAATGACTGAACAACAACACATAACTTTTAGAGATTCACCATATAACTCATATCAAAAGCATTAGATGCAAGAAACAGATATTTAGTTGTGTTTCTATTTTACTTTTCATTAATGATCCCAAGTATAATATTACTTCTATTTACGGATCTCCAACTTTGAAACCGCTATGGCCATGGTTCGGTTCTGGATAGTTAAAAATGGTGAAAATCTGACCATTTGGGTCATTACTATATCATGTGAAATAGACACAAGGGGCTCAACAAATACTTGCTTCTGCTACTGAGAGTGTGGAATACCAAGATTGTAGATGATGGCTTAAATCACTGACACTGTCACAGAGATCTTAGAGTACTATGGAATGCTTTTCACTGATAATATTTAACCAATTATACAAGTTTTGATGGATCTATAAACCTAAAGATGCAGCCAAACATAACAATGTCAAACCCACATATTCACCACACTTAACTCTTGCCCGTGGCCTTTTATAAATCCTCCATAAAGGATCCATCCAACATGACGAAGATCTTCCTCTAGAGTGGGGATTCTGAACCTCTTTTTCCATCAGTGGCCCCTTCTGGCCTTCTGAAAAAGTCAAGGGAACCCTTCTCCGACTCATGATTTTAAAAGCATAAAACAAAATGCAGAGGAGTGCAAATGAAACCAATTACATTGAAATTTTGTTTATACAAATTATTTTTTTTTAATTCATGGACTCCAGATTCAGATGCCTAGTTTTAGGTCATTTATGATTTTACAGCTGCTTTGTTGTATTCAGATTGCCCCTCTATTATCTCTCAATCTCCTTGGCCCTTCCTATCTTTCTCATTTTATACATTATTTATCTCCATGCACACTACAGTCCCTCCACCCTGGCCTACCTGCTCCTCCTCACATCTACCTTCACATCACCCAGGATACTCTCTTTTTACCTCTTAGAATCCTTTACTTTAAGATTTAGATAAAATTTCACCTGTTATAGCAGGCTTTTTCTGCCCCACCCCACCCCCAGCTTCTACTGACATCCCTTTTAAGATTCTCTGTAGTGAGTATGCTCTGTGTATCCTGTTTGGGGTGTTCAGGAAGGACTAGCACCTCTGATGTGAGGACTTGCCAAGCCTTTTTCAGGTCTGCACACCTTTGGTGACTACCTGGCATTCAACTCTCACCTGTAACTCTAAGAAACTATAGCATGCACAGTGGCCATATCCCAGTTAATTGTCTCAGAATACAGGCTAACCCAAGTTGAGGGTGAATGATGGGCATGTTGGTAAGTTGGTAGGGGGGTCTACCCCACACTTGTAAAGATTTCCCTGGGTGGAATGGGAAGACAAGAACAATTTGTTTCAATAACTACGAAGGAGGCTGAAGTAGGTGCTGTGGAAAACTTAGAATTTGATCAGACATCAAAGACGCCATAGTTATCGGCTACATCCCAGTCCTGGTCACCTTGACTTTTGTCCTGCCACTGGACTGCCATGACAACTTCTCTTTGGAAGAAAAGGTGAAGTTGATCACCTTGTACAACTCTGTCTCACTTACATCCAATTAACATTCAAGTCGAAACATCACCCTCATGATGTTATTGGTCCGCTTTGAAACAATGGACAAATACATATTTGTGTGTGTGCGTGTAAAATATATACATATATACTTACATACGCATATACATGTGTGCATATTTATGTGTATGTATACATATATATGTATGTATACATATATATATATGTATTTCTTTTCTTCCCCATTAGAATGAGAACTTCTTGAAAGCAAAGATTGTTTTCACTTTTTCTTTGTATCCCCAGTCCTTAGAATAGTGCCTGGAACCTAATAGGCTCTTAGTAAATGCTTAGTGGTTGATTGATTGATTGATTGATTGATTAATTAACTGGCCCTCCTCCTTTTCCAATCACCCATGTCCTTGATGGTGGTTTTTCTATCACTTCTTGTTTGCAAGTCATTATTGGTAATTGGCCACAGACTACTGCCACCCAGAATGTATTTCTCCATTGGCCTTTGGATCACTAATAATCTGGTTTCTTCAGAGTGTTTCAATTACTAAGTCAACATGTATTAAATTAATGATTTCATCAACATATATTGAGTATCAACTAGTACAAAGTTTTGGATATAAACAGAATATAAAAATAAATATACTATAAAAAACAAAATGTAAGTGACCTTATAATCAATTTAATAAAGAGAATCAAAACAAGTTTACAGGAGAAAGATATAATGATAACATGTACAAGAGCAAAGCAGTTTAGCTCAATGAAAGTATATCCATAACTTGTTGAGTAAATACAGAGGAAACTGATTTATGAGAGCTTACCTGCTCCCCCTCAATGGCCAGGACTGAAAGCAGATGACCTTGAAGTTCCATCGAATCTTTTTTTATGCGATGCCAAAATTTAATTGAACATTATTCAAGTCCAACATGATATATAAAACCACAGACTCACCTCCTCGAGATTCTGAGTGTTCCCCTTTTCAGTAAAACACACCTTAGATAAACAAATAAGATTCTTTTACTTTATATAATTTTCTCTGTTAAAACTTAGCACCTTTGGAGAAGAAAAATGATGTTCATTAATTCTATATGGAAGTATATAGAACATAGGCTATTCACAGATGCCCCTCGAGCTTGTAAATATGCAGTGTTGATGGACTAGAAATTTTGGAAATAATATGGAATAGGGAAAGAGGTTGGTTTAACATAACTATATCTCTGTTCTCCACAGTGTTCTATATTTGTTCTGTTTTAACTGATTATGAGAATAACATTTGGACAGAAATATAAAGGATTGAGGTGATAGACTATAGTAGTATTTTGGAATGTGGGGCATAATGTGTGTAGGTAGTTCACAATATCTTAAAACATAGACCAACAGCCCAGCAAAGTATTCCCTGTTATGATGCTATTGCTTACCAATAAAATACTAATAGTCTCTTGGATTCCCTAGGTGGCACTAAGGATAAGTCAGCACACCTGACTTTGGGGAGTACATTTAGAAGGAGTTGCAGTCCATGATTCTCCCTGGCTCTAAGGGGAGGCAAATGGATGGCAAAAAAGATCACTTTTCAGTGGGTCATTAGAGCCCTAAGGGTGAGTTTTCCCTCCATCATGTGAAAATACAAATTAGTCACAGGAGCACCCCAAATCATTGTTAGGTAGCCTGGACTTCTTCCAAGGGAAATTCCAGCCTGCACGAGTCCTAGTTTAGAAAGACAGAAGGCTCTTTGTACAAGCAGACCTTCCCTCCGTTATTTTTCCCTCATGCCTAAAACTGTGTTGTGGATCCAGAGGGGATTGATGAATGGACCTTTAAGATGACAATGTTTTCTTCTATTCAGAAGGCTCTCAACTACCACATGTCAAATATTTTTCAAAACACAACTTAACTATGTTGAAGTCTTTATCTCTTTGCCACTGAGCAATAAATTAACTATGGGCACCATCTCCCAAAAACAGCCTTAAAAGAAGAAATACCATTCACAAAACCGTCTGTCAGTAAGATGATGTGCCATGCTCCCTGTCCCCCTCCCCACATACACATCATTGCTAGTCTGAAGACCTGGCATGGAGCTGCCTCTCTGACCCTAGGTACACTGGGCAGACTTAGCATCATTCTGTTTGATTCAATAAATTGAACAAACATTTATTAAGCACTGGATAAATACTGTTATATGGCAAGAAGGAGAAAGGGTAGAGGGAATACAATGATTAAGTAAAACACAGTCTATACCATGGAATGGGAGTGGGAATTGGAAGATCTTCCCTGCCCCTTAGTAAGCCTAAGAGAATTTGAAGATCTCCCATGCCCTATAATGGGCCGAATATATTTGCATGGAGCATGTAGTTGGAGGAATTTGCTGAAGGGTGGAGTAGAGCCCACTGGAAGCTGGGAGTCAGAGCAGTTAGAAGGTGGGAAAGAGAGGACACACCCAGGAAGACAGCTAGGCTTATGAGTGTTTGCCCCCTGTTGTGACAGCTAGGCTTGTGAGAATTTGTTTGTGGAAAGGCTAAAGGAGGTGTGGCTTCATGCTGTGCTATGGTGTATTAACTTCTTTGCTACTATAATGGACTTGACTTTCTGATGTTGGGATTTGGGGTTTTTTGGTGTCTGAATAAATGTTTTGCTTCTATCTTCTATATGGAGAGTCTATTATATTTTGTGATTGAGAACTATGCCTGCATATTTAGAGTCACCATTGGCTCTGTGAATATTGCATTGGCATCACATATGCTCATTGAGCCTACGATATAATGAGAGGGTTCATTTTGTACCAAATAGCAATGATATAAAATATAACAGAAGGGTACAAAAATATATAAAATGCCATTTGAAGTCTGAGAGGGGCAGGAGAATCAAAGGAAGATGATGCTGGGATGGTGGCATGAGGGAAAAGGATGCTGCTTTGAACTTAGAGAACCTGGGTTCAAACTTCATAATTGCTACTAATTGTGTAAACTTAAACAAATTACTTCCCTTCTCTGGGCCTCATTTTCCTTTTTGTAAAATTAGAGAATTGGACTAGATAATTTCTAAGGTCCATTCTAGCTCTATATCTATGGCTGTGATTTCTGAGTAGGGAAATCAAGGGAGCCTTCATGGGGGACATGGAATTTAAACTGATCCTTCCAAGTATAGAGAGATTCTCAGTGAGTGCAGAGGGAGCAAGCAGTAATGGCATGAACAAAAGCACAGTGAGGGAAAGCATCAGGTGTGTACAGAAAAGTAAGGAATCCCTTTTGCCTGAATCATAGAAACTACAGTGAAAAAGGTGTGGCATAAGGGAAGAGGAGAGATAGGGTGTTACCAGATAGTACAGGACTGTGAATCCATGGCCAAAAAATTGGATATATCAATGAACTGATCAATAAGTAGGCATTTATTAAGCATTTAGCTTATGTCAGATATTGTTGGTCACTGGATAAATAAACAGAAAAATAAGAGAGTCTTTGCCGTCACATTATTCATATTTTATAAGAGAAGACAACATGTATAGATGGACATAATATATGTGTGTGTATAAATATATGTATCCCTATATATATGTATGTTTTCTCCTCCCATAAATTTGGTCTATATATGTGTGTGGATTATATAGCGTAAACACAGTAGATAGAGAGGCAACTGGTGGAGCACTGGGCATGAGAGTTAGGAAGAAGCTGCTGTTGTTCAGTCATGTTTCAGTCGTGTTTGACTCTTGTGACCTGACTTGGGGTTTTCTTTATTTTTTTTATTGTTTTACTTTTTTTGGAGGGGAGAGGGCAGGGCAATTGGGGTTGTGACTTGCCCAAGGTCACACAGCTAGTAAGTGTTAAGTGTCTGAGGCCGAATTTGAACTCAGGTCCTCCTGACTCCAGGGCCAGTGCTCTATTCACTGCATGACCTAGCTACCCTAACTTGGGGTTTTCTTGGCAAAGATACTGGATCTGTTTGCCACTTTCCTTCTCCAGTTCATTTTACAGATGAGGAAACTGAAGCTAATAGGGTTAAGTGACTTGCCCAGGGTCACACAGTTAGTAAGTGTCTGAGGTCAGATTTGAACTCAGGAAGACAAGTCTTCCTGTCTCTTGGTCCAACACTATTCACTGTGCCCCTAGCTGATGTGTCAGGAAAAGGACTTGTGTTCAACTGTGGTCTCAGAAATTTACTATCTGTGTCACCCTGAGCAATCATTTAACTTCCATTTACCTCAGTTTCTACAACTGTAAAATGGGGGATGCTAATAACACGTACCTCCCAGAGTTGCTTTGAGGGTCAAATGAGATAATATTTGTAAAGTGCTTAACCCGGCTCCTGACACATCGCACATGGGATAGAAATGTTTATTTCCTTTCTCCCTTCTTCTAACTAGGAACAGTTGGAATAAACAGAATTTATTAAATAAATAAATAAATGTTAGGGACTTTAGGGAGGGAAGGCATTAGCATTTAAGGGAATCAGGAAAATTTTCAAGTAGATGTTGGTGCTGACGCTAAATTCTGAAGGAAGCCAGGAATTTAAAGAGGTAGAAATGAGGAGAGTGCACATTCTAAATGTCAGGGATGGTGAGTGCGAAGACCAGGAGATGGGAGTTGGAGCTTCATGGGACAGGTATGGAATAGTGTCTGTAGGCAATGGGGAGGCACTGTAGGGTTTTCCGCAGAGTAGACTCCCCTCGTGGCAAGATCTATGCAAAAACAAAGTTACTATTTCAGGGGCATGCATTGGATTGAAGAAGGAAGAAGCTGGAACCTCTTCTGCAAGTTATTGTCTGAGCAGGTGATGAGAGTAAGATGTATATAGGAGAGATATGCTCTCTCTCTCTCTCTGTCATTGTCTCTGTCTCTCTATTACTATCTGTCTCTGTCTCTCTGTCTCTATCTCTCTGTCTCTGTCTCTCTGTCTCTCTCTCTCTCTGTCTCTCTCTCTCTGTCTCTGTCTCTCTGTCTCTCTCTGTCTCTCTGTCTCTGTCTCTCTGTCTCTCTCTGTCTCTCTCTCTCTGTCTCTCTGTCTCTCTGTCTCTCTGTCTCTCTGTCTCTCTCTGTCTCTCTGTCTCTCTCTGTCTCTCTCTGTCTCTCTGTCTCTGTATGTGTGTGTGTGTGTGTGTGTGTGTGTGTGTGTGTGTGTGTGTGTATATAATCTGTCTCTCTCTCTCTCATCACCAACACACCTCTCTACCTCTCTGCTCCAACTCCAAGAGTAATGAACAATGCTTGGGAAAATCCTGAAATTGAGATGACCACCTACTACAAATTTAGTCTTTGGGATGATCCATCTCTAAATACCCCAAAATGCAGGATGGCCCAGAAACCAAGTAGTAGACCATGTCTAAGACTAAAGCCAGCAATATGTTGCTACTGTCATGAAAGGTTGCTAGTCTTTCTTAATTCATGTGAACAACCCAGCAAATCATTTAATAAAATAAAACATTTCATACCCTCTTGGCAAGTAGAAGCAGTCATTTCCTGGACCAATAAAAAAATAACAAATGGCCCCTTCCTTGGGGACTCCTGGCTGTGATGTAGCGACAAACTCACAAATAGCCTGTGCATCACAACTGGAGTCAGGCAGTGTAGAACATAGCAGAAAGAAGATAGATGTGCAATCCAAAGACCTGGGCTCAAATCCAGGCTCCACTGCTGATTACCAAGCGACCTTTGGCAAACCTAAGGCCCTTTGGTCCTCAGTTTCTTCACTTGAGAAATGAAGGATTTGGACTGGGTAATCTCTAATCGCCCTTCCTTCCAGTTTTAAGTCCTTATGTTCTGACACATTTGCTGTATGGCCCTGGGCAAGTCACTTAACCCCAAAGGTCTCTTTAAGCACTAAGTCTTTGGCTCCAATTCTTAAATCTCTGTGGTACATCCTGATTGATCAGATGAAGTACAGAAGCATTTATTCTATTCTTCATTGTACTGTGAGAGGCTGGGTGGTCAAAAAAAATATATTTTTCCATTTGCTCATCTATTTATTTTTTTTCTCAGTACAAAGAATACTCCTTTATTTGGAAACATATCTTGAGAGGTCAGCCATTTTTAACTATTCGTGCAGAAGAATATTTCAAATTGCTTCTAATGTGAAAAAATATATATATATATTTTACTTCTCCTTCACTTCACAAACTAAAAAAAATTAATAATAATCACTGGACTGAGAAGAGGCATGGATAATTTCTGAGAAATTCTTCCCAGGTTAATAAGAAATCATGTGAAATGATCAAGATAAAAGAGGAAGTTTATTTTATAACACTATTTCCAGTTCTGCTTTAGGATGACAGAAACTGTGAATCTACAAATTATATTCTTTTCAAAACGCTTTCTCCCTCCCAGAAGAAAAAGGTTTCAACTGTTAACTAATATTTGTTAAGATATATAACTAGGAAGAAGTAGCCACATGAACTGAGAATATCTCATCAGAACTGTTTAGAGTAATTGAAAATATGCTTCTTTTTATTTCAAATATCACCATATTAACTACTGAATTGATAGTTATCTGGGCCAATGCTGCTTCTTCCTCCTTTCCCTCTTGCCATAGAACACACTGGTAAGCAGCCCTTCTTCTTAGATATAATAACTCATGATTTTAAAGCCTTCATTCAGTGTTTCCCTTTTGCATCCCCTGGCCACTGACGTTGCCACCCACTACCCTCTGGAGTATCATTTCCTCTCCTTGTTCTGAATGACTTTCGTCATAAAGAGATGTTTACGTTTTGTCAAGAGCTTGTCCAGATTAGCGTTCACTGGTTCTTTAACATACACATTAATATTATCTTCTGTTCAGTGAACATCTACAGCTCTCTCTGTGACAGGCTGTCAAGAAATATGTCTCTAAAAAGCCAGGTTAGATCCTGAGAGACAATCAGTGATGCAATTCGCAGTAATGTGCTAAAACCCTGCCAGAGTGAACCTTATTGTTACTGTGTGCAGTGATGTGATGTCTGAACTATTTGTTTGCTCTGCCAGGAGAGAGCATTAGCAGATGTAATGTGAACAGATCACTCATTTGTAGAAATATTTATGGTAGAGATTTCAAAGGACCATTCAAGTCCAAGTTACGATGGATGGAGCATAGACACGGAGGGCTGCTTCTGAAGTGATGTGGGCTAAAACATCTTTATACAAAACACAGAAAATGTGTTAACTGGAGCCCATTTGACCATGAACTTGAAAAAAACCTGGTATTTGTAGAGACTTACACATCTTTAAGTGTTTGTACTATTAGTTCTTTGTCACTGGGAAACCCTTTTTAAAAGAAGAATTTATAGAGACCAAAGTCAAATTATAAAAATACAAGTCATTCCCCAATTGATAAATGATCGAAAAATATAAACAGTTTTCAAATGAAGAAATCAAAAGTGTCTAGTCATATGAAAAAAAATACTCCCACTCACTGTTGATTAGAGAGATGCAAATTAAAACAATTTTGAGGTACTATCCCATATCTATCATGTTGGCTAATATGATAGAAAAGGAAAATGCTAAATTTTGGAGAAGATACAGGAAAACTGTGACACTAATACACTGTTAGTGGAGTTGTGAATGACCTAACCATTCTGGAGAGCAATTTGGAGCTCTGCCCAAAGGGCTGGAAATCTGTGCACACCCTTTGACCTAGCAATACCACTACTAGGTTTTATCCTGAAGAGATTAAAAAAAAGAAAAAGAAAAAGGACCAATTTGTACAAAATTATTTATAGTAGTTCTTTTTGTGGTGGCAAAGCATTGTAAATTGAGGAGATGTTCATCAATTGGGGAATGAATAAGTTGTAGTATATGATTGTGATGGAATATAATCGAGCTATAAAAAATGACAAGCAGGATGCTTTCAGGAAAACCTGGAAAGATTCAATTGAACTGACGTAAAGTGAAGAGAACAGAACCAGAACATTGTATACAGTTACAGTAATATTATATGATGATTAACCATGAATGGCTTAGCTATCCTTAGCAATACAATGATCAAAGACAATTCCAAAGGACTCATGATGAAAAATGCTATCTGCCTCCAGAGAAAGAACTGATGGAATCTGAATGTATATTGAAGCATAATATTTTTCTATATATTTTTTCATGGGTTTGGGGGTTGGGATTTTTTTGTTTTGGTTTATGACAGGGTTGGAGAACCTGTTTTGTTTTCTTTCACAACATGACTAATATGGAAATATGTTTTGCATGGTTACACATATATAACCTATGTCAAATTGCTTGTTGTCTCCAGAAGGGACTGGGGGAGGAAGAGAAGAAGAGAATTTGGAACTCAAACTAAAAAAAAAAAACAAATGTTAAAAATTTTACATGTAATTGGAAAAAATAGAACATTATTTAAAATTTATTAAAAAGAAACAGAAGGTATTTAGAGTGTAGATTATTTGATCTTCATGTCATAATTGATATTTTTATATTCAATTGCCTAGAACCAATGTTGTTTGGTTGTGACCAGGGCATCTGGACCTGCAATTTCATAAATGTAGGGAACTTGCAATGTGGAAGCTCCATAAACCAATTCAGATCAAAAATTCATTTGTAACTTACACTATTACATAATTGTAGTATATGTCAAAGTCTGAATGTGAACACAGTTCTTATTGACTCCAAGGCTAGCTGACTATCCACTATGACATACTGCCTCTAATATTATTGTGGCTACCTGATACAAATATTTTATAAACCTAAAATATCAAAACCCTTAATACGAATGTCCTACCCTGAAAAACTAATTGCCTTGTATTTATTTTTATGGATTTTGTATGCAATTTGAGGCAGAAACCATTCTTTGTCTTTGTGTCCCTATCACCTAACATGGTACCTGGAATATAGTAGGTAGTTCGTAAATGCTTGTTGGTTTATTGCACAGTCTGACCAAAGCACTCTCTCAGCCAAGGATTTTTAGTGGCTCCCTATTCCCCTAGGATAAAACAGAAACTTAACTCGGCATTTAAAGTCCTTTACAGTCTGTGACTGGATTCTGCTTCTAGGCTTATTTCACATTTCTCCCCTCCACTCTCCATTTTGTAGACAAAATGGTCCCGTTGCTGTTGCCCAAATGTAACCCTTCCATCTCCTAACTTCATCCCTTTGTATCCCTAGGCTGTCCTTCACGCCTGACATGACCCCCTTCTCTCCTCTGCCCCTTAGAATCTGTAGCCTTCTTAAAGGTTCAACTCAGGGACCAATACCTACGGGAAGCCTTTCCAGATCCTTCTAGCTGTTAGTTCTCACTTCCATCCTCAATTCTCTCAAATGCATTTACATTTGCAAATATTATACCCATACAGTTGAATGTAAGGTCCTTAAGGCCAGGGTCTGTTCCTCATTTTATCATTGTCTCTCTAGCACCTCGTACCCCATACTAAAATGGTAATTCAAGCTCATTGGATCAAATTGAATATGCCTACATATTTTCAAAGATATTGCAAAGGCTAGGGTATAACACCCTGCAGCCTTGAGGCCCTCTAGGTCCTCAAGAGTGGCCCTTTGACGGAATCCAAACTTCACAGAACAAATCCCCTCAATAAAAGGATTTGTTCTGTAAAACTTGGACTCAATCAAAAGGTTTGCACCCAAGGACCTAGAAGATCTCAAGGCCGCAGGTTTCCCACCCCTGGTATAATGTTTTAGTTGTCATATGTAGAAAGAATGCTTTTTTCATAAGGTATTTTATACTATCTATGCAAAAACTTTTTTAATAACAGGAAAGTCTCTTTTCTGCCCAGAATGGTGTCTTTGTCCACTGTAGAGATTATGTTTCTCAGAAAGTCACTCAAAGAGTTACCCGCAATGCTCTCTGTAGAAAAGTCATTAGCCAGCAAGTCTCCTACGTTAGGAGATGGAAGAATTATACTTGGGCAACAGTAAGACCATTTTGTCTACAAAATGGAGAGTGAAGGAGAACAATGTAAAACAAGCCTGGAAACAGAACCCGGCCACCAATTGTTAAGGGCTTTAAATGCCAAGTTTAGTTTCTGTTTTATCCTAGGGGGATATTATTGCACTTATAATATTTACTATGTGCTAAGCAGTGGGGATACAAAAACATAGGCCTTGCCCTCAAGGAGCTCATATTCTAACTATGTACACATAAGACAGATGCAATAGAATTGGAAAATAATGTAAGAAAGGAAGGCGCTTGCTCTATCACACAGAAATGGGTGGGGGTGGGGGACCAGAAAAGGGTGCCTATAGAAGGTTGGATTTGAGCGGAGTCTTGGAAGGACTCAGAGGACCGAGGATGTAGAGGTGAAGAAGAAGAACATTCCAAGCATGGGAGCGTATCACTATTCTATTCAAATACAGATCAGGGCCAGTCTGACTTATTTTAGGCTTCTGGCCAATTTTATACTGAGAAAAGAGGAGGCCAATACCACATGAATAAAGTTAACAGTTATGATGTTATCAACAAAAGATAGCTTTGAGGTCCTGCACGCTTTATTGTCTAATGCACAGCTGTGTTCTGCTGTGAAACACCTCACTGGACTCTAATTATTTCATGACATATATTTCAAAAACTCCCAGCAAGCAGGTCATAATGCATATTCACCTCCCAATGAATCTGCAAACTTTCTCTGTAAAAACATTTCAGATTTCTGGGAAAAGAGAATCAGGGGTCAGGATAAGAGAACAGAAAGAGCCCCAAATAGGGAGTTAGAGGTACCCCTGCTGGTCACTAACCTGCCTAACTTTGGGCAACTCTGCTCAGGTCTCTAGGCCTCTGTTTACTCGAGAGTAAAAGGAAGGAGATGGATTAGAAGATCTCCCATAGCCCTGCTGGCTCTAAAGGTCTATAATCTAAAGGGGCAAGAAAAGCAAATTGAAGAGAGTCCAGAAGATGCAGACTTACTGCAGGAACCTGCTGTCCAGAGATGCCCTTCTATCTTTCATTCCACAAGGCTACTTAGGACACTGGTAATTTACTAAACAGAGGTAATTTACTAAAGAGACTCAAGGGTCATGCACAACTTAGGGCATCCCCCAAAAAGGGAGCAGCATTTTCACTGGCAGGATGAGATCCAATGCTCCTAATAAAGTTGATTTACTACTTAATGCACATCTGAAACAGCATGTTGTTGGTTCGGAGAGCAGTTTGTGGCAATTGGATTAACACTAATCAAATGGAATGCTGCATTTTCTTGACATATGAATGAAGTGAGGGTTTTAAAAAATTGCTTAAGAAAACAGCTATTAGATATGTTTAGCCATGATGAATCTGGCCAGGCAGTATACACGGTGCTTATATTAAGTGGATGAAGTTTAGTTTTCTCTGAAGATCTATTTTTATAATCGTTCACTTTGTAAATTTGTCCAAGCAATAAAAAGAGTCCAATTGACTAATTTCCTTTAACTTTAAATGGCAGTACCGGAAGGGATTGTCAAGTTCAAACCTTAATTTTACCGATGTGGAAACTGAGGCCCAGGGAACAACAGTAACTTGCCCAAGGTCACGCACACAGAAAATCAGTGGCAGAGCTCAGGCTTGAATAGAGGCATCCTGAACTGTGATCTTGTGCCCTTCCTATTTCACCAAAGCTCCATCCCCAGTACACCACTTAGTCCAATAGAAGCAAAATAAAGATGTCATAAAAGGAATATAAAAGAGACGAATGAGCTATCATGAAAACTATGGTGTGGGTGTGGAGACAGAATGTTCACAAAGGCTACATGAGTAGGACTATTAAACAACAGGTTCAACAATATGGATAGAGATAAAAAGAGAGAGCTCTGTGTATGTATGTGTATGAGTGCACATATACACCCCATATGCATATATCTGCATATATGCAGACATACACACAAATATGCAAATATATGTATATGTGTGTGTGTGTATGTGTGTGTATGCATATATACATATATGGTGAATGTCAGTAGTAACTGTGTTCCTTTTGGCCAGCAGCCCTGAGGGTCTTCCCCTCCCAGTTTGATTTTTTTTTTTAATCAAAGGTACCATCCCTTGACTCACTTCTTAGAGACCTGTTCCCTGAATGGGCCTTACCTCACTCAAAGTGAGAACCTGAAAAGATCTTAGCTTAAAAGGGCCAGGGTCTCCCACTGAATCTTGGGCCATCTTTAGTTGGGCTATCTGGTCACTGGACCCAGATGGCTCTGCAGGAGAAAGTGAGTCTGGTGACCTTGCACAGTCCTTCCTCACTCAAATCAAAGTCAACCACAAGTCATGTCATCATCTCCCTAATGTCGTGGTCCTCTTTGAGAACAAAAGACAAAAACAGGGGCAGCTAGGTGGCGCAGTGAATAAAGCGCTGGGCCCGGAAAACCCGAGTTGGGTTCCCGCTTCAGACACTTAACACCCCGCCCCCCCCACACACACACACACAACTAGCCATGTAACCTTGGGCAAGTTAATTAACCCCAATTGCCCTCCAAAAGGCAAAAAAAAAAAAAAGAGAAAGACAAACACAACATATATACACATGTATCCGTATATAGACACATACATATATACATGTATTTATGTGTGTGTGTATATGTAAGTCCCCAAAACAAGGGTGAATGTTAGAACAAGAAAAGACATAAGCATGTTCATAGACTAGAATCTTTTCTCATTCCTCTTTTAAATAATCACTACCATAAGTTTAAATAAGACCTTGTACCTTGATAAGTGTCATCAAGCAAAAATACTGAGTGGTCTTAGCTCTCTGTTGTGATTTTTGTCAATGTGGCACATAGGAAAGAACACAGGATTTAGAATGAGAGGTCCTAGGTTTGAATCCCAGCTTTGATACTACCTGTGTGACTTTGGCAAATCACTGAGACAGCAGAATCAAGTGGAAACAGCACTGGCTCTGTAACTGAAAGACCTGCATTCAAATCCTGCCTCTGACACTTGCTTCATCAGAATAATTGTGACTTTATGACTTTGGGCATAATTTAAGCTCCCTGAGATTCAATTTACTCATCTTTAAAATGAAGGGATTGGACTGAAAGTCCTCTGGGTTCTCCTCTAGCTCTAAATCAATCATTCTGTGACCTTGGGCAAATTATTTAACTTCCCTAGGTCTCTGTTTCCTTATCTGTACAATGGGAGTACTGGATCATATATCTTCTGGGGTTCCTTCTAGATAGAGGATTGTGCAACTGGTGTTTCTGGTCCCCAGTTTTCCTCTATATAAATGAGAGGGTAGGACAAGATGGTCTGTAAGATCCTTTTAGTTTTAAATCCTATGAAATAATTATGTGTGAGATCCCTATTTAGCAAAGAAGAGATTTGAATAAAGAAAGGGGGTGAGAAGAGAGCAACCCTTGGGGCAGCTAGGTGGTACAGTGAATAAAGCACCAGCCCTAGAGTCAAGAGGACCTGAGTTTAAATCCAGCCTCAGACACTTGACACAAAAACTAGCCATGTGGGAATGCAGCGGCCCAAGGCCTGGCCACGTCCGCACCCAGGGGAGGGGGCCACCGTGGAGGCAGCGGAGGCAGCCCGGGGGTGGGGGGTAACGGTGCAAGGGGCTGGGGCCACGGAGCCCCCAGGGCTGTGGTTGCAGGAACCATCTCTCTACACAGTCAAAGCAGTTTTCATCCTGGATAATGATGGACATCGGCTTCTGGCCAAGTATCATGATGATGCATTCCCCTCCATAAAGGAGCAGAAAGCCTTTGAGAAAAATGTCTTCAACAAGACTAATAGGACTGACAGTGAGATTGCCTTTTTTGGGGCCATGAGCATTGTCTACAAGAGCAGCATCGACCTTTTCCTGTATGTAGTAGGCTCATCCCAGGAGAATGAGCTGATGCTCATGTCAGTCCTCACCTGCCTGTTTTATTCCCTGAACCATGTGTTAAGGAGGAACATAGAGAAACGCTCATTGGTGGAGAACAAGGATGGAGCCTTCCTGGTGGTGGATGAGATTGTGGATGGCAGTGTAATTCTGGAGAATGATCCCCAGCAGGTGATCCAGAAGGTGAACTTCCGGGTCGATGACAGCGGCCTGTCTGAGCAGAGTGTGGCCCAGGTTCTACAGTCTGCCAAGGAACAAATTAAGTGGTCTTTACTAAAGTGAAAACCATAGGAGCCCAATCTGCCTGCCTGCTCCATGGACCATCTCCTCAGTCCTGTAAAATGCTGAGGACCCAGAGAGACAAGAGGGTCCCTCTCCCTTTCACCTTCCCCAAGCCTAGTACTAATGCAGAATCCTGACTTCTTGACATATGACGCATTGACCAGCGGGGACCCTATCCTTTGAGCTGGAAAGGGACTTTGGTCATCTTCTGCATCCAGACATGCAAACAGGCATTCCCTCTGCTGTAACCTGAAGGGGACAACCAGCCTCCATTTGAAGACTTCCAGTGATAGGGAAGTCATTACTCCCCAGCAACCCATTCCACTCATGGTTGAATCAGTCAGTCATCCCTTCCCCTGCCTGCTCCCCAAGACAACCAACTGATCTGCCTACTTAATGATGGACACTTTTGTCTTCCTGTCTGGGACCTGAGACCAGGTGCTGAGGACTGCAATAAAACAACTTTTGTCTCCTGAAAAAAAAAATAGCCGTGTGGCTTTGGGCAAGTCACTTAACCCCAAATGCCCCTCCAAAAAGCAAAAAAAAAAAAAAAAAAAAGAAGAAAAAAAACAACCCTTAATCCTACCTCCCAAGTATGGTCAGGTTCAGGAGGAACAAACATTTTGAGAAGAAAACTATTTACTGCCTTCAACCATGCAGGGAAAAGTGAGAGGATGTGAAATGAAGTGAGAGGAAGACAGTCAATGGGGAAGGAGGGGGGGATGATTGTTCAGTAGGGATGGGAATAAGTCCTATTAGAATTATGAACCTTGAGAATTGGAAGGGGCCTTGAAGACTCTACTCCCTCATTTTACTAGTGAGAGTGAGTCCCAGAGAGGGAAAAGAGATGACTGCTCAACATTGCAGTAGTTCCCAGAACTAGAGCCCGGGTCCCCCTGACTCTCAAACTGGTATTCTTTCCACCCCAGATACCATGGCATGTGGTGGCAATGGAAGAAAAAAATCCTCAGACATTTTCCTTAGATAAAGACCTATAGAAGTATAAGTGACATGGGATGGGGGTGTCAGGGAAATATACAGGATAAAAGGGATAGATAGGAATGGGAGAGGCAGAGAAATAAGTCACAAACACACGCATGCACATACCTGCATGGGCACATGTGCATATAGTAAAATCAAGTGGGAGAAGATTGAAAAAATGAGAGAAAAGAGAGCAAGGAGATAAAAGAGAAATCAAGGGAGAAAAGCAACACAGAAAGCAAAATAATGAAAAAGGAGTTGGAGAAAAAAAATTTTTACAAAAATAAGAGGGAATCTGAGGCCACGGATCTATAGTTTGCATGAATAAACTTACATCTGTTACTAAAATCTACACAGTTAACCTGGAGGGTAAAGTGACATTTAGGGTGACTCTCTTTTGACAAATTTTTAATCCCAAAAGGGATAAATGAGGAGGAAAGGAAAACTACAGCTGTTTCTGCCATGCATGAAAATTTGGTGAGTTTCTTTGTTGCAAGGTTTCCAGGTTTTCCCTTCCTGGCCTGTTGTAAGCAAGAGAAAGTGGAAATTAATTTCAGCATTAGCTGGAAAGCCCGGATAAAGGTGGGCCATGAGGTTGTGGTTCCGATTTCATTACCAAGAGGCAAAAACTCTCTACATTTCATTTTGACTAAAATTGAAGGCTTTTATTAGGTAGGTGTTTGTAAAGAAAAATTCCAGTGTGCATTAGGGGATTTAAAAATCCTGATGAGGTAGCTATCTGCTACATTATTTAGAACACTTGGGACCCAATCTGCTGCCCTTTCGCGTGTTAAACTTCCACTGACTGATGGAAGGGCTCTTGAATTGCCCCCTCAGGAAGTATAATCAATGAAAATCCTTAACAGAGCCCATTCCCTGAGGTGTGGCCTCCCCCTGAAAAGTATCTGAGGAATAATGTTTCACAAATCACATTAACTCCTTTCTGCAGAAGCCTATGTATTGTTGAACCGAAAAGCAAGCAGACTCATTACAGGTTACCCAATTTTCTAAAGTAGTGACTGACAACAGGATCTCCCAGATCAGAGAAAGGTGTTTTAAGTCTGAAACACAATTGATACCTCAGACTTGAGCTGGAGAAAAAGGGAGTGATGGGAGGATACCAAAAACCTCTTATTCTCTATTGCTATCTCATATCTTTGCGTAAAAATGGAATGAGCTTTTCAGAAGTTGTGTCATTATTGTATGGTATTAGCAAGATCTTGTTGTGTATTTAAAATATTAGCTGCAATAAATATAAATATATTCATGCTTTCCTAAACAGAATATGCAAATGCTGGGCAACTGTGTATAAGTAGCTTACATTTAAGTGTAGAGTAATGCAACTAACAAACAGTGGCAGTATTTCAAACTTTTTATGAGTCATCCAGGTTATGCCCCACCCCCACCCACCCGCCTTTTTTCTTTTTCTTTTTTTACAGATAACAGCCTGAGACTCACAAAGATTTGAATTTTCTAAATAACTAGCAAGATATTTTCTACCCCCAAATACAGGACTCTCTCTCTCTCTCTCTCTCTCTCTCTCTCTCTCTCTCTCTCTCTCCTATTTCTTCCTCTCTTTTTCCCTCTGTCTCTCTCACGCTCTCTCCCTCTCTGTATTTTTTGTCTTTCTCTAACAGAGGGAGAGAGAGACAGAGAGAGAGGGAGGAAGGGAGAAGGAGAGGGGGAGGAGGAGGGGGAGGGGGAGGGAAAGGAAGAGGAAGAAGGGGAGGAGGAGGGAAAGGGGGGAGGGAGGGAGAGAGAGACAGAGACACAGAGAGAGAGAGAGAGAGAGAGAGAGAGAGAGAGAGAGAGAGAGAGAGAGACGGAGAGAATAGCAAATAACAAAACAAAGTATTAAATAGCAGGATGTTCCCTACCTCCAAATACAACGCTTTTTCCATTGTGTCATGCAGTCTTCACTTCTTCCTTTGGTCCAGACCTGGGATTTCACTGGAGTAGAGAATTCCTGATAAGGAAACTCTCTCTACCAAAGAAGATCAGCAGCTATAGAACAGTCTTCCAGAGTTGCTTCCAGGTCCCCTTGAGAATCACACAGTGAGCATGTGTCAGTCAGGACTTGAATCCAGGTCTTCCTGACTCGAAGTCCATCCACCTCTCAAGCTTCCACACTGTCTCTCCCCCACTTTCTACACGATAATATATCACTGGATGTGTGATTCAGCCACGTACCCTGGGGCTATGGATTGATTAGTGGACACTCCAGTGGGTGGGAGTGTGACTCTTGCACTAAGAATTGGCCCTAAAGCACATAACTCTGGACACAGCTCCTTGGGACAGTGTCATTGTCATTATGCCCTCACTGCCTAGCTCCATGACTTACACAATGTATTACTTAACAAACATTTGTGGAATTTAATTGAATTGACATATACACCTCGCTTACCATAGGGATGCAGCCCACAGATGAATTTTCACTGGAACTGATCCCTTTGTGTGTGATTCTTTCCTTGGCTCTGGTTCTTTTACTCTTTCCCTGGGGCTCCCCTATCAGACACTGTCAGTCAGCCCTCCCTGAAGCTCCCTTTGGCTCTCTGGGTATGTCGGTGCTTTGGAGCACTGGGTCTCTTCCTAGAGCTGCCTGCCCCCTTAAAGCCACTTTGTTATTAGCTCAGCTGCAACTCCAATCCAACAGATTCACAGCAATAGAGATATTATTTTAAAAGTTGCAGCCACAACACAGGGACAAAAACATAAGAATCTCCTCTGGAAAAATAAAAACTAAGCCTGCCTTGTTGAAATAGTGAGTCAGGTCTGTGTTGAATAATAATTCCCATTTCATAGTTTGCACATCACCTTCCTCACCAGAGGTGAGTGTAAGTGTTAGATTATAACTCTCCTTTTAGAGATGAGAAAACTGAGATTCAGAGAATTAAGTGACTATCCTAAGGTCACACAGCAAATCAGTTACAGAATCGGAACTCAAACTCACTTCTTCTGACTCCAATCCAAGTCTAGTGTTCTTTCCATTAAACTCTATTGCTTCTGTACTTTCAATATGTCTGGTTACAGCTCCAGTAGGAATGAATTGAATGTGATAATAACAACAAAAGTTTAAAAAATCACAAGTACCATTTATTATTTTAGATCTTTTCATCTGGGTGGTGAGGGAGGGAAAGAAAGAGAGAGAAAGGAGAAGAAAAAGAGGAAGGAAGAAGAAGAAGAAGAAGAAGAAGAAGAAGAAGAAGAAGAAGAAGAAGAAGAAGAAGAAGAAGAAGAAGAAGAAGAAGAAGAAGAAGAAGAAGGAGGAGGAGGAGGAGGAGGAAGAGAGCCATGGGTTCCACCAAGAATTTCCTGAACACTTTTCAGAAAAAATCTTCATTCTCTGGCCAGATTCTCACTTAGGCAATTACATCCTGCTCTTATAAACTGTCTCTGTATCTCAAATGGACAGAGTATACTTCCATCTAATTTGTCTTCTTGCCCTAATTGGCTTTGCCATGTTGCTCTGTGCGTTCAAAATTGCTGAATTTCATCTCTGCACTCCAGTATGTCCCAAGGGTGTCATTCAATAAATTACCTTTTTTCCCTCTCCCATCACACTGTAAAGTATCAAATAACCCTGAAAGAGTTAATTTGCATCCAAAAGGTAAGTAGTTACTCACCCAAGAATCAGCCTGGCTACAGAATCTTAGGGGAGTCGAACAGTCTGGGCATATGGCCAATTAGCCATATGCTGTTTTAGCTTCAGGTCATCTGAATGCCTGTTAGCCATAGTGCACGCCCCAAGTGGGCTTCAGCTGTGAGTAACACCCAACCTGCTCAACTGAGCTCCAAGACTGTCAAAGAATGCTAGAAATTGTGACACACGAAGAGCATATATTTATATTCACATCTGACTTTGAAGGGTCTGTCAACACTCAAAGCTGGGATCTGAGAACCCCTAAATATATGGATTGGTTCTGGGACCTTCCTCTCCCAACCAGAATGTAACCTAGAGGCACTTCAGGAGTTTCCAGGTGAACAAAATGCTGCATCCCCTTGATCCTCTTAGAATAAACAAGCATTCTTGGGAAACCCTGGACCATTTCCTTTTCAAAAAAATAAACTTATTGATTTCTTTTTATTTTTGTATCACCTAAATTTTCCCCCTATGTCTCTCCTCTTCTTCCCTACAGGAAAGCAAGCACACAACAAAGATTTTTTTAAGAGAAAAAAAGAGAGAAAAGAGAAAAATGATCAAAATCTGAAAATATATGTGAATTTACTCAACCAAGGATTTTCTGCTTCCGAAAAGGAATGTGAGGAGGTATCTTCTGATATAATTTCTTTGAGTCCATGTATCTTTTCATATCCCTTCTTTGGGACTATCACTGTTCTTTGTCATTACAGCACAATGGAGAAATCATTGCACTTAGAGGCAGAAAGGCCTGAGTTCAAATCTTTCCTCAGACACTTACTAATTGTGTGACTCTCAAGTCACTTTAACCTCTATTTGCTTCAGTTTCCCAATCTGTAAAAGAAAAAAGGGGGGGGGGAGTGATAATAGCAGCACTTGTCTCTCAAGGTTGTTGTGAGGATTGAATGAGATAATATTTATAAGGTGATTTATGAACATTAAAGTTGACATGTAAATTTTAGTTGTTATTCTTGATGTTAATCTTCCATTTACATTGTTGTGGGCATTGTGTTAAGTGTTTTCTTGGCCCTGTTTATTTCATTTTGCATCAGTTCTTATGTCTTCTCATCTTTCTCTGTATTCCTCTTGTCCACTGTTTCTTATAGCACAGTAATATTCCATCATATTCATATTGAATAATGTAGCCATTCCTTAATTAATGGGCATCACTTTGTTTCTAGTTCTTTGATACCATAAAAAAAATCTGCTACAAGTATTTTGTTGTATATGATTTTTTGAGATATTCATATACCCTAATCTCTGGGTCATTTCTTCAGGATTTCTTGGACAGAAGTCAGCCTGGCCTCAGAGAAGGTGACCTTTTTACTACCTCTACCGGTGAGTTAACAGGATGTCCAATGAACTTTGTCATGTTCAGAATTCCTAAACAAGAAATTGTCAGCAGATTTATGCTCAGCTCAAGACTCTGGATTAGGGTTTTTGCAAATATTTGTGTCTGGGTATCCTTCAGTATTGTCGTTCATTCAGAGATAACAAGGGGGTAGAGTTGGATAGACCTGTAGACCTGGAGTCAGAAAGACATAAGTTCAAATCCAGCCTCAGACACTTGCTAACTGTGTGACCCTGAGAAAGTCCCTTTATTTCTGTCTGTCTCAGTTTCCTCAGCTGTAAAATTAGGAAAATAATGTTACCTAACTCCCAAGGTTGTTGTGAGATATTTGTAAAGCACTTAACCAAGTACCTAGAATATAGTAGATACTTAAAAAATACTTTTGTCCTTCCTTTCTCAAAACCACAATATACCTGGAAGACACAATGTGAAAGCTATGAAAAGGGAACATTTGAAGGATAGGAAAGGGGGGAGGGGACTTCTTCCTTTCTTAGAGGAAAGAAGCCCCAGAAGCCTAAGTGACAGAAAAAATACTGACTTTGGGGTCAAATGCCTTGTGTCTGAATCTAACTTTGCCCCTGATTATCTTTTTGGCCTTTGGGAAGTGATTTAACTTTTCTGGGTCTTAGTTTCATCTTCTGTAAAATAAGGAGGTTAGATCATGTCTCCAGGGGGTGGAGCCATGATGACTGAATAGAAGCAGGAAAACTCTGTATGCCCCATCCATAACCACCTCAAATACCTACAAAAATGACTCTAAACAAACCTTCGGGCTACAGAACCCACAACATAGCAGAAAGAAACAAACCTCTAACTGAAGACAGTCTGGCAGGCCAACAGGAAGGGTCCATCCCAGCATGCTGGGAGCCCAGCCCAACCACATGTGAGTCTGCGGTTTAAGCCTCAGGGTGACAATAACCAGCCCCAGCTGGAGGGACATTGGGAGAGTGGATCACCAGCAGCTGTGGTGGTTTCCAGAACTATTGGCCCATAAATGCCAAAGACAAAATGAGAAGTCAATGTGGACTTTGTGGGAACAGGGGATCCAGGAGTATGGTCCAGCCTCTGACCCTGGAGGGAGAAGCAGCCAAGGTGCAGCGGCCACCACTACATGGCTGCTTCAGAGCTCCTGGCTGGAGATTGTAGGGGGACCAAGCAACCAGTCTTAGGGGTTATCACTCTTGCTTTAACCTGCTTGGATCTGGACTGTGGTGTAGGTTGGAGGTCCTGGGGTGTGTGACCAGCTTACCAGAGCCAGTGGAGGCTTCTGAGGGGGCACCCAAATAATAGCTCCAGTGGCTGAGAAAACCCCAGCAATTTGGGACAAAGCTCTCCTCTCTGGAAGCAGAGTTCTACTATGGCAAAAAGCTCAAAAGTCAAACAACTGAGTGGCAACATGAGCAAGCAAAGGAAGCAAAGCAAGCACAGCAATCCGACTTTAGATTCCTTTTTGTGGGACAAAAAGGATAAAACATGGAACAGGAGGAAGAAAATGAAGTCAGAATTCCTGCACCAAAAGCTTTGGAGAAAAATATGAACTGGTTACAGGCAATAGCGGAGCTTAAAAAGGATTTTGAAAATCAAATAAGATAAGTGGAGGAAAAATTGGGAAGAGAAATGAGAAGATGCAAGAACATCACAAAAAGATAGTCAACAACCTGACTGAAGAAAATGACACCTTAAAAAATAGCCAACTCAAATGGCAAAAGAGGCTCAAAAAGTCAATGAGAAGAATTCCTTAAAAGGCCAAATTTGCCAGATGGAAAAAGAATCACAAAAGCTCACTGAAAAGAATCATTCCTTCAGAATTAGATTGGAACAAATGGAAGTTAGTGACTTTATGAGAAATCAAGATACTATTAAACAGATCCAAACAAATGAAAAAATAGAAGGCGACATGAAATATCTCATGGGAAAAACCACTGACCTGGAAAATAGATCCAGGAGAGATCGTTTAAAAATTAATGGACTACCTGAAAGCCATGATCAAAAAAATAACCTAGAAATCATCCTCCCAGAAATTCTCAAGGAAAATGGCCCTGATGAAACAGAGGGCAAAACAGAGGTTGAAAGAATGCACCAATCAGCTCTTGAAAAAGATCCCAAAAAGAAAACTTCTAGGAATGTTATAGCCAGGTTCCAGAATTCCCAGATCAAGGAGAAAATATTACAAGCAGCCAAGAAGAAACAATTTGAATATTGTAGAAACACAATCAGGATAAGATGGGATCTGGCAGCTTCTACATTGAGGGATCGAAGGGCTTGGAATATGATATTCCAGAGGTCAAAGGAACTGGCACTAAAACCAAGAATCACCTACCCAGGAAAATTGAGTATCATGTTTCAGGGGAAAATATGGTCATTCAATGAAATAGAGAACTTTCAAGCATTCTTGATGAAAAAAACCAGAGTTGAATAGAAAATTTGACATTCAGACACAAGAAGCATGAGAAGGCAAACAGGGAAAAGAAGTCAAAAGGAACTTATCAAAGTCAAAGTATTTACATTCCTACATTGAAAAATGATCATTGTAACTTATGAAACTTTTCTCAGCATGAGAATAGTTGAAGGGAATATATATATATGTATACTTATGTATATATATATATATATGTCTACATAGGAGGGTATATGGGCATATGAATACATATGTGAATGTGTGTATAGATGTGTACAGGTATACACAGACAGAGAGCACAGGACCAATTGAATAGGAAGAGATGATACTTAAAAGGTGAAATTGAGAAGTGAGAGAGGAATATAATGAGAGGAGATGAGGAGAGACAGAATGGAGTAAATTATCTCATTTAAAAGAGGCAAGGGAAAACTGTTACAATGAAGGGGAAGAACAGGAAAGGAAAAGGGAATGAGTCAACCTTACTCTCATTGAATTTGGCTTAGGGAGGGAATGACATACACATTAAATAGGGTATCTTATGCTACGGGAGAGTAGGGGGGAAGGGGATGAGAGGAGGGATGATGAAAGGGAGAGCAGGTGAGGGGGAGGGAATTTGGAAGCACACACGTTTTGCAGAAGGAACAGGGTCAAAGTAGAGAATAGAACAAGTAGGGTCAGGATAGGAACAGAGGGAAATATAGTCTTTCACAATATATCCACTATGGAAATGTTTTGTGTAGCTACACATGTACAACCTATATTGATTTGCTTATCTTCTCAGTAAGTGTGAGTGACAAGGGAGGAAGGGAAAGAATCTGGATTTAAACATTTTAAAATCAAATATTCTAAAAATATATTATTAAAAAAAGAAATGATAAGCTAAATGATGTTAGAAAAACATAGTCTTGAATGAAATAATGAATAGCAAAATGAGCAGAAGCAAGTGAATATTGTATACAGTAACAGCAATATTATTTTAAGAAAAACTTTGAATGACTAAATAATTTTGACTATTTTAAATACCCAAATTAACTGCAAAGGTCCTATGGAGGAAGGTGCTATCTACATTCTGAAAAAGAACTGATAAGTAGAAATGTATATGCATACACACACACACACACACACATATATACACACATACATACATACATACACACATACATATTTGTGTCTAATGGTAGCTATCTCTAGGTGAGGAGGGGAGGGAAGAAAAAAGGAAAAAAGAACATGACGTGATAACTTTAATATATATATATATTTAAAAGGAATATCAATTTTTGCGTAATAAATTTGCAGTTTCGTGTTCAATCATCTTTTTTTCACTATTCTATGTTATGGAAAAGCTTGTTTTATTTCTTAAGTTCAGAAATAAATAAATAAAACAAAAATAAATAAATAAATAAATAAATAAATAAATAAATAAATAAATAAATAAATAAATAAATAAATAAATAAGGAGGTTAGGGGCAGCTAGGTGATACAGTGAGTAGAGCAATGGCCCTGTACTCAGGAGGACCTGAATTCAAATCCGGCCTCAGACACTTAACGCTTACAACTGTGTGACCTTGGGCAAGTAACTTATCTCCAATTGCCCTGTCTCCTGCCCTCCCAAAATAAAGATTAAAAAAATAAGAATGTTAATCTAGATTATATGTTCCAAAGTGGTTGATACCACCCCCTGCAGGGCACTGGAACAATGGGAGTAGCAGGTGGTACTAGCCTCAGGTGCAATTGGGGGTGTTAAGTAAAAATAAGGGGACAGTTGAAGTATAAGGAATGAAGAAAAAGTTAAAATTTTGAAAAACCATTCATACATGTTTCATCTGTTATGTAACAGAGTTAAACTCATAGTGATTACATTATTTTGCAAATAAACACAAAAAATGCAAGTTATAACCGATTAGTGATCAAGTCTACTGACAAGTCTTAACAAGCAAGTGCTGGCAGGTGAGCATGTTGTGTGTTATAGAACAGTCCAGCATGCATGGGCCAGAATATGATCCTGTAATGAATTGTTTACAATATGGTACTATTCAGTTACATGATGCAATATTGCATCATCAATATTTCAATGCAGGAAAAAAGCCCACAAATTTATAATAAATTATTAAATTTAAGATGTGTCATTTTAAAAAAAATTATTTTTTAAATGATGCAAAATTTAAAAAAAAACAGTTAAAGGGTTAAAGAAAGTAGGTTTCTAGTGTTTGGGAACCTCTGATCTAGACCAAACATTCTTAATCATTTTTGAATAATTGATCTGTAGTAGTGTGGGAAAGCCTATGGGCCCTGTCCCAAAATAGTGTTTTGTAAATGAATAATTAAAAAGTTTAGGATTACAAATGCAACTAACAATATTGAAATAGTTATTTTTTTCAAATACAAGTTTACAAGCCCCAAGTTAAGAATCCCTGGACTAGATTTTTTTGTCTCCCAACCCCCACCTCTCTGTCTCTGTCTTTCTCTGTCTCTCTATCTCTGTCTCTCTCTGTCTCTGTCTCTCTGTCTCTCTCTGTTATATTTATTCACAGAATCCCCAGAGCTCAGTTTTAAGGGATCTTAGAGGCATCTAGTCTGACATTTACCTTAATGAGAATCCCTTTTACAACATAACTGACAAGTAACCATCCAATCTTTAATTGAAGAATAAAAGCCCAGTAAGGTTTCACATTTCAGGAATCCTCTGGCTATTTCCAATGAAGATCCTAAGAGCACTGGCCCTTATCAAATGTCAGATGTTGCATTTTCATTAACACATAGGCTGTTAGAGTTGGAAGGAACCATAGAAGATGTCTAATTCAATCTTCTACCCAATGAAGAGAGATAATGAATTCAACTTTGAACATGTTGACTGTAAGGTATAAATTAGATACCCAATGCTATATGTCCAAAAGGAAATTGTGGATGTGTTTGGAGATTAAGAGGTTAGGGTTAGATAAGTAGATCTAAGAATCATTAGTGTGAGAAAGATCATTTAATCCATGGGATGAGATTGATGATATGATCAGTTTCTCAAGTGAAATAATATAAAGAAGAGGACCCAGATCAGAGTCTTGGAAGATACTCACAATCAATAGGTGTAACTTGGACAAAGGAAATTCAGAAGAAGCAATCAGACAGGCAGAAAGAGTATCAAGCTAGAGAAGTGTCATGAAAACCTAGAGATGATAAAAATATTAATCAGAGGATGGTGATGGGCAGTGTCAAAGGTTTCAGAAAAATCAACAAAGATGAAGAAAGACAAAAGGCCATTAGATTTAGCCATTAAGAAATCACTGGTAACTGGAGAAAGTTGATGAGCTCTGAACCCAGACTGTAAAGAGTTAGGAATAAGTGGTCAAGCAGTCTCTCATTCACCCCTTTTGGTGACTAGAAATTCCCTGTTTCAAAAAGCAGTGCATTCCACTACATTTTAATGACTAATTCTTAGAGTGGTTTTCTTTATATTGAGCTGAAATCTGCCTCCCCACAATTTCCACCCATAGACCTTCCCTTCTAGTAATTTTCCTCTCCCTTTTCCATTTCTTTTTTGTGTTCTGGACCTAAACAGAGTAAGCTTAATCTCTTTTCCATATGGCAACCTCTCAAGTATTTAGAGACACTTATCATGTACCCTCTGAAGTCTTCTCTACTTCAGGCTAAACATTCCCCAAGCCATTCTAGAGTTACTCATATGACAGAGTTTCCACACCTCTTGCCATTCTGGTCACCCTCCACATACTTCAATTTGTTAATGTCAATCTTAAAATGTGTCATCCAGTACTGAACTCAAAACGCCAAATGTTGTCCAGCTAGTGTAGAGAACATCAGGACTATTGTATTGCCTTCTTCTAGAAACTATATTAATGCAACCTCTTTTGGTCTGGACCTGTGATCTCATTGAACTTGAAATGCCTAGAAAGGAAATTCCCTTTACCAATTCAGATCAACACACCCTCTGTTATCTCATAGTCTCAGAGAGCTGCCTGGAGCACTGAGAAATCAAGTACAGAAATGAAGTTAGTATCTGTCAGAAACAGCAACTGAACCCTGGTCTTCCTGAATTTGAGATCAACTCTCTGTCCACTATACCACACTGCCTCTCATTAATGTAGCCTAAGATAAAAAATACTTCAATATTTCAATGAATCCATAACAATTAGGATCAAATTAGATTTTGACAATTGTCAAATTGGTGAAAATAATATTTCCTTCCTTCTGTGATTATCTCTAACTTATCACATACATGTGTGCATATATATGTATATCTTCTTTTTACATAGCTGTTTCCATGTTGTTGTTTGAGTTCCTTAAGAGAAAGGACTGTCTTTTGCCTTTCTTTGAATCCCCAACACTATTCACAGTACCTCGCACATTTAGGCACTTATTAATGCTTGTGACATTTTGAGTTTCCTTTACACTCAAACCTCTGTGTTTTACTTGCACTGCTGTTGACAGAGGTTCCCCTTTTTCCATAATTGTGCATTTTTTAAAAATAAATAAATGTAAGGTTTTATATGCACCCCTTATTGAATTTTATCATCTAAACTTTTTAGCATGACTCTGTATACAGCTTATTTTTTAAAAATTTGAGTCTGTTATATAACATTTTGTTATTCCTCCACACTTTGAGTTATTCACAACTACAACTCTAACCATCTCATATTGTTATCCAAGTCACTGATCAAAATACTGAATAGAACAGAACCTGATAACATGCCCCTAGACAATCCCCTCTAGGTTGAAATATTTCTATTAATCAGTACTCTTTGGCTATGGCTGTTCAATGACCATGAATTCATCTGGTATAGGGAGCTTCTTACCCTGGTAAATCAATAGGTATATTAGTCAAACCATAACAAACTTTAATGGATTAACCTAAACAGAGTTTTAGCTTCCCCCAAATCATCTGGGAATATAGTCCCATCAGATCCTATCTTTCACAGAATCTGAAACTCTTCCAGTTGTCCCAATATTGTTCAAGTTCACTTACCAATAACTCAACATATATACATTGAAAATTGGGGTGATCAGTGTCCACACCTTTGATATCTTACCTTCCTTTATATACCTAGAGAATCTGTCCTTCAAAACCCTTACAAAATCTTGGACTTTGTACTTATCTTTAAAAAATGCAACCAAGAGATCATCAATAACTTTCCATCCATATTTCCCATTTCTATTAAAAACTGTGAAAAAGTAATCTACATCTCCATCATGTGATTATAATCTCTACAAGGACATTCTTGAAAAGGATACTAAAAAAGAACAAATGGGACAGGACAACAGGCCAGGACAATGAGGGGGGAAGCGAGAGGGGTTCTGTGCTGTTTTCCAGTGAGCCCTGGGAAAAGAGCATATTACCCAGCTGGGGCTAGTTTTGACAAGAGTCACATAGCATAGAGACCTAGGCTGGTGTACCAAGAATTGCCAGCACAGGAGGAGGCTAAGGCACTTTGAGATTCAGCCCCCAGGGAAACCATCAAACAAAATGTGAATAGGGGAAAATGGGGAGGGGGAGGGTAAACTGAGACAAAAATAAAGATCTCAGAAAGAAAGAGAAAGAAAACCCTCAAGGAACATGAATATAAGCAGAAAAATCAGCAGGGAAAACTAACACCATAAAAAAATATGGGCACCAGATTTTAAAAATGAGTCCAGGAATCTAAGAATACATGCTACAAAACAAAGGGAAATGATCCCACACTTCATGAAACAGATGACCCTGTGGAATGTGAGAACATGGAACCACAATACACTGTTGTAAGAGAATTATGGAGACAAAATTAATAATCTAAACAGAAAAAATAATGGACAGAATTAAAAAAAACTATAATTTATAGCAAAAGCAGAATTAGAATTCTCACCAAAGAAAGAAAAGACAAAACAATATATTGGTGGTGCAAATATCTAAAAAAAAAAACTAGAAAAAACAGAGAAGCAAAAAAAAAAATTAACCTTTAAAAAAATATGCTCACTGTGCAAGTATAACACTCTGATCTCAAAGACAGAATGTATAGAGACAACTTAAAACCCATAGATCTTCCAAAAGAATATAACAGGACAAAAAAAAACCTCAAAACCATGCAGGATATAATAGGACTGCCCAGAATTTCTGAACAAATCAAATGAAATACAAATTGAAAGAATTCACAAATCACCTCCAGAAGAAAAGGAAGGTTAAAACCTCCAAGACACACAATGGTTAAATTTAACAATTCAATTCAGAAACAACAAATTCTGAGGGCAATCAGGAGAAAGTCCTTCAAATACAAAGAAAAAGAAAGTTGAATGAGGCAAGACTATTCTGCATCCACCCGAAAACAAAGAAGGGAATGGAATAATATGTTCCAAAAAGCAATGGAACTCAGTATGCAGCCCATCGTAACCTACCCTGACCATCTGAACTTAACTATTCATGAAAAAAGATAACATTCCATAATATGAAAGAGGTATTTAAAATACTTTTAGAAAGAACACCAGAACCAAAGAAATTATTTATTTCTCTTACACTCCAAGCAATAGAAATACAAGAAGACTGAATAAATGCAGCAAGACAGCAACAGTAACAACAGAGAGACTAGTAAGAAACTTCTTTCTAAATGTGCACAAGGAGACAGGGGTGAAAGCAGAAGTTCATGGGAGGTGATGGTAAAAAGGTGACTATGAGGGGATGGAACCACAGGGTAGGAATATGTAATCTTTCAGGGTCAAATTAATGGCTAGCAATGAGGGGGAGGTGATCCCTCTGGTTTCAAAATGAGAATTGCCTATAAGGAAGAGGGAAGGACTGAAAAGGCCATGAAAGGAAGGAGGCTTTGCTCTGATAGCAGCAAGGTGTTCCATTGATGAATGATGCCATGGGTGAAAAGAGATAGTCTGTAAAGGGAGATGAAGACCTTGCATTGGGTGTGGCCTGAAGCATTTGGTGCTTAAAAAGTCTACTCACCCTACTTTGGTAGGGGAGAAGTTGGGACTCCTGAAGGTAATTGGCACCTGAAAAAGCATGAACACAGGCATGAAATTTTGACACAAGTGTAGAAAAGTAGCCAAGGAGGAACAGATCAGTAGTGGGTTGCATAATCAGGGATATGATGGGGGCAGTGCCCTAGCATGGAGCAATGTTCTCTCTGAAAACTGGATAACTGGCATTCTTCTGAGAATGAGGCAAAGAAAAAGGGGAATCCACAGGGCAGCTCCACAAGGCAATGGCAGAAATTGTCTAAAGGACAAAGCCTAGAATGGGAGCCTTGAAAGCTTTGATTACTTGAGGACTATAGAGAAAAGAGAGAAATCAGAGAATAATAAGGGTCATTAATCAGAGACAGAAAGGGGGATGGATAATGAAGAGAATGAAATGAATTATTTTTGAAAAAGGTCACAAAAAAAAGGAAATTTAAAAAGCAAATTAATAGGACTAGTTGAAAGAGAAGAATGGAAAAGGGAATCTGAGAAGGAATAAAAAGGGAGGAAAATTCTATAACTAGACAAAAGCAAAAGATTTAAAAAAAAAAGAACTAGTAATTAAAACCTAGAGGAAAAGGGGTAATAAACAAGGAAAAGATCAAAAGAGAAATAAAGAGAGTCAGTAGAAACAGAATTTCCTTCAAAAATAAAAGATTAAGGTAAAGTAATTGAAGGAAAATTGGAATTGTATTTAAAGCAGAAGAGGGAGAAAATCATAACTTGAAAAAGCCCAATATCAAAGATAGATGGAAGAGAATATAAACCTAACTCTCATAACTTTAAATGTGAATGAACTAAACAATCTAACAAAATGAAAAAGAGAGACAAATTGGATTAAAAAAATAACCCTATAATTTTTTTGCTTAAAAGAAACCTTTAAAAAAAGACATGCATGTACTAAAACTGAGGGACTGGAAAAGATTTATTAGGCACCAAAAGAATAAAAAAGGAGTTGTAATTGTTCTATTTAAAAAAGAAAAAATAACATTCAAAAAGTAAAAAGTGATAAACAAGGAAAGTGTATAATGTTTAAAATAACCACAAACAACAAATCTATACCAGTAATAAAATACATGCTCCAGGTGCCTTAGAATCAAAATTCATAAAGATAACAGTATCTGAGTTTCAAGATGACAAAGACAGTAACACAATAGTGAAAGAGATTTTAGTATCCCTCTCTCAGTTTTGGATAAATCAAACAGAAAGCTAAACAAAAGGGGAAAATATGGAACTGAACAAATTACTAGAGAAACTGGAGTTAAAAGACTTATGGCATCTTGTAAATGGGGCAGTAAAAGAATATATGCATGTATAATTTATCAGCACCACATGGAATGTTTTAAAAAAGTTGACAATGCACTAGGGCACAGATTTATTGTTAAAAATATAGAAAGGTAGAAATAGTTTCTGTTTTCATAAACCATAAAATAGTTATTGGATCAGGGACCACAAACAAAATATATAGACTCAAATAGAAAATTAATAATGAAATCTTAAATAATGACTGAGTCAAAGAACAAATTATAGAAGCAACTAAAAATTATGTAAAGGGAAATGACAATGATGAAACAACATATCAAGGTTTCTAAGATGCAGCTAACAATTCTCAGACAAAATAATCATATCTTTACAAACATACATTAATAAAATAGAAAAAAAGGTTAATTAACTAAATGTGCGTTTAAAAATTAGAAAACCAACAAATAAATGAATCTAGAATAAACACAAAAGAGGAGATATTAAAAGTTAGAGGGAAATAGATAAATTGGAAACAAAAATTACAAAAGTCAATTATTTGAAAATAAAATTGATAAACCCTTAGATAATCTGATTAAAAGACCAGAAAAACTAATCAACAAAATAGCAAATGGACAAGGTGAAATCACAAACCAGAAGGGGAAAAAAATAATCTGATTATTATACATAATTATATAAAAGAATTGAGAAAAATAGAGGAATATCTTCAAAAATATGTTACTCAAACTATCAAAAGACCAGTTAGAGATCTTAAATAATCCAATCTCAAAAAGAAAAGAAAAAAAAATTAGATCTAGCTGTAAGGGAATTACTAAAAAAAAAAAATCCTTGTCCTGATGGACTCACAGCAGAATTCTATCAAACTTTTAAGAACAATTATTACCCACATTTCATAAGTTGTTCTCAAAAATTAAGAAAGAAACATCCTACCACAATCTTTTTGTTAGACAAAGATAAACCTAATACCTCAACCAGAAAAAAAATAAAATATAGAAAACAACTATAGGTCAATATCATTCATGACCTTTGACTAAAAAAAAATTTCAAACAATCCTGTCAAACAGATTACAAGGATTTGCCCAAGAAATTATTCATTAAAGCCAAGTGGGATTAATACTAGGAAGACAAAAATGGTTCAACATTTTTTTAAATGAGCATAATTGGGGGGTGGAGCCAAGATGGCTGAGTAGAAACAGGACTTCCATGTAGCTCCTGCTTCCACCTCCTGCAATACATGTAAAAAATTACTCTAAACAAACTTTAGAGCTACAGAACCCACAAAGTGACAGAGAGAAACTAAACTCCCACTGAAGACAGCCCAGCAGGCTGGCGGGAAGGGGCCATTCCAGCACTGTGGGAGCAGATCCCAGCGCCAAGTTAGCATGAGGTTTTAGTCTCAGGGTTGCCACGACTAGCCCCAGCTGGAGGGACATTGGGAGAGTAGATCACCAGCAGCTGTGGTGGTTTCCAGAATTATCAACCCATAGATGCTAAGGACAAAGTGAGAGGTCAGTGGACTTTGTGGGAACAGGGAGTCCAGGAGTGGGATCCAGACTCTGCCCCTGGAGGGAAAAGTGGCTGAGGAGTGGGGTCCACTGCCACATGACTAATTCAGAGCTTCTGGCCTGCAGATTGTAGGGGGACCAAGCAACCAGTCTGAGGGGTAATCACTCTTGCTTTAACCTGATTGGATCTGGATCACTGTCCAGGGTGGAGGTCCTGGGGTGCATGATGAGTGAGTCAGAGTGTGTAGAGGCTTCTGAGAGGGCACCCAACTAATAGCTCCAGCAGCTGAGAAAACCCCAGCAATTTGGGACAAAGCTCTCCTTTCTGGAAGCAGAGTTCTACTGTGGCAAAAAGCTCAAAAGTCAAACAACTTAGTGGCAACATGAGCAAGCAAAGGAAGCAAAGCAAGTTCAGCAATCTGACTTTAGACAATGTAATGGGAATGTAAATTTTAAAGATCTTCCCTGCCCCTAGGCTAAAGTGCACCTGGAGCCTGGGGTGGGAGGATTGTTTTTCAGTAGATACTTCTTGATTGGCCAGTGAGTCAATAAGGTTGTTACATTCTCTGAGCCAGGAGAAGGCTATATAAGCCCTGATGGGTAGCTTTGTTTTGGGGCTCACTTTGAGAAGTGTTCTGTGATTTGATATGGATTCTGGGAAGCCGTTGTCCAGAGCCCCCCAGCTTTGAAAAACCCAGATGTTGAAACCAAGATGTTGATTTGGTATGGATGTAATGGCTAGACAGTTTAGAAAGCTGTCTACTTGATCTGTTTCTGTCTTGATAATTCTGCCTGTATACTTTGAAGTTAGGGGTGCTGACCTTTTTTCCCCTGAATGAGGTAAACGATATATGTTTGACTGATTAAAGTAAGCTTGTTAACCCATTTTGAGTTGCTTTCCTTTAACAAAGCAGATCTAAGAACCTGTGTTGGCAGACACCCTGGAGATACTGGGGTGCTTGCTGCTACAGACTCCTATTTTGGGGACAAAAAGGATCAAAACATGGAATAGGAGGAAGAAAATGAAGTCAGAACTCCTGCACCAAAGCTTCCAAGAAAAACATAAACTGGTTACAGGCCATAGAGGAGCTTAAGAAGGATTCTGAAAACCAAATGAGAGAAGTGGAGGAAAAATTGGGAAGAAAAATGGGAATGATTCAAGAAAATCATGAAAAGATAGTCAACAACCTGACTGAAGAAAATAATACCTTAAAAAATAGACTAACTCAAATGGCAAAAGAGGCTCAAAAAGCCAATGAGGAGGATAATGCCTTAAAAAGCCGAATATGCCAGATGGAAAAGGAATCTCAAAAACTCACTGAAGAGAATAATTCCTTCAGAATTAGATTGGAGCAAATGGAAGCTAATGATATTATGAGAAATCAAGATACTATTAAACAGATCTGAACAAATGAAAAAATAGAAGGCAATGTGAAATATTTCATTGGAAAAACCACTGACTTGGACAGTAGATCCAGGAAAGATAATTTAAAAATTATTGCACTATCTGAAAGCCATGATCAAAAAAAGAACCTAGAAATCATCCTTCAAGAAATTCTCAAGGAAAACTTCCCCAATGTTTTAGAACCAGAGGGCAAAATAAAGGTTGAAAGAATCCATCGATCACCTCTTTAAAAAGATCCACAAAAGAAAACTCCTAGGAATAATATTAAAAATGATCATAATTATATTAAAAACTAAAACACTCAAGACCAAAATTATCATCTCAATAAAAGCATAAAAAGCCTTCAGCAAAGTACAAAATTTTATACTAAAAATCCTACAAAGTATAGGCATAGAAAGATCTTTTTACTATAACAACTTCTATCTAAAATCAAAAGCAGGCATCATATGTAATGGGAATATGCTACTGCTTTTTCTGATGAGTACAGAAGTGAAGCAAGAATGTTCACTCTTTTCATCATTATTTAATATAGTTCTGGAAATTCTAACAACAGTAATAAGTCAAAAGAAAATAATCAAAAGTATAATGATAGATCAAGAAGAGATAATGCTATCTTTATTTGCTAATGATATGAGAGTTTACATAGAAAGTCCTAAGGAATCAGCAAAGATATGAATTGAGACAACTAATAGCTTCAGCAAAGTAGGGAGTTACAAAATAAACCCTCAAGAATCAATAGCATTTCTTTATGAAATAACAAACATGAGAAGTAGTTATGGAAAGGAAAATGTCTGGAGACTGACCTGCCAAGGCACACAAAAGATTTGTATAGATTCAATTATAAAGGGCTTCTAAAAGAAATCAAGATCAATACCTGGAAATATTCAGTGCTCATGACTGGGTCATGCCAATATAATAATAATGACAATACTACCAATATTAATTCATGCTTTTAATGCTATACTAATCAAATTACTAAGGGGATACTTTATAGAAGTTGATACAATAATAAGAAAAATTAGTTGGAAAAACAAAAGACACACTATCAGAGAAAATGATGAAAAGAAGTAAGGACAAAGGTGAATAGCATTTCCAAACCTCAAACTACATTATAAAACAACAGTCACTAAAACCATTTGGTATTGATTTTAAAAATAGATGAATGGAACAGACTAGCTAAGGAATGATAGAACAATAGAGCCCAATATTCTAATGTTTGACAAAGTGGAAAACCAAAATTATTTGGAAAAAAAATTATTCTATGAGAAAAACTACTGGGAAAACTAGAAATGGTCTGGCAGAAATTAGGTTTAGACCAACACATTAAACCATATCTTACAATACAATCTAAATTGATGTGACCTTAATATTTAAGAAATACTATAAAAATTTAGAAGAGAAACATATCATATCCTTCTCACAAATATGAGTTGGAAATATATTTTTAACCAAACAAAAGGTAGAGGCAATTTACGAAAGATAGAATAAATAACTTTGATTATTTGAAACTTAAAAATTTCTGCACAGACAGAATTAATGTATTTAAGGTAAAAAGTAAAATGGTTGAATAGGGAAAAAATCTTTGTATCAAATTTCTCTGAAAATAGTTTGGTACCTAAGACATAGTTAACTAGCTAGCTAAATAATTAGATAGATAGATAGATAGATAGATAGATAGATAGATAGATAGATAGATAGATAGATAGATAATGTATATATGCACTTACTTTTTATATGTAACAATTTGTACATATGTATATATTCATATATACATTTGTGTATATATAAATAATTTTATAATTAACATAAATTTATATATAATTTGTTTGTATGTATGTGTGTCTAAAACTAATAGTTATTCCCCAATAGATAAGTCGTCAAAAGATATGAAGAATTCTCACAAGAACTGCAAAATATTCACAACTGCAAGAAAAAAATACTCTATCTCACTAATAATAAGAGAAATGCATGTCAAAACAGCTCTTATATTTCACATGATACCCTGTTAATTGACAAAGATGAAAAACAAATAACAATAATCGATGATGAAAGGGTTGTAGAATAATAGGCACACCAATATATTATTTGTGGAGCTGTGAAATAGTAGAGTCATTTTGGAAATCAATTTAGAAAAAATAAAATTACTAATTCCCTTGTTCTTTGAACAAGAGACTCCATGACTGAGCTTATGCCCCAAGAAACCATTGATAAGAAGAAAGTCCTGAAGATTCTAAAATATTTATAGCAGCATTTTTTTGTGTAATAGAAAAGTTTGGAAAAAAGTATATCCCCATCAATTGAGGAATGACTAAATAAATTGTGGTATATTAATGCACTGGAATACTACTGTGTTGTAAGGAATAAGGGGTATGGTGAATACAGAGAAGTATGGAAAGATTTATATGAACTGATGCAGAATGAAGTAAGCAGAGACAAGAAAACACTATATACTATAACTGTAACAATTTAAATGGAGGGAAGAAAATTACACATCAAAAAAATCAAATGTAAATGTAAGAAAATTATGAAGTCCAGGCAAAACTCAAGTGAAAATGCATCAGAGAATACCACAACTCACCTTCTTGTGTAGGTGAAAAGTCCATCAGTATCACACTGCATATGCTTTCAGATTTTTTCAATGTATCAATCAACTGTGCTGATTGTTTTCCCTCTTTAAAAATCTATTTGTACTGAGGGTTTCTAGGAGGAAAAATGAAAGGAATACCTAGGGAATTATGATGATATAAGAAACAAAAGATATTAATAAAAAAAACCTAATTTTTAAAAAGCTATTAGAATGCGAGCTAATCTATAGATGCTCTGAAAGCACCTTTGGGAGCAACCTTAGTAGCAGTTAGGATGATAGGAATGTTGTGTGCTTCATCCTGTACCCACATGGCTTTGTTTTCTTCTTTTAGGTTTCTCTATTTTGAAAATTTTTTCAGTCCATGTAATCTGGAGAGGTTGAGTACTCATTATAGTGACATCTATTAAAAATGTTTTTCTTAAATCTTTATGGTTTATTAATGTTACATCTATGCTATTGTATAGGGCAACATTTTTATTTGTAATGATGCCCTGGTTGTAATATAGTGTATTTGTTGAATTCTCAAGGATATTTTTGAATCTGTATTTATAGTTATGAAGATTTGTCATCTGTTAGTTAACAAAGTATAGTAAATTTATCATCGTTATTTCATAAGACTACTCTATTATTTCAGTTTTTTAAAAAGTTTTATTGGTGTATTTTTTTACATTGCAAATATTTACATTTCACCCTCACTCTGAGAGGTCTTTCATAACAAAATAAAACAATTATTCAAAACTAACAATACAGTGACCTCATCTGAAAGTACCTGAAACATCCTACATCTGCAGCACTCTGCCAACTATTTTTATTTTGTTAATTGACAGAAACCTATTTTCTCTCCCTACCCCTCCCTCACCCCATTAAAATAAATAGAAAAGAAAAACAGATTCCTTGCAACAAATATGCAGAGGCCAAGCAAAACAAATTCCCTCATTGATTGTATACACTCATGCACATACACACACACACATACACACACACACAAACACACATACACACATTGGTTGGTTGGTTGTTGTCCTTTGTGCTTGAAGAAGACCAAAATAACATCACTATGTTGGAGTCAACGTGCAATGTGTCCAACTGTGATTAATAAGACCAATATGAACTTGGAAGATTCTACCACAGGCTGGGCACAGATAGTCCATATAAACACTTGAAGGAGAGATGTCTCTAAATTTGCACATCTGAGATTTCTTTTTAGCTAATGCAATTCTGCTTTGTTCATAGAACACAGCATATTCTTTAATGCAGGCATACCATGCCAGATGATCCAGTGTCAGTGACTTCTTTGTCTCACAATCAGTTCCAAAATTCTTCAGAGAGCCCTTGAGAGTGTCCCTGTACTGCTTCTTCTGACTTCCATGTGAGTGCTTTCCTTGTGTGAGCCTTTTAGGCAAACATTCATTTGCCATTTGAACTCTGCAGTATAGTTTGAATGCCTTGGCAGTTCAGCTTGAAAAAGGATCTCAGTGTCTGGTACCTTATACTGCCAGGTGATCTTCAGAATCTTCCTAAGACAATTAAAGTGAAAGAGATTCAGTTTCCTGGCATAGTGCTGGTTTCACAGGAATACAGCAATGAGGTCATTATAACAGCTCTCTAGACCTTCATTTTGGTAGGCAACCTACTCCCACACTTTCCCTTGGAGCTTACCAAATTCTGAGCTAGCTCTGGAAATTCATGCATCAACCTCATTGATGTGTCTATCCTTGGAAAGCATACTGCCAAGGTAAGTGAACTTATCCACAGCATTCACACTTTCTCCATTTGCTGTAATCAATGGTTCCATGTATTGATGGTGTGGTACTGGTTGGTGGAGAACCTCTGTTTTCTTGGTGTTAATTGTCAAGCCAAAATCAGTACAAGAAGCAAAGGATAGATCCATACTCTCTTGCATCTCAGCCTGTGAGGCTGCATTGAGTACATAATCACCTGTGAACATATGCATAATATATATAGAGAGAGATACACATATGTGTATATATTATCTATGTATTTGTATTATGTATCTCATTCTGTACCCAAAAATCTATCACCTCTGGGTCAAGGGGTGATAGCATGTTTCATTATTGGTCTTCTGGAATCATGGGTAGTCATTGTATGATCATAGCTCTTAACAGCTTCCAAAGCTCTTCGACTTTATGGTGTTGCCGTTACATTACATAAATTGTTCTCCAGGTTCTGCTCATTCTATTCTTCATCAGTTTGTAAAAGTCTTCAAATACTCAAGGATAGCTGTTCTGACCTCTGCCTAACTCTTCTCTTCAAGCTAAACATCTTCAATTCTTTTGACATGTTCTCCCCAGTTCAGGCCCTTAATCACCTCTTGCTGGGATAGTACAATACCTTCCCCAATGACCTCTGTGCCTCAAGTCTCTTCCAATTCCAATTCATCTTCCACTCAGATGCTAAAGTCATTCTCCTCAAACACAGGTCTGACCATACCACTCCAATTCCAAATAAACTCCCATGGTTCACTTTTACTTTTAGCATAAAATCAAAACTTTCATTTGACCTTTAAAAGCCCCTCACGACATTTTTTAACATTATTCATTACTCCCCTCCACTCACCTGTAGCAACAAGCACCCTAGCATAATAAGGATGGCTGCTAGCACAGGTTCTTGGATCTGTTCTTCTAAAGGAAAGCAACTCAAAAAGGGGTTAACAATCTTACTTAATCAAACTGAATTTATATCATTCAATATATATCATATCAATATATCATTCAGCACCCTGAACTTCAGAGAATACAAACAGAAGTTACAAGCAGACAAAAAATGCAGACAGAGAAACAGACCTACAGACAGGGCTTCCAGCTGTCTGACCATTATATCTATACCTAATTAGTTGCCAGAGAGAGAAGCACCAACATATGGGTTTTCGAAGCTGGGGGTTCAATGGCTGTCCAGAGTCTCATCTGTCCAAATAACACAACTCTTCCCAAAGTGAGCCCCAAAGCAAAACCTCACATTAGAATATATATAGCCTTCTCCAGGGTCAGAGAACATCACAACCCTCATGACCCAGTGCCCAATCACAAAGTAACAAAATGTGGGTGTTTCTGAAAAACAAGCCTCCCACCGCATCCTCCATGTGACCACCTTCATCCTATTAGGGGGCGGAATATATTTTCAAATCAGGGAAGGTCCTCATATTCACTTAAGCCTATCAAGGGGCTAAGGGGCAGGGAAGATCTTCACATTCCCATTCCCATTACACCACCCTACCTCTAACCCTATTGGCCTCACACATTATCAGGAGGGTGCTAGAACCAAGAAAAACTGGTAGATTTTAAAACTTTTAGTGTGAAAATTTACACCTCAGCAATCAGTAATAGCTATAAATCAGGGTTTAATTTGTTGTTTTGGTTGCTTCTCTAGATTTACAAAGTGTTAATAACACAGATTAAACATAAAGTGTGTATGATGCATTCCCCCCCCCCCCCCCGGAAAATCTCCTGTAAAAAGTCATACTTGAGCTAACCCCCCCCCCCCGACAGAACCTGTTGCTACACATTTGCTAGCACACTCTGATTCTTCTTTATATAAACATTGTTTGAGATCAGCAGGAGGAGAGCAGAAGTCTCAGGGAATGAAGTCCTCACCAGAATGGATTCGTGGTGACCATAGGGTAACAATAGTAACAACAAAGACACCAGTAACTGGCATTTAGGTAGCCCTTTAAAGGTGCTTTACATCCATTATTTCATTTGACATCATAGCTCCTCTGCACATTCTATTCCCCTTCTGATCTCTGTCTTTACAGTGACTGTGTCCCATGCCTGTAATGTTCTCCTTTCTCACCTCAAACTCTTAGAGTCTTTCAAAACTTAGCTCAAGTATGACTTTTTACAGGAGATCTTCCCCAGTCTCCCTTCTAATAGCATCATCTCCCCTAAAAGTTGCTTCTTTCTACCTTGTATCTTTTGTTCATGGGTTTATGCACTATGTTGTCTTCTTCATTAGACTATGAGGTCATGGAGGGCAAGAACTGTTTTTCTTTTTTCTTTGTATTCCCAGAATTCAGCATGGCTCCTGGCACATAATGAGTCTTTAAAAATGCTTTCCCTCTGTCTCCCATGTGGAGAATGCTCTCGCTCCTTGTCTCCATTTATTGGCTTCCTTTAAGTCCCAAGTAAAATCTCATCTTCTGCAGGAAGCCTTTCTCAATGCCTCTTAATTCTAGTATTTTCCCTCTCTTAATTATTTCCTAACTAACCTGTTGATAGGATCTAGCCTATTGATATATAGCCAGTTTGTACACATTTGTTTACTTGTTGCCTCCCCCATTAAATTGTCCATGAGGGAAGGGAATGTTTTTGCCTCTTTTTTGTTTCCCTATAACTTAGCATAGTGCCTGGAATACAGTAGGTATTTATTAATAAATGTTAACTGGACTGACAGACACAGTCTGGCCATGTCAGAGTCCAGTGGGACTACCCACCTTTTTATCGTTGGAAGCTACCACCTTCATATTGTTAGAAGCTAGCCTTCTCTTGTCATTCCAAGAGTGCATTAGTATTTTTGGTTGACATATTACATTTTTGACTCATATTATGCTTAAAGTCCATAAAACTCTGTTAATCTTTTTAGAGAAAAAACTATTGTCTAATCACAGTGGTAGCACAGTAGATAGAGCACTGGAACTGGAGTGAAAAAGACCTGACTCTCTCCTACAAGCTGTGTGAACCTGGAAAGGTTTCTTAAACTCTGCCTCAGTTTCCTCAACCATAAAATGGGGGCAATTACTGCCCATCTCCCAGGGTTTTTATGAGGATCAAATGAGATAATATGTGTGAGGCACTTAGCACAGTGCCAGACACATAGCAAGAAACACTTATTAAATAAATACTTGTTCCCTTCCCCTTCCTTCCTTCCTGCTGCTCTTCCACCTCTCTCTGCCACCTTTATCCCCACCATGCCTGAAATGCACTGCTCCCTTGCCTCTATCTCTAAGACTCCCTAGTCCCCTTTAAGACTTAGATCAAGTGCTCCCCTCTACATGACATCTTTTCCAATTCCCTAGCTGTCAGAGGCGTACCTCTCCCTGTTAAAACTTGTATATATCTCATAAATACCTGCACTGTGTATGTTTCTCCCTATAATAATGTAAGCTCCTTACATACTAGTATTGTTTCACTTTTGCTTTTGTATCCCATGTGCTTAGTACATAGTAGGTGCTTAATAAATGTGTATTGATTGATTCTCGTATTGCATGATCTCAAAGCCCTTTCACTAACCTAATCATCCTCTTCTCTATGCCCCTCCAGCTTATCAGTGTACTCTCTAGACTGAAGGAGGTGCCTAGAACTAGACGCAGCATTCCAATTGTGGTCTAACAAGACTGCATTATGACAGGATTCCAGAGGATGTCCTTGCCTGGGTCAGGAGAGTAGAGGAGAAAAGTGGAGAATTAGACACCAGGTAGGTGGTAGAGAGATATTAAAAGCTGCTATCCCAGCAGCTTTGAAGTGTGTTTTGTACTAGACACCAGGAAGGATTGAGGGTACCACTGCCTACCTGAAATCATTTCTTTGTCTAGCCTTAAACATAATATAAGCAAAGTGATAGTAACCAGGGTACATCCCTCTCTCCAATTCCCCTGGCATAGTTAGGGGGAAAAATGAGGACAAAACTATGAGAGTATAAATACTTCAGGGAACAAAGAACTCTGTATATTTTGTGTCCACATCTTTGAATCAGAGAAAAAGAAAAACATGAAGGCTTTGTGTAGCTCTGGGTGCTCTGCCTCTGGCCTTCCTGAAAACTTTAGTGTTCTTGTCTCAGGTGTATAACTTATGAAGAGAAGGCATGCTACTGGGAGCAAAAACAATAGGAAACACTGGTTCTTTCTCCCTCTTTTCGTCTCTCTTCACCTACTTTTCCCTCCACTGCTGGATTTCCAATTGGACCTTTCTTCCCACATCTCTGCAATGACCCCTTCTCAAACAGGGTGGTGACCATGGTGGCTCATTCCAATAACGCTGGCCCTGGTGATGCAAGTACAAAGCAAGGCGGCAGGTCTCAACTTGTAATAATAAAATCTTACATTTGTATCAAACCTTTTCCAAGAGCTCTTTTACATCCATTATCTCATTTTTATCCCTCTCTCAGCATTGCCCTTAACCTTGAGACTGGGAATTAAAGAATGCAGGAGAGATTAACAAAGAATGGCTGACCTAGTTCAGCAGAGATGGCATGAGGCAAACATGTTGGGGAAGGACTGCAACATCTGACTGGCACACTAAAATTCAGATGTCATTCAGCTATTTTGGGAGTCATGCCACATGTGTGCAAAGATGAATGTCAGCTCTGTTCCCTGGAACTGATTACTATAAAACCAAACTTAGGTATTTGATGGAATTACATTGCAACACATGTAGCAAAAGGAAAAGCCAGAACATTCAAAGGAGTATTGTGAACTCATAAGATCCTAGATGTAGAACTGAAGGAGCTCCAGCCTCCTCATTTCACAGATAAGGAACAAAGCCCTGAGGGGGTTCCCACAGGCACGCAGGTGCTTGAGCCAAGGCTCAAACCAAATTCCTCTGCCTTTAGCTCCAACATTCCAGCACCCAGCTGCCTCCACTATGCTGCTAAATTACTTAATTCAATGCTTCTAGACTTATAGGGACTCCTTGTTCAAAATAAAGTTTTTTGGGTGGAGGAATAGAGAATACTAGATACATATGTAGTGTAGCATCTGGGATTACTCTTTCAACTCATACTTAGCTAGCAAGTTTTGGGTCCCCAAAGGGTGATTACCATTTCTTCTATCAGGGTTCTAATGCAACCATAAAAGTATTGTGGATTCTAATATTGTGACTTACAAGCCTCTGTTGGTATATTTTCTAAAACCAGGTGATACCACCCTGATATCAATTAACCAATTAGAATCAATTAGCTTTTACAAAAATAAAAAGATATTTACAAGGAAGGTATAGAAAGAACATTATTATTCTAAAACTCTGGGATTCACTCTCCTACAAGTACAGAGTCCAAAAAATGTTTGTTGACTTGTTGATATAGAAAGTGATTTCATACTTAGAAAACCCATGTGGCAAGCCTCCAGGTGGAATGGAAATTTTTTTCTCCTTTTTAGAATCACCATGGAGTTCCCCTGAGGTGTATGGAGTTCCCTGAAAAGCTCAAAGGTTAGAACCCTTGTAGAGTACTGAAGCTGCACTTCTATTCAGTTTGTCCTCAATTCCAAAAATATATACTATCATCAGTCACTGTTGTTCCTGGGACATTCTTATTGTTACTGATGGAAGGTTCCATATCTTCTGACTTTTCAAAGTTTGTAAGTTCTTCCTTTAGTCTGAGTTGGGGAGGGGACAGAGTTTCCTTTCTTTCTAAAACAGCAATTCCCTCTTGATAGCCTAGATGAAACTGTTCCAGCCTCAGACCAACCTTGTATGTTAATCTCCAATTCTATGCTATCTTGATGTTTTTATTTAAATCCCACAGCACACGACTGATTCTTTTCAACCAATTCCAATATACTTCCTGTGTAGCATCTGATTTCATACAGTAACTTAAAGAATTTCTCTCCTTCCAAGCTGAATAAGAGGTTGTACCTAGTTTACACTTTTTGATTGACTGATTCAATAGACGTGTCTAGGAATTGTTTATATCTATTTTATACCTTTGATTAATTCTGTGATTCAATCAAAGAGTGATTATCTGATAAAATTATCAGGATATATAGCTTATTTTAGTAACATTGAGATGGAGATGAGTCAGTAATTCTGTTGAGAAGGTGAACCCCCTCAGTCTTATACATATATGAAAAGTAGGAACAAAATAATTCAATTTAGTAATTTAACAAATGCTTACAAAGTACCCACTAAATATTTAGTTTTGCATAGATTTTTTTTTAAAGCTACACTCTATGGTTTCAAAGAGATTATAATCTAGTAGGGAGAAGAACCATATACACAAATAATTACAACAAAAGTTATATAATATGATTATATACATAGGGATTTAAAACAGTAGAATTAAGAGATTTGAGAATGCAAATGGAGAGAGTGAGAGAACAGGACTTCAAAAATCAGAGAAAAAAGTTTAATGGCAGAAATGCCGTTAGGAGATGTCAGACAAGATTAAATAGTAGTGAGTAGTCTAGTTCGTCTATAGCCAAGAGTTTATAAAGAAGGCTAGAAGAGCAAGTTTGATCTAGAATGTGGAAGGTCTGGAATGTCAGACAAAGAACTGTATGTTATGTTTAGTGGAAAATGGGGAGGTACTGAAGGTTTGTGTGCATGAGAATGCCATGGCCAGACAATTCATTAAGAAGGTTAATATAGCAAAAGTGTGAAGGATAAATTAAAGAGGAGAGAAACTAAAAGTAGGATGATCAGTTAAGGGGCCATTATAATAGTGCTGGTGAGAGAAAATGAAGAACTGAAATGGAGCGGAAACAATGAAAATGAAAAAGCAAGGACAAATGTGAGAAATATTGGTGGTGGTGTTGTTCAATCATTTCAGTCTCTTTGTGACCCCATATGGGTTTTTCTTGGAAAAGATACTGGAGTCCTTTGCCATTCCCTTTTGTAGCTGGTTCTACAGACGAGGAAATTGAGGCAAACAAGGTTAAGTGATTTACCCAGGATCACCCAGCTAGTAAATGTCTCAGGTCACATTTGAACTCAGGTCTTCCTGACTCCAGGGTTGGTGTTCTATCCACTGAACTATCTAGTTGCCCCAAGAGATACTGGGGAAGTAAAATTTAGGCAACTTGACAACTGATGGGATTTGTAGAGTGGGAAGAGGAAGAAATCAACAATGACTTCTAAGTTTTGAGCCAACATGACTTGAAAGCTGATAATGCCAGCATTAGAAACATAAAAACTATGAGCAAGGAGTAGATTTTGAAGGGAACATGAACCCATTTTTGGACATATGAGTTTAATGTACCCAAAATATTCAGATAGAGATCTCTATCAGGCAGATAGAAATACAGGTTGGAGTTTATGAGAGAGGGCATGGATGGACCTAGATTTTAGAGATGTGCACATGGAGATGATAATTGAAGTAATATTTCCAGGATTTAAGGGGAAAAGTGCAGAGGACAGCCTTTAGGGGAGTGTAAGGGTTATGGGATTTAAACATCTTCCATGCCCCATGGACGTGCTGACATAGCAGAGCAAGAGAAAGCGGAAAGCGAGAAAAAATGAAAGCCGAGCTAACGGTCCTGCGGTTGCGGTTGCCTTTTTTTTTTTTTTTGAGTTAGGACTCATGCTGAGCACTGCCAGGGGCCGAAGCTGCTGGGAGCAGGACTTTCTGCTAAGGACTCCTGCTGAGCACTGCCGGGAGCTGGAGCTGCTGGGAGCGCGCTTCCAGGACGCTGGGTGGTTGCTGTGAGTGGGGAGAGGAGGACCTTTGCCTGAGATAGCCTGTTCTGTTTGAAAGGCTTGAAAATGTGGGTGCTTTCTACTTTATCTACCTGTGCCAGTGTCATAACTACTCTGATGGCTTTCACTTTCTGGTTTTGGGACTCAGTCTTTTGGTATCTTAATAAATTTTCTAGTTTATTTCCCCAAATGGCAAACCTGATGTATTTTGTGATGGATAATTATATCAGCATATTTGTAATCTCTATAGGCATTGTGAATATGGCATTGCTGATACATTTGGTGACCAGGATGGGATCACAAAATGTCAGGCCTCTATTTGGAAGCAGTGGGGCTTTAGAGGGAGAAATGGCTATTGCAGGTTGGGAGGATTTGCCTTATTCCTCTCTAGCCAGAGAATAGGCTAAAAGCACAGGGCCCTGTGAAAACTGGGAACCAAGGCTAAAAGAGGGAGAACCTAGAGATTTGGAAAGATGTTTGAAAGCAATACCCATAGAACCAGGCAAAGAACTGGCAGGAGTGTGCAGGAGAGGCTGGGTGCTGGTAACAAGGTATCACCTTATGTGTAAAAGTAGGGATAAGCTGCTGAAGGAAAGAGGTCAGATGGCTAGGGAGTCAGCTGGTTTGCCTGAGGATTCTTCTGTGTCACAGCACTCAGAAGAGCAAACTGGAGGGACTCATGTGGTCCAGGAGCAAGCTACTGTTCATGTAGCTAAAAGGAAGCAAAAAACTAGCAGAAGGAATGTGCATGCAGCTTTTGTACAGGTTGGGCAGAGTTGCCCTGACAGCTTCCAGGAGAATGTGTGTGAGGAGAATGGAACAAGGTTAGATGAGGAGGCTCCTAATGTAGAAGCTCTCCCCATACGAAGAAGAAGGCAGGAGAACCACCGAGGCAAAACAGAGTCCAGGGAGATAATTGAGGATTTCACTCAACAGGAGATCACTGATATATTGAGTAGATTTACCCAAAGAATGGGGGAGTCTTTAGTGTCTTGGATAGTAAGAATCACTGATGAAGGCGCAGGAGGAATAACACTGGACAATGAGGACTGAATCCTTTTGTACACCAGGCTTTTAGGGATCACCATATGCAAGGAGGAAATAACAAAACTAATCTTCTAGCTTTAGGTGCAGAAGGTTGCAAAAAGCAATATCCAACTGAATCCATGTGGCCTAGGGGAGACAGACCCTGGTTCTCACTTAGAGACTGTATGAGAAAACTAAAGGAGGAGGTAATGAAAACTGCTATCCTGATTGGAGATGCAAATGCATATTATGATACCCCCCTAGGAGTTCCTCATAGAAATATCATAGTGAAGACGGCTCCTCCTGCATATAAGCACCTAATTCTGACTCTTTTAATTGGAGAAATAGGACACCCTCTTTCAGAGGTGCTGGATAAGATTTCACAATTAAGCGATTTAGGGGAATGGGAAAAAGACAAATTGCCTCGAGAGAGAAGAGTAAACAGCCAGAGGATTCAGAGACAAAATAGACCCACAAGAAGGGAACTGTTTACTGCTCTATTAAGAGCTGGGGTGGACTTTAGAAGAATAGATGGTATTCCAACTGAAGAGCTGCATAAGCTGTACCAAGAAAAGGTACTTAGCATTAGAATGAACAGGGAAGCAGAAACCACCCCTACAGGTATTTCTGAATCTGAATCTTTGTATCCAAGTTTGCCCCACCTTCAGGGGGAATAAGAGATAGGCCAAGCCCCAGCCCAGATAAAAGAAATATGCAGAAGAGATTGCAGACCCCATATTGGTTTAACAATCTATTGGAAGAATGGATCAACTACTGTGACTAGGGCACTGCTTGATACTGGGGCTGAGGCCACACTTATCTAGGGAAACCCTGATAAGTTTAAACATGGAACTCCTATTACTATCACAGGTCTAGGAGGCACTGAAATATCAGCCAGACAGCTTAAAATAACAATGAAAATTGGGCAGTTACCTAAGAAGGAATATACTGTGGTTGTTGTACCCATTCCTGAATACATCATTGGAATAGATGTATTGAGAGGCATGACTCTGAATTTATCTGAAGGAAGATACCAATTTGCTGTGAGGAAGATAGGAATTAATACAGTTTTAGTGGGAAAACTAAAAATGGACCCAATCACTTTACCTGAACCTTCTGAAGTAATTACTTTAAAACAGTATCGTGTGCCAGGTGGGCAAGATGAAATTGCCACTACTATAAAGGAATATGTTGAAGCAGGAGTGTTAGTCCCTACAACCACAAGATGGAATAATCCTGTCTGGCCAATAAGAAAATCAGATGGGACGTGGAGAATGACTGTGGATTATAGACAGTTGAATAAGGTGACTCCTTCTTTGTATGCTGCTGTTCCAGATACCATCACCTTAATAGAAAGGATCCAGAAATATGATGGGACTTGGTATGCAGTTATTGACTTGGCAAATGCCTTCTTCACCATCCCAGTAGACTCTAAACAATGGGACCACTTCGCTTTCACTTGGCAGGGTAGACAATATACTTTTACTCGCTTGCCACAAGGGTACATACATAGCCCCACTATTTGTCACAGGATTGTGGCTGAACAGTTGGATGAATTAAAGCTACCTGGTGTACAGCTTACCCACTACATTGATGATATCATGATACAGGGAAAAGATGCGAAAGTAGTGGAAAGGAGTTTGACCCTTCTAATTGAGCATATGAAAAGTAAAGGGTGGGAAATTAACCCTGCAAAGGTTCAAGGACCAGCTCAGAATGTGAAATTTTTGGGTATACAATGGAACAAGGGGCGAAGGGAGATTCTTCCTCAAGCCCGACAAAAGATTCAGGATTTTCCTACCCCTACCAATAAGAAGGAGGCCCAAAAGTTCATAGGATTGTTTGGATACTGGAGGCACCACATTCCACAATTGGGACAGATTTTAAAACCTTTATATAGAGTCACACGGAAGAAATATGAATTCTATTGGGGACTTGACCAGAGTAAAGCTTTTGAAGAAGCCAAGGCTGCCATACAATTGGCCCTAGATTTGTGGCCCATGCAAAATGGTCCAGTGGAATTGCAAGTGACTGTACAAAATGATTATGCAAACTGGAGCTTATGGCAAAAACAACAAAGCCAAAATGTACCTTTGGGATTTTGGTGTAGGAAACTCCCTTCATCTGGAGTCCAGTACACACCTTTTGAAAAGCAGCTGTTAGCTGCATATTGGGCTTTGGTGGAGACTGAACAACTGACTGTGGGCCATGAAGTGATATTAAGACCTGGAATCCCAATTATGACCTGGGTAATGAGTACCCCAGCTTCTCACAGAATTGGACATGCCCAAGAGGCTAGTATAATCAAATGGAAGTGGTATATACAGAATAGAGCGAAAACAGGCAAAAGCGGAGTCTCTGCTCTGCATGAATCTATAGCAAACATAGAAATTGAAAGGAATGACACACCCCCTGAGCCAAAGCAACAGTTGGTACAGTCCACTGTAAAATGGAATGAGGGATATGATGTATTAACTGAGGAACAAAAGAGACATGCATGGTTTACTGATGGGACAGCAAAATATTTGGGGCAAAAAAGACATTGGAAAGCAGTGGCCTATAACCCATGTACTAGAAGGACTTTGGAAAGTACTGGGATAGGTGGAAGTAGCCAATATGCTGAACTTATGGCAGTATATCAAGCCATCAAAATAGAACAAGGAGGACAGTGTCATATATTCACTGATTCATGGGCGGTAGCTAATGGGTTAGCTACATGGATGCCCATGTGGAAAAATGAAAATTGGGAAATTCATGAAAAACAAGTCTAGGGCAAAGAATTATGGGAAGATATCTGGAACATGTCTTTGGTCACTGACTTGTCAGTTTTTCATGTAGATGCTCACGTGGCCCCCACCACACCAGAACGTGAGTACAATGCTCATGCTGATCGACTGGCAAAGATTGCTACTGAACATACTGTCCCTACTTTGACAACAACTGATGATGCGGTATTAGCAAAATGGGTCCACCAAACAGCAGGCCATTTGGGGGTCCAGGCCACACACCAGTGGGCACAAGATCGAGGTATTAGTATCTCTCATTCACTGTTAAAACAGATAGCAGAAGAATGTCATATATGTCAATTGGAAAAGGAGCGAACTGTTCCTCGGGTAGTAACTGGAGAGATAGCAAGAGGAAAAGTCCCAGCCCAAATCTGGCAAATAGATTATATTGGTCCACTACCACTGGATAAAGGATGCAGATTTATATGTACTTGTGTTGATACCTATTCAGGTGTACTAGTAGCTTGTCCTTATAAGAATGCAACCCAGAAAAACACTTGTAAAACCCTAGATCTCATAAGTCTATATTATGGAACCCCAATGCAAATTCAAAGTGACAATGGATCACATTTCAAAGGCAATGAAATGAAGAAGTATTGTATACTAAACAATATAGAATGGATATATCATATTCCATATTATCCAGAAGCATCTGGGTTAATTGAAAGAATGAATGGATTACTGAAAGAACAGTTGAGGAAGTTAAGTTCCAAAAATTCATATCAACATTGGAAGGATAATTTGTTCATGGCTTTGCATAATTTGAATAATAGACCATTGGGAGGAAGTACACCTCTAGCCAGAATGATGACCCCCAATCTGCAAATTAGAAAACAACAAACACACAAGATCCCAAATATTGTGTATTGGACCTTGAGGCCAGATGTCCCAGCACCGTACCCAGGACCACCTGGTTCGGTGGGGTATGATTTACATTGTTTAGAGGACTTTTGGTTGCACAGGAAAGAAGTAAGAAAAATTTCCACTGGGATATGCATAAGAATCCCTAAAAATCACTTTGGACAGATTTTACCCAAATCAGGATTAGCAGCTCAAGGAATACATGTATTGGCTGGAGTAATAGATTCTAATTATCAAGGAGAAATTGTTGTAACATTCCAGAATTTAGGTGAAGGGCCCATACAGATTCGCAAGAATGATAGGATAGTTCAAGTGATTATCGTTCCTTGTAAAACAATGCCACTTGTAAAAACTGACCCTCCTTCCAAAATAACTGTCACAGGAACTGAAGGATTTAGTTCTACTGATAGAATAAAATCAGGAGCTAAAGTATGGGTAAAACGGAAGCCAGATGATGTTCCAAAGGCTGCAGAGATTATAGCATATGGGAAGGATAACACTGTAACTATTGTTTATTCTGGAGAAGATGATTACAAAATTGTACCCTTAAATCATTTATTCTACCGTGAGTGAGGCTACAATAGTCTGGTTATTGTCTCTTTGCTTCTTCTTGATTTTTTGTTTGTTCACCTTGTTTGTTAGATTTGTTTCCACAGGCTTGGTACCCTCCATCTGTAGATGCCTGATAGCTTAAGCTGGATGTCACCCCCTGTCTGCAACTGTGATGTGTCACCCTTGGACCTGGCATCAAGCATATTAAGAACTGACCTCTCAAATGGGACCCCTTAGGAGAGGGACAGCTCTACATCCGATTTCAGCAGCAAGTAGCCATAGAAGAAGAGATCTTCACCCCTTACCACAAGATTTTGGGGCCCCATTTGTTCGGGGTGGGGGGAATGATGGGGAGCTTGTGCTCAAGTCCCACCCTAAAATATGTTTTTTTGTGTTTATTGTGTGCTATTCTTGTTATATTGTTGTGAAATTTTGTTGACACCAGTTATTCCTACCGTATTTTTGCCAAGTAAGGGACATGAAAGATCTTGGGGCCGAATGTAAGGGTTATGGGATTTAAAGATCTTCCATGCCCCATGGACGTGCTGACATAGCAGAGCAAGAGAAAGCGGAAAGCAAGAAAAAGTGAAAGCCGAGCTAACGGTCCTGCGGTTGGCGGTTGGCAGCGGTTGCGGTTGCCTTTTTTTTTTTTTTTTGAGTTAGGACTCCTGCTGAGCACTGCCAGGGGCCGGAGCTGCTGGGAGCAGGACTTTCTGCTAAGGACTCCTGCTGAGCACTGCCGGGAGCCGGAGCTGCTGGGAGCGCGCTTCCAGTATGCTGGGTGGTTGCTGTGAGTGGGGAGAGGAGGACCTTTGCCTGAGGTAGCCTGTTCTGTTTGAAAGGCTTGAAAATGTGGGTGCTTTCTACTTTATATACCTGTGCCAATGTCATAACTACTCTGATGGCTTTCACTTTCTGGTTTTGGGACTCAGTCTTTTGGTATCTTAATAAATTTTCTAGTTTATTTCCCCAAATGGCAAACCTGATGTATTTTGTGATGGATAATTATATCAGCATATTTGTAATCTCTATAGGCATTGTGAATATGGCATTGCTGATACAGGGAGGTCCACATCTAGGAAGCAGTAGTAAGAGAAGAAATCAGCAAAAGGGACAGCATAGAATGACTTGTCAGAGCAGCAGAAAGATAATGAGAGCAGGGAAGTACTGTGGAATTCCAAAGGAGGAAAATATTCAAAAGGGAGAAGGGTGGTCAATAACAGCTAACATTTATCTAATGATGGCCTACCACAAGGCACTGGAAGGCAATGCCCAGTAGACTAGCAAGGAATTCCATCTTCCAAATCCCCACTCTGAACCTTGCCTGCCCATGTCCCACCATAATCATTCCTTACTAAAAGTGCAATCGATACACATGGGCCTCCCTCTTTGCCCTGCTACTGCTTCATTAGGGCTGCCAGACCTCTTGAGCTGCTCTGCAGCTGAACTCTCCTATGGGAGGAGGGGCTTCCCCCTAATTAGAATGAGCTGCTCGAGAGCAAGGACCTTCTCAATTTTCTCTTTTATTCTCAGAGCTTAGCTCAGTGTTTTAACCATAGTAAACATCTAATAAATGCCATTTTATTCCATTGCATAGCTCATGAACATTTATTTTCAGAGCATTTTTTCCCCAGCATTGTGGTGATGGTGTTGCTGTGGTTCAGAATTGTATAGAACTTTAAGGTTTACAAAGCATTTTGCACATAGGATCACACAGATCCTATTTGTTGTAGGTGATATTATTGTCTCCATTTTAGAGATGAGAAGACTGAGACTAAAAAAAGGGAAAATAATTGGTCCAAGGTCTTTTATTTCTTCAGTATCAGAACTATATTTAGAACACAGTTCTCGGGTCCCAAGGACAATAATCTTTCTAACAGTATCAAATGCTGAAGAGAAGAAGGATAATAACTATGGAAAAACCACTGACTTTGACAATTAAGCAAGCCATGGCCAAAGGAAGAACAATTTTACTAGAATAATGGAGATAAAGAACAGATTGCACAGGATTTCAGGGTGAAAGGGTCATGAAACAGAGATAGATGTTATAGATCACTATTCTTTGTAGAACTCGAACAATAGAGGGGAGAGGAGAAGTAAGACCAGGATTAGCAAATTCAAAGGGAGGCCTTTCTGGACAAGGGGGGACCTGAGCAATTTCGTTTAACAGTAAGGTCCATAGTGGCAATCATACATATTTGAGTATCAAAAGTTACTATATAGAATATAGCAAAAGTTCACACCACACTTGAAAGGAGATTGATAATAACATAATAAATAGCTCACATTTACAAAGAGCTTTTGCAAAGAGCTTTTGATCTTATAATCTCATTGGATCTTTCAGCAACCCTGAAGTAAGTGCTATTATCATCTCCCTTTTATAGCTGAGAAGAATCAGAGAGTCAATGCATTGTGTTCCCTGCCCTTTACTCCATCCCCACAGCACCATCCATTATCTCAGGTCTCACGTCCTCACACCCCAGAAAGCCCTCCATCCTTCCTTTTCCGGAGGCTTTACTCATCCTACAAGGTGAAACTAGGACTCTAGAAGGTTAGAAGGGATAGGCACATGGAATCAAAAGTCACAGAAAACTATGTATTTTGTCTCCTGTCGATTCTATTAAGAAAGTTCTCCTTTTCAATCAATCTGAAAAAAGTAGTTTTCAAGTTCCTACTAAGCTCCAGGCACTATGCTAGGTGCTGAGGATAAAAAGGCAAAGAATGAAATAATCCCTATTCACAAGGAGCTGACATGCTAACATGGCTTTCTTCCTTTAATATCTTGCTGAGTAGAAGTGAAAAGAATTCTTCTCAGTCTAAGAACAAGTTCCTTTGGGGTGCTTGCCCCTACTCTACTTGCCCCTACTCTTACATATGACAAGGATAGGATTTGAACATAGGCCGGCACAGGCAACTATAACACCGTATGTGCTACACCATGTTACCTCACAAAGATTAGTTAACTGTGATGTTCAAGTCCCATCTCTGACACATACAGGTTATGTATGATCTTGGGCCAGTCCCATAGGATCATCACCCTACAATGAAACAGATAGCAGCTAGTTTAGGTGAATAGGGAATATGTTTTCACTTAATTTCAGAGCTGCTGATTTAGAGTTCAAAACCTACTTAGTCTTGAAAGATGGAAGATTAAGTGCAAGCAACCCAAACGTACTAGTTTTTACACTAAGAAGACTTCCACTTACCTCTACCCTGCAAAGGAGTCAAGGAAATAAGATATGTTAGCATATGAGCTCCTTGTGAATAGGGAGTATTTCCTTATAAATCAATATTCTTAATTAATATTGATATATAAACTTAAATCAAATATTAGTAAGGAGGCTATCATAGTATATCACATAGATTATACATCATATTTATGCTAGGAATGCAGGGTATATATAATATTAAGCACATTCTAAACAATTTTCACTACATTAATAACAACAACAAACATAATTATGCCAATACATACAGAAAAAGCTTTCTACAAAATATAATCTCAATTCTATTTTTTTAATTAGAAAACATAGGAATAAACAAAATTTTTCCTTACTAGGATAAATAGTATCTAAAACAAAAAGCCAGCATTACCTATAATAAGGATACGCTAGAGGCCTTTCCAATAAGAACAGGAATAAAGAAAGAATGCCAGTTATCACCATTACTATTTTATAAAGTGGTAGAAATGCTTGCTATTTTAATAAGATAAGAAACAGAAAAACGAAGGAATAAACATAGGTGAAGGGGAAACAACACTATCATTTTTAATTGATATGATGATTTACTTGGAAAACCATATTGAGAGTAATTAAAAAACTAACTGAAATAATAATATATGCAAAATTTCAGGGTATAAAATAAAACCCACATGAATCATCAGCATTTCTTTATATTACCAACAAAATCTAATGGAAAGAAATAGAAAGTAGAATTCCATTGAAAATAACTACATTAAATGTAAAATACTTGGGATTCTACCTGCTAAAACAGAGAGAAGACTAAATGAACATGAATTCACAATACTCTAGACACAAATATACATCTTCATAATTGAAGATATATTTACTGCTCATGATTAAGCCAAGGAAATATAATAAAAATGACAATACTACTTAATTTACTTATTCAGTGACATACCAATCAAACTATTGAAGGATTACTTTACAGAGCTAGAAAAAATAATAACAAAATATATCTGGAGGAGCAAAAGATCAAGAATTTCAAGGGGATTCATGTGGCAATTAAAAGTGGGAAGAAAAAAGGGGCCTACTAGGGCATATTTCAAACTATACTATAAATCAGCAATCATCAAAACAATTTGGTACTGGTCAGGAAAGAGAGAAATTGATCAGTGGAAGGGATTTGGTACACAATAGAATGAAGAAAATGAGTACAGTGGCTTAGTGTTTGTTGAATCAAAATATTCTAACTATTGGCACAAGAACCTACCATTCAACAAAAACTATTAGGAAAACTGGAAAGCAGTCTGAAAGAAACTAGGTCCAGACAAACACTTTATAGCATATATTGGGATAAACTCCAAATGGGCCCATGACTTAGACATTAAGGGTGACATAATAAACAAATTAAAAGAGCAAGTAAAAAATTACCTGTCAGATCTATAGATAGGGGAAGAGATGGAGAGTCACAGAAGAGGTGGAGCCAAGATGGTAGAGTAGAGGCAGCAACCCAGCCAAATTCTCCTAACAGTCTCCACCCAACAATTTTAAAATAAATATCAAATAGAATTCTGAAACAGCAGTGTCAACAAAAGGTCAGGGTGACACATTTTTTCCAGCTCAAGACAACTTAGGAAATTGGAAGGAGAAGTCTCTAGCACAGGGATAGAGGCCAGCCTGGAGCACATGTGACACATGAGAAATCAGTGTGTCTCAAAAGTGGCTGTGACAGCAGCAACAGCAACTTCAGGAGTTCTCAGCCCAGAAATCACAAAGGAGATTGGACAGCTAATTATAAAGAGATTATAGGGAATCCTGTGCTGGCACTGGGTGCAGGAAGAAGCACTGTTTGGCAACTTCATTGCCCATTCAAAGTTACAATTAGAAGTTGGAAAGAAGCATTTGCAGATGCAAGGGATCAGGGGTCTTGGTTCAAGTGCAGAGAGGAGCCAAAGGGGAGCTTATAATAAGGTTATATAAATTATACAAAGTTAGTAAGTATGTGGGCCTTTCCTAAGTAAAGACCAGACTACAACAAGAAAAACAGAGATAGGCTGGAAAACAGGCTAGGAAAATGAGAGAAAAAAAAACACATCTGACCAGAAAAAAACTACTATGCTGACAGGAAAGATCAAGACACAAACTCAGGAAGAAAAAAAATGTGAAAAATCTATAAGCGAAGCATAAAAAAAAACCCTGCAAATTGGAAATAAATCCAATAAGAATACCTGGAAGAGCTAAAGAAAGAGATAAAAGTAGTAGAAGAAAATTTGGCAAAAGAAATGAGAGTGATGCAAGAAAATTATTAAAAGAGAATTAACATATTTGTAAAAGAGTAATAGAAAAAAATAGTGGATAGAATAACACCTTTAAAACAGAATGAGCTAAATTGAAAAAGAGATACAAAAGCTCACTGAAGAAAATCTTTCCTTAAAAATTTAATTGGTCATGTAGAACCTAATGATTGCATAAGACATCAAGAAACAATAAAAGAAAGTCAAAAGAATGATAAAAACAGAAGAAAATGTGAAATGCATCAGAAAAATAACTAACCTGGAAAATATATTGAGGAGAGATAATTTAAAAATTATTGGAATATAAGAAAGTCATAATCCAAAAAAAAGCACCTAGACATTATATTTCAAGAAATTATAAGGAAAAACTACCCAAATATATTAGATCTAGAGGGTAAAATAGAAATGGAAGGAATTCACTAATCACTTCCCAAAATGAAAACTCCCAGGAATATTATATTATGTTATATTTTAAATATATTACATTATATTAATTCTAGAGCCTTTAGATGAAGGATATAGGTGAAGGAATAAAATACTGCAACCACAAAGAAAGAAACAATTCAAATATCATGGAGTCACATTCAAGATCACACAAGATTTAACAGCTTCCACATTAAAGTAACAGAGGGCTTGTAATATGATATTTCAGAAGGCAAAGGAGCTAGGATTACGACAAAGAATAACCTACCCATCAAACTGAGTATAAGGGATGATAGCTATTTAATTAAATAGAGGACTTTCAAGTGCTACTGATGAAAAGACCAGAACTGAATAAAAAATACAAGACTCAAGAGAAGCATAAAAAGGTAAAAATAAAGAGATGGTATAATAAGGTTATATAAATTATATAAAATTAATAAGATTAAGCTGCTTATATTTCTATATGGGAAGGTGATGCATATAATACCTCTTAATTATTATTAGGGTAGTTAAAAGAAGTCTACATAGACAAAGGGCACAGGAGTGACTTGATTTTGTTGGGATGATCTCACTAAAAAATGAAGAGATTTGCTGAGAGAAAGGGGAAAGACAGGAAGAATAGGGGAAATTACAGCACACACAAAAAGGGGGCATGCAAGGAAGAGTTTTTACAGTGGAAGATAACATGGGTGGGGCACACTACTTAAACCTCAATCTCACCAGAATTTGTTGAAAGAGAGGGAAATTGTTAGTGTGTGTGTGTGTGTGTGTGTGTGTGTGTGTGTGTGTGTGTGTGTGTACACGCTCAATAGGGCATAGAAATCTCTTACCCAACAGGGAAATGAGAGGGAAAGGGGATAAAAATATTGGGGGAGGAGTGATAAAAGGGAGGGCAGACTAAGGGAGTCAGTGGTCAGAAGCAAAATAGACTTTTGAAAAGGGACAGGGTAAAAAGAGAGAAAGAGAAGGAAAGACAAAAGAAAATGAGATGACAGGAAATACATTAATAATCATAACTGTGAATGTGAATGGTATAATGGAAGTAGATAGCAGAATGGATTAAAAGTCAGAATCCAGCAATATGTTGTTTACAAGAAATACTCTTGAAAGAGAAACACACATAGTGAACTAAAGGGACTGGAATAGAATCTATTATACTTTAACTGAGGTTAAAATAAAAAGCAGTAATTATGATCAGAGACAAAGCAAAACAAAACAGAACTAATTTAAAGACATAACCAGAGAAGCTACATTTTGCTAAAAGTTATGATAGACAATGAAGTAATGTTAATGATAAACACAGAGACACCAAATAGCATAGAATCCAAATTCTTTAAGAAAATGTTAAGTGTGGGGTAGTGAGGTGGCACAGTGAATAGAGCACCAGCCCTGGAGTCAGGAATACCTGAGTTCAAATTTGAGTCTCAGGCTCTCCAGTGTTCTTGCCTCTACTGGCTCAGAAATCACATCTGATAATGCATTCATTATCCCCAAATAAAGCTAGTTGGCTTGAACTCACAAAGTATAACTAGGTATTTTCTTGTTATATCCTTCAAAGTTCTATTAATCATTTTTATTATGTCCTTTCCAGACCAATGATCATTCTCCTTTCCAGAGAAAATGGAAGAATTGAGTAGTTCTTCCTTTTCTTCATCTGCTATTTCCCCAACCATCTGAGCATCAGCTATACAACTTTTTTGCTCTCCTTTTTTTTCCACAGCATAGTTAAAAATCCTTATTGTCCTAAGCAGTCATCTCTAACCTTCATTCATTCTGTACTTTAGCAATCCTAACATTTTATAGAATCTTAACATATTTTGTGTACATATTCCATTACTTCCATTATTTTATCATCCTCAAGTTTTTTTAAAATCCAACTTCATTGATGAATTCCATGTTAATTGGCCTTTTTTATGTTTTATTGGTTTTCTTTTTTTTTTTTTTGGAGTTTTCCAATGGTTCACTCGCCTTTGCCATAGAACCCTCCTATATTTAAGCAAAATAGATCAGTATTTTTACTATGACTAGAAGGGTGCATCTCAGGCTGCACCAATAGTCTATGACCTATTTGTCTAGAAATGAGAGACATTCTTCATTATCACCCCTCTAAAGTTACAACTGGATGTCACATTGATCAGAAATCTGAAATCTTTCAGTGTTGTTTTCCTTTGGTTTGGCAGTTCTCTTTGGACAGGTTCCCCTGGTCTTCCACATTGGAATTATTTTATTTGTATATTAAGAATTTTATTCTTGGAGGGCGGAGTCAAAATTGCGTAGTAGAAGCAGGACCACTGAGCGGCTCCGGCTTCCACCTTCCACAATCAATGTAAAAAGGGGACTCTGAAAAAACTTTGGAGCTACAGGACCCACAAAATGACACATAGAAACTAACCTCCTGCTGAGGACAGCCTGGCAGACCGGCAGGAATCAGCCAGTGCAGTGCTCTGGGAGCTGAGCCCAGGCCCCCGAGAGCCGGAGATTTTAGCCCCAGGGTGGGTCTGACAAGCCTCCAATCAGAGGGACTCCAGATCAGCAGCAGCTGTGGCCATTTCCAGAATTATAAACACATATATTTGAAGGACAAAGTGAGAGGTCAGTGCAGTCTGGACTTTGGGATCCAGTAAGTGGGAGTGCAACAGCTTTTGCCCCCAGAGCAAGAAGCTCCTGAGCTGCCCAGCACAGCCAGCACCACGTGGCAGCTTCAGCTCCTGGGCTTCAGAGTGTAGGCAGACCAAGCAACCAGTCTGAGGGGTAATCACTTTTGCTTTAACTTGCTTAGATTTGGATTGCAGTCTAGGGTGGAGGTCCTGGGGTATGTGTCCAGCTTGCCAGAGAGTGTGGAGGCCTCAGAGAGGGAACCCATCTAATACCTCCAGCAGCTGAGAAAACCCCAGCATTTAGGACAAAAGCTCCCCTGTCTAGTGGCAGAGTCCTACTGTGGCAAAAAGCCCAGGAGTCAAGTGACTGAGGGGCATCATGACCAGGCAAAGGAAGCAAAACAAACAGAAGAACCCAACATTAGACTCCTATTTTGGGGACAAAAAGGAGCAAAGCATGCAACAGGAGGGAGACAGTGAAGTCAGAACTCCTGCACCAAAAGCTTCAAAGGAAAATACGAGCTGGTTACAGGTTATAAAGGACCTTAAGAAGCAGATAAGAGAAGTGGAGAAAAATTGGGAAGAGAAATGAGAACGATGCAAGAAAATTACAAAATGAGAGTCAGCAGCCTGACTGAGGAAAATCATACCTTAAAAAATAGACTAACTCAAATGGCAAAAGAGGCTATAAAAGGCAATAAGGAGAAGAATGCCCTAAAAAAGTGGAATTTGCCTGATGGAAAAAGAATCTCAAAAGCTCACTGAGGAGAATCTTTGCTTCAGAATTAGATTGGAGCAAATGGAAGCTAATGACTTTATGAGGAATCAAGATGCTGTTAAACAGATCCAAACAAATGAAAGAATAGAAGGCAATGTGAAATATCTCATGGGAAAAACCACTGACCTGGAAAAGAGATCCAGGACAGATAATTTAAAAATTGTTGGACTACCTGAAAGTCACGATGAAAGTAAGAACCTAGAAATCATCCTCCAGGAAGTTCTCAAAGAAAACTGCCCTGATGTTTTAGAACCAGAGGGCAAAATAGAGGTTGAAAGAATCCACTGATCACCTCCTGAAAAAGATCCCAAATAGAAAATTCCTAGGAATATTATTGCCAGGTTCTGGAATTCCCAGATTAAGGAGAGAATATTACAAGCAACCAGGAAGAAACAATTTGAATATTGTGGAAACACAATCAGGATAATCCAGGATCTGGCAGCTTCTACACTGAGGGATCACAGGGCTTAGAATATGATATTCCAGAGATCAAAGGAGTTGGGATTAAAACCAAGAATCACCTACCCAGAAAAACTGAATATGTTTCAGGGGAAAATATGGTCATTCAGTGGAATAGAGGACTTTCAAGCATTCTTGATGAAAAAACCAGAGTTGAATAGAAATTTGACATTCAGATACAAGAAGCAAGAGAAGCATGAAAAGGTAAACAGGGAAAAAGAAAGCATAAGGAACTTATCAAAGTTGAACTATTAACATTCCTACATGGAAAAACAATAATTGAAACTGATGAAACTTTTCTCAGTGTGAAAATAGATGAAGGGAATAGAAATATTTGTATATGTCTATATATGAGGGTATATGGGCATGTGAATACATACGTGAATGTGTGTATATATCTTTACAGGTATACATAGATAGAGGGCACAGGACCAATTTAACAGGAAGGGATGATACTTAAAAGGTGAAATTAAGAGGTGAGAGAGGAATATAATGAGAGGAGATGGGGAGAGACAGAATGGGGCAAACTATCTCATACAGAAGAGGCAAGGGAAAATGGTTATAATGGAGGGGAAGAATAGGAAGGCAAAAGGGAGTGGGTCAACCTTATTCTCATTGAATTTGGCTTGGGGAGGGAATGAAATATACACTAAATAGGGTATCTCACCCTACAGGAGAATAGGGGGGAAGGGAATGAGAGGGGGGGATGATGGAAAGAAGGGCAGGCTGAGGGGGAGGGAAGTTGGAAGCACCCACTTTTGAAAAGGAATGGGATCAAAGTAGAAAATAGAACTAGTGGAAGGTGGGATAGGAGGGAGGGAAATATAGTCAGTCTTTTACAATATATCTATTATGGTATTGATTTGCATTAGCTACACATGTACAACCTATACTGAAATGCTTATCTTTCCAGTAAGGGTGGGTGACAAGGGAGGAAGGGAATGAATCTGGAATTCAAAGTTTTAAAATCAAATGTATAAATATATATGTTATATATATATGCACTATTATTAATACTATTTTACATGTAATTAGGAAATAAGATGTACAGGCACTGGGGCATAGAGATCTACTATGCCCTACTGGAAAAGTCAAAAGGTATATGGGAGAAGATATGGGAGAGAGAAGATTGGAGGAGGGGCTTTCCTGTGGGACTATTTTGGGGTGATGGGTAGGGGAAAAACGGGGAGAAAATTTGTAACTCAAAATCTGGTGGAAATGAATGATGTAAATCAGAAGTTAATAAAGCATTTGAAAAATGGAAACAAAATAAAACCTGGTTCTCCTTTTCTAATTGGTTGTTGATCTTTTCATAATCTTGCTTTTCTTGAAATGACTTCTCAGTGTAGGTCAGATCTCAATGCAAAACACCAGAAAAATTTGATATGAATGTGAGGTTCAGAAATTGTAAGAATAAGAAATAAAAGTGTCATTCCACCGAAGTTCTGCTATACTGGTCTCTGAAGGCAATCAGTCCAAAGGGTTAAATTGTGAGAAGCATGAATCTATGTAAGATAATTTGGAAATGCATTAAATTGAATTGATGTCATTAAAGAGACCATCATTTTATCTCAAAAAATAATAATAATTATTTTATTCTTTTTAGCTTCCCTTCCCTCATGAGCTGATTACCTCTGTACAGTTTTAGACCATGGGGTCCTGCCTACTCCTCCCTTACCTATCCATTGTCACCAAATGCCAACCTAAGAACTACTTTTTCATCTTTCTCCATCCTGAATATTAAGATGAAACCATCCCTATTCCCCCAAAGTCTCCATTGTTTCTACTTCAGAACCAATTCCTCCTTGTTGGTCAAAATCAAATCCAGAATGGCATCTTTCTCATTGTTTCTTCTACCATTTAATGGATCATTAATTTTTTTCACTCTAAAGCCAGTGCTTCTTCTACTATATCACTTCACTTTTTAAAGCTGGCATCTCTTTTTAAGTGGTATTAAAAATTAGATTTAATAGCATTTATAGTCTACAAAGGTCAAGAGTAAGTGCACTGTAGGAGTGGGAGGAAAGGTTAAGTATGTAATTGAGGGGAGGACAGGGAGAATAGTCTAGAGTTCAACATCCAAGTAAAACAGGGTGAGAGGCTGTTAGCTACCAAACATATGTTGAGCACCTATTTATTTGCAGAACACGCTATAAGAATTTCTCTGCTAGTTGTCAGCTCATCTCTGACCAATAAAAACTTTTCAAAATAAATGGGATATCAGGGGGTAGTTAAATGATAGAAAAAAAATCTTCTGAAAAAGAGAGTGGGAAAAATAATCCCAAACATACAATGCAGGTTTTTATGAAAGTTCAATTTAATTTAATTCACAAATATTTATTAAGTAACATCTATATACAAAGCTTTGTGCTAAGCTGTCTGATACACACTCTGCTCTGAAGGAACTTATAATTGAGTAGGGATGTACACAAGTAACTGTGATAGGGGGAAATAAGATAAATGAAAAGGATAAGTCCAGACAAAACATTACGCAAAATCTGAAGAGGGAACGATCAGTTTTACTGGGCTTGGATGATAAGAAGTAGGGCGATAGATCAGGGAAGGCTTCATAAAAGATGAAGCAACTGATGTGGGTCTTAGATGTGGGGAAGAGAAATTGTATACGTACATATTTTGTTGTTGAGTAATTTTTCAGCTTTGTCTAACTCTTCATGATCCCGTTTGGGGTTTTCTTGACAAAGATAGTGGAGTAGTTTGCTATTTCTTTCTCACTCATTTTACAGATGAGGAAATGGAGGCAAACAGGGTTAAGTGACTTGTCCAGGGTCACACAGAGCTAGTAAATATCTGGCCAGATTTGTACTAAGGAAGATGAGTCTTCCTGAGCCCAGGCTCACCACTCTATCCACCACATCACCTAATATGTACATATGCTAACCTATGCTATATAACATACACACACAAACACATATATATGTTTATGCAAATGTCTGTGCACACACTCATGCTGTCTCATTTGATGGAATATAAACTTCTTGAAGGCAGGGTCAATTTTACTTTTGTCTTTGTATACCCAGTACCTGACACATAGTAGGTACTTATTAAATGCCTTTTGATGGACAGATTCTTATGGCTTTGGTTTCAGGAATTCTACTTTCTACTTAACTTCTAGGACAGGGCCCATCATAATGGAAGTAGAAAACTGCTTTAATGCAGATAAGAGAATTAAATAGTATGTAGACACTATAAACAGGCTGCTTTTAAACTAGATACAAATGTGACCCTTTCAAATATCATAATGGATATGGGATTTCATGATGTAGGTACTTATTCTTTCCAGTGGTATAGATGGTAAAACATCCCTGCCTTCCCATCCCATGAATCTATTGTCCATAGGTCTATATAAATCCTGCTGAGCTTATAGCTGAAGCTCTAGGGGCATACCTCTGGGTCAGTTAACATTTTGTGGGTTACTGTGCAGATCTTGGGCTATCAGTGCTGAAATGTGACATCTAGTGTTGGAGAGGACCCAAGGCTTGTTAGCAGGGTCAATCCCACTGAAGTCCCCAACTATCACCAAGGCAAAGTAGACGGGCTTTTTTCTACTTGTTTTCTCCTCTCCCTTCAGCTGAATTTGCAGAAGCAGCAATAGCGGTAACAGCAGCAGTGGTAGTAGTAGTAGTAGTAGTAGTAGTAGTAGTAGTAGTAGTAGTAGTAGTAAAAACAGTAATAGTGATGGTAGTAGTAGTAGTAATAGTAGTAGTCGTAGTCGTAGTAGTAGTAGTAGTAGTAGTAGTAGTAGTAGTAGTAGTAGTAAATGAGCTTCTTGAGGACAAGAACTATTTGGTTTTATTTTAGCACAATCCAATATACATAATAGATACTTAATAAATGATTATTGAATTTAGTTTATCAACTTCTTTTCCCTTCCAAGTTGGTCCTTATTCCCCTCCTAAGCTGCAAGGTCCAGGTTTTGCTTTTGCTTTCTGTCCCCAGGGCTTAGGACAGACCTTAGTATATAATAAGTACTTGATAAATACTTGCTGGTTAATTGACTGATTTATTATTGAGTGCTAGGACTAAGTCTTTGTATTTTTTCATTAATACCTGGCAAGTTGTTCTACACATATTAAGAGATTAGTAAAAGTTTGTTATAATGAAGCATATGGAATAGTAAAAGAAAAACCAAAATTGGAGCTAATTGACCAGTGTCTGGCTATCTTTTTACTAGCCATGCAACTGTGGAAAAAGTCACAGCCTTTGAACCTAAGTTTTCTCATCTATAAAACAGATAAAACATTTACACTACTTACCTCACAAAGTTTTTAGGTAAAGTGTTTAGAAAACTTTAAAGTGTAATGTAAATGCATTATTATTCCTTTTAAACTAACTTTACCTAAATAAAAATGTGGAATACCATAGCCAAACATGACATTCATGATAAGACCTATAACTCCCTATAGACAACCTTGATCGAATTGAATGAAAAAGAATTAAACCATTTACTTCTCATCCAATTCATATTGATGAGAGATACAGAATGGAAGAGATAATAAAGGTAGGTCATATATTCCAATCCTATCAGTTCAATAGTTGAGGAAACCTAGACTTTGAGTCCCATAATCACACAGATAAGTAAATAGCACAGCCAAGAATGTTGAGGGTCCCAGTTTAAATGTGGGATCCAGGGCCCATCTGTCTCTCCTAATGGACAAGAAACAGATCTTGTTTATCCATATTTAATTAACCTTCACAGTTAGTTTTACTTTGGGACATATATAAAGTCATTTAACCTAGATTTCAGTAGAAGAGACGCCACAGAGTCACGTGCACTGGGGGCAATTCCCAGACTTGCCTGGGGATAAGCAGTAATGTAGAATTGTTCATAAAGGAAGTGTTAGTGCACTGAGAAACCCCCTTAACAAGTTATTAATGAAAGTGAGTTGTGCGAGCAGAGCCAAAGCAGAGATGACAAATTTTGCAGCAGTGAGAAGAGACTCAGGTTGGGGAGGAGTTCAGGGAAGACTGGGAAGGTAAACGTTACAATAGTTTGAGTAAGAGGCAGTAAGGGACTATCTATAGTCAGCCAATTTGGACAACAACTTGTGACAGGTCAGGGTTCCTCCCTCCCCCCACAATATGTTTTCCTCAGTCATTAGACAGTAAATATTTAAGTGCCTACTATGTGCCAGAGCCTGCGCTAAGGACTAGGAATACAAAGAAAGGAAAAGGCAGCCCTTGTACTCAGAGATCATAACATAAAAGGGGAAGACAGCATGCAAAGAATTAGGGACAAAGAAGCTATCTATGTACAGGATAAGTCAGAGATAATCAACAGAGTGAAAGCACCAGAATAAGGGGGAATCAGGAAAGGCTTTCTGTGTTAGCTAGGTGGTGTGGTGAATAGTGTTGAACCTGAGTCAGGAAGGTCTGAGTTCAAATCCAGCCTCAGATACTTAAAAACTTTTGTGACCAAAGGCAAGTCATTCAACCTCTGTTTGCCTCAGTTTCCCTCAACTACAAGGTGGGGGTAATAACAGCACCTACATCCCCAGATTTGTGGAAATCAAATGAGATAACATTTGTAAGGCACATAGTATAGTGTCTGGCACAGAGTAGATGCCATATAAATGCTAGTTATTATCATTATTATAAAAGGTCAGATTTTTAGCTGGGACATCAAGGAAACCAGGGAAGCTGGGAAATAGAGATGAGACAGGAGAGAGTTGCAGGAAAGGGGGAAAATTGGTGAAAATGTTCAGAGTCAGCAAAGAAAGAATTTTCTGCAAAGAATAGCAAGGAGTTTGGTTTCATTGGATTGCAAAATACATGAAAGTGGGTAGGCAGTGGCAGAAGGTGTGGGAATCTGGGGAGTGGAGAAGAAGGGGAAGGTTGTGAGGAGTTTTAAATACAAAGAATTTTATATTTAATCCTGTAGGTGAGAGGAAGCCATTGAAGTTTATTGAGGAAGGCAACATGGTCAGACCTTCATTTCAGTAAGATCACTTGGATAGCTGAGTGGAGGGTAACATGGAATGTAGAGAGATTTGTGGTAGGGAGATGAACCAACAGTCTATTGCAATAGGCCAAACATAAGGTAATGAGGCCCTGTATCAGGGTGGTGGCAGTGTCAGAGGACAGAGGGAAGAGAAGAGATGAGAGATATTCTGAAGGTGAAATGGAAAAGACTTGACAACAGATTGGATCTGGGGAGTAAGAGTAAGGAAGCTTCAGTGACTGGGAGGATGGTGGTATCCTCAACAGTAATATGGAAGTTAAGTTGGGGTATGTGATGGTAATGGAATACTACTGTACTATAAGAAATGATGACCTCAGTGATCTTAGAAAAACATGGAAAGACTTGCACAAAATAATGCAGAGCAGAATGGGCAGAATCAAGAGAACACTGTGTATAGCAACAGAAATATTGTTTTTAAAATGACTTTGATTGAATAGTTGTTTTGACTATTATAAATACCCAAATTAACTATTAAGAACATATGAAGAAAGATTCTATTTGCATCCAGAGAAAGAACTGACAAAAAGAAGTATGTATAGAATAAATATATGAGTGAGTATATATGTGTGTGTTTGTGTGTAAGGGTGTGTATATGTGTGTGTATACCTATTTGTGTCTGATGTTACCCATCTTTAGGGCAGAGGCAGGAGAGGGAAAGAAAAAATATTACAAGATAATGACGTGTATTTGAAAGAAAGAGCAGGTTGTATATAAGTAGATTTGCAGTTTCATGTGCAATCATCTTTTTTATTGTACTGGTTATGGAAAAGATTGTTTTATTCCATAAATTAACAATAAAATAAATATAAAAAGAGGTGAGTTTGAAGGAAAAGCTAATGAGTTAAGTTATAGAGTTCAATTTAAGGTGGCTACAGGATATAAAGTTAAATATTTCCACTAAACAATTGGAAATATGAGACTGGAGCTCAACAGAGAGATTAGAATGGGATAAATGTATTTGAGAATCATCAGCATAGAGGTCATAGTTGAATCCATAGAGGTGTTGAGATCATCATCTGAAATAGTACAGAGGAAGAAGAGAAGAGTAGCCAGGAAAGAGCCCTGTGGGCCGAGACTGAGAAGGAGTGCTCTGACAGGTAGGAGGAGAACCAAGAGAGATTACTGCCACATAGACCTCAAGATAAGAGAGTATCAAAGGAAAAAAAGGGTGACTGACAGTGTCAAGGGATGCAGAGAAGTCAAGAAATATGAGAACTGATTTGACAACTAAGATATTGTTGGCAACCAAGATCTATGTAAAAAGCCAGACTGTAAAGATAGTGAGAGAAAGGGAAGTGAAGACATCAATTGTAGGAGACCTTTATAAGAAGTTTAGCTTGGGTAGCCAGGTGGCTCAGCGAGTAAGAGCACCGGCTCCAGTGTTGGGACGACCTGGAGATCGAATCCCGGGCTTAGACACTCAGCACCACACCCAGAAATAACTGGCTGTGTAATCTTGAGCAAGTTACTTAACCCCGATTGCTTAATAAATAAAAATAAAAAATAAAAGAAGTTTAGCTTAAAAAGTAAGGAGAGATATAGGACCATAGCTAGTGGGGATGGTCAGATCAAGTCAAAGTTTTTTAAGGATGGGGGAAATGTGGACATGTTTGCAGGTGGTAGGGAAAGAACCAATAGAGAGAATGAAGATAACTGAGGGAGTAGAAGTGAAAAAGAGGGACAATCTGTTGGAGAAAATAAGAAGGAATGGGATCACTTGGCCATATAGAGGGGTTAGCCTTGGAAAGGAGAAAGATTCTTCACATGAAACAGTGGTGAGAGGGAAAATAGCAGCAGAAGGCATCTGAGTGATGTGAGATGAAGAAGAAGATGGGGAAAGGAGCTAGCTCTTTGGTAGCAACCTCATTTTTTAGTGAAATATGAAATAAAATTCTTAGGTGAGAGAGTGGAGGGGTTGGGGAGGCAGAACTATGGGAGGTTTAAGTAGGGATGAAATTATTTGGAATAGAAAAGTCGCTGTAGTTGGATACTGAGTCGATGAGGAAAGTGTAAAAGAATTGCCTTGTAGCAGTGAGGTCACAGTTGCAATCACATTAGATAAATTTGTAGCAGAAAGTTAGCATAGTTTTGTGATTTTTCTCCAGTTTCATTGGACAACATAAGTAGGTGTGAAGGCAGTGGATTGTGTGAGTAATCCAGGGCTGAACAAGACTTATCAGGGCAATGTCAGTGATAAGATAGGAGGGCAAGGGATTCAAGAGAAGAGGACAGAATAGAATTGAACTGGTTCACTGAGGAGTCAAGATGGTGAAGACAAGAGTGCAGCCAGTGCGGTGGCTGGGAAAGAACTAAAAGGTCAAGGGATTGACAGTCATAGTGACAGCAAAGAACAAGGTTTGGAATTGCAAGGCAGAGAAAGAGATGGAATGACAACATATTGTGACCAAATAAAGGGATTTCAGAGTTCATAAACACGGTAGTGGAACATTTGCTGTTGATCGCAAAATCAAGAATGTGGCCACCTCTTTTTGTGGCTGAGGTGGAGTGGAGGACTAGGTCATGGGAAATTGAGGAACTAGGAGAGAAGGGAGTTTGAGGAAACCCCTCTTATGTATACTAGTATGCGGCAAGCAGTTGAGTAAGAGAGAAAGACTGGGCCAGGGACTGAACTGTTGAGGAAAGAAGGAGATTGTCTTGATCATATACAGAAAACAGCTACTACCATCTTGACTGGGCAACAAATAGGGATTGAATGAATCTCAGAGGGGAAGTGTCTCTGAATGAAGGTGGTAGAGGAAGACCCTGGAAGTGACAATGGAGACCAAAGATTAATCTAATTCTTCCACTTCAACCAGTCAGTCAGGAGAATCAGAGGAAGTGCAGCCAGTGCTAAAAGGGTGACTGGGGATTCTGTGTCATCAGGAGGGAACCAGGTCTCAGTGGGAGCCAGAAAATAAAAGGAGCCATAAAGGGGAAAAAATATGAAAATAAGCTTAGTACCTATGGAGCAGGCATTCCAGAGAACACAGTGGAGGAGGTGACTAGCTCTAGAGTGCAACTTTGGTAGGAAAGGTTGGATGGAGAAGAAGGGGAATACGAGAAAAGGCAGTAGGGGTGGAAAATTGGTTTTTTATGACAGTGGGGTTTGGTTTGGATCTGGGGAGTGAGAATAAGGAATCAAGGATTACTCCTATGTTGCATGCCTCCAGTGGTCATCTGTTAATCATTGTCCAAGTTAGGATTAGGAGATGTTATTAATACCATTAGGGTCTTGTACCCTAAGAGAATGTGGTGAACTCTCAGGCTGTTAGGCAGCTTGTACAGGCTGTTCAGGCCAGGAGGCAGGTGGAAGGAGATCTCTCTGTCCCCTACAGACAGGAAGAGAGTTCCCTATAAAGAGGAAGAGAACAAACCAGAGAATCAGGACATAATATAATGACATTGCTCTAATCTACTGCCAGTAAAAAGGAACCCCCGTTAGAGTAAAGAATATTTAGAAGGTCCATGAATTTGGTTGGGAATTTTAAATCTTTATTTTTATTTTCATTAACCTCTAACCAAAATTTAGCACTTCATTTAATTTTTTAGAAAACATTATTCTGAGAAGGGGTCCGTGACGAAACAAAAAAAGTTAAGCATTCCCAGTATTTAGATCAATGTAATGAAGAAAATAATAGTAACTGACATTTTGTCTATAAGGTGATTATGTTGGTTAGTTATGTGGAGCTCCTATTTTTCTTTTTTTAAGTCTTCTTTACTAAGGATGACATTGATTAGGGATATATTTGAAAATGAATATGACAGAAAAACAGGAAGTGCCAATAAAAATAAAATATACTTTTTTGTTTTTGTTTTTTTTAAGGAAACTATAAGACTTTGCTTAGGGTTGAGATACAACTTGAATGGGCTTTCCCTATGAAATTATAATTTAGTAGGTATACTTGAATCTATAACACTTGAAACTTGAGGATAAAGAAAAGGTCTTTTGAACGAGGAAGAATCTTATATGATAAAAACAACTGAAAAACTTACCAACTATAGGGAAAAAGAAATCTAAATACTAAGAAAGCAATAATTATGATAATCATAAAAATGCCACATTTTAAACATAGCAGTGGAATGTCCATTCTTTTTTTTCTTGACCAGGAATCCAACTTGCCAGATATGTGATATAATGGATTCTCTAATAACTTAAACATATTGTTTTGAATAAAAGTCAAGAATGTTTCTAATTCCTAAGAATAAAGCTTCTGAAATTTTCTGCTAAAGTAAGACATGCTCTCATTAAGGAAATCTAATAAAACTTCTGCTTAAAACTCAGATTTCATAGAAATGTCTTTCTTATCTGTCTCATTTTTAAAGCCTTCAGGTGTCAAACACATCAATACATCCCCAAATATATTCAAAGGCCTTTTCTCTTGCACATTATATTGTAATTTGGAGAAAATTGGTACTTTTTGTGCCCACTGAATCCCATGTCTTTTCTCAGTTTGGTTTAGTTCAATCCTACAAGCATTTATTAAGTACATGCATTGTCTTGTACTTGGTACCTTAGGGAATACAAAGGAAGTAGAAATGAGATATTCTATCCAAGAAACAACTAGACAATAGCTCTAAGACAATATATTATCAAGGGCAGGATAGAGTAATACAGACAACATGTCTGTCTTCCCTTATGGTAATTTTTCCTCCCCCAGATGGTGAAGAATAAATTTATTTTATTTTATTTAGCACTGGGCCAATCCTAAACAAAAATTTGAAGAAGGTGGTTTTTCTTTGGCAATTTTCCAGCTTCTAGTGTAGCTTTTTCCAGATTCCCTAGACATCCCCTGTTTGCATGCTGGCCAGATCCCACCATTACAGTAGCAAGACCAAGCATGTCTGTACCGACAAAAGTGGTCCTTGGTGGAAAAAAGCCTACTATCCCTACTCCCCCAATGATCTCAACAAATCTCAGTTAAGTATGAAGAAAGCAATCTGACTGAATAATTCACATTAATGTGTGAATAACTATAGCACTCTTGATGACTTTAAAGATTTATTTTAAAAATAAGATCCTATTGAACACAAATGAAATTCTCAGTAGAATGAAGTCACAATACCTAGCATGAAAGCCATACTTACAGTGTGGAAGACCTGATACATTCTGGCTATGTGACCATGGCAAAATCACAACCTCTTGGGGACACCCCACCCACTCAAATCTCAAAGAGCCGTTAAGTTGCAGAACAGTCACATTTCCTTATGATAAGTTCCCTAAACCTATTAAATCACAGGCTGTTTCTAATAATAAAAGTGGAAAGAAATGAAAATTTGAGGCTAAAGATCAAAGGCTCCTGATCCAGCTTGGACCTCATATAATTTGACATTCCTAAGATCCACTCTGATTTAGTTTGCAGATGAATTTGAACCACAGTAAAAATTAGACTAAACGGGCAATATTGGTGTTCCCTACATACCAGGATTAAGTTCCTGTCTTAATTTTACATATCTTTCAGTAGCAAATCCTGAATAAATTATTGCCTTATTTTGACTAGTAAAAAACTTAATTTCCCTACAGATATTTTACAGAAGGCAGAAGAATAGGGGCAGCATAGTATAATGTATAAAGTATTGGCCTTGGAAGCAGAAAGACCTGTGTTCAGAAGAACCCTTCACTAACATATGACTATGGGCAAGTTATATAAACTCACTGAGTCTCAGTTCCCTAATCTATAAAATTAAAGGATTGGATAGATGGCATTTATACTACCTGAATTCTTGATCCTATGAAAATGATAAAATTTATTTTGAGGCATAAAAACTCAATGATAATAAGGAACAGACATACTTACATATATACATATATATGTGTGTGTACATGTTTCCATATATGTGTATATAAATATGTAGTATAGGAATAAAATGCTACCAACTTTCAATCTATATTACCAAACTTATTATCAAAACTGTCTGGTATTAGGTATTTTTAATAGATGGTGCTTTCCCTTGACTCACAATCATACAGAAAGAATCACCAGAAAAAAATACTGTTTAAAAATGGACTTTTGCTCTAGGAAACAGATTGGGGGTCATTAAAAAAGTACTGTGCAATTTGTCAAAGGAAATTCGCAGCCTGTTCTACACCTCCTGTTCAGTTCTGGAGCCAATCCATCATTCATGAGTAGTGTAGTCCAAGACACTGGACTAGATATAGTCTGGGCAACAGGCGTTCTTTATCCATTTCATCTCCTTGTATGGATTGTCAGGTTGAACTCATTTATGTAATTATGGACCCTCGGACTTCTTCATATACGTGTTTGTTTTTCACATTTGAATGTTTCCATTGGCTTTTAAAATCAGCATAGTGCCATCTGGAAAAAAGAACATCAGGAGGAGCTAACCATCCTTAGGGAATTCCTCCTCACTTTGCCTTCCACGCTGGACATCCTCCAGGACAGTGACAAATATCGTATCATGCATAATGAGATAATTACCAAGCAAACTTCTTGGGAAATTGTTACAATGTCCACCTATATCAGTCCTTTTATCCATTTCTCACATTTCCAGTTTCAATATTTTGTTTATAAAGGTTTGGTTGGAGTCAACTCAAATGAAGATATTATGTTCTTTTGTCCATTTTCTTATTCAATACTGATTTGGATCTGACTCTACATAGATGGTGGATTTGGAAGGAGTTCTCTCTTCAGGAACTAGCTGATTTCAGTTTGTGACAATATAATCACCATGGATAAATGACTGACCTCAGAGTCAGGAAGACCAGTGTTCAAAGTCCCATCTCTTACATATACTTGATTTGTGACTCTGGGGAAGTCTATTAATGACCCAGGCAACTCTCTAAGCCATTAAGTTGCAGAACAGCTGGGTAGATAGATATTGTTCCCTCACTGGGAGTTCTCTATACCAATGAAATCAGAGATCTAGAAAAATGTATCTCTATCCATGTGTGCATATGTGTGTATGCATATTTGTATGTATGTAGATGACAAATCTCCTGTGTGCAAGGAAGTAAAACCATGCTCAGTAATTTCTTCTCCAAGACTATGTTCATGATACAGGAGCACAAGGCTTCTCTCTGTGTTCTGTAAGCCTTTAACCTCTCTCATTTCTTTTTACTTTTAAACTTCCAAAATATTAATTTATCAGGAGCTGAGTTATGAAGGAAGCTGTTTTACTCAGATAATAGGAAGCAAGGGGGAAATCTGTTTCAGGCATAGAGGCAACATATTCAGGCAACTTATGAACTGACATAGAGAATGTCACATTCAGGAAATAGCAAAGAAGGTCATTGAGTAAGAATGCAGAGCATGCAGACCACAAACTCTTACTACCTGTGTGACCTTGGGAAGGTCATATGACTCCTCTCTCCCTCTATTTCCCAGTCTGTAAAATGAAGGGATTGGACAATCTCCAAGATCCCTCTGAGTTTGAAATACTATGATGCTATGATTCTGCGACACATTCTCATGCCATTGATGTCCATGATTGTCCATAAAGGATACTCTTAACATACTGGAAGCTTTGTCTGGTGTTTTTATTGTTTGTCAGGTTCCAGTGCACGACTTCTGCTCTCCCTCTCCTACTTTTCATACTCACTACATCTTCTTTCTTAATTATGCATTTCCTCAATAATGAATTTTTATTGTACTTCATAATATAATTTAGTCTAAGTTAGATTCAGTATACCGTGTTTCCCCGATAATAAGACCTATCCCGAAAATAAGCCCTCCCCTTACTGTGTAAGATTCCTCTAAAATAAACCCTCCCCCCAAAATAAGCCCTATTGAGATTGCTACTGTAGTGAAGGTGATCCCCTGCGCTACATGCTACATTACGGTACCCTCTGTATGCACCGTCCCCCCCCCCCCCGGGTGAAACGCACGCCGCGCTCCGAGCTGCATCCAATCAGAGCTGCAGCAGTGAGCGCGTCATCCTGTTCTTTATTGAATTCATTATTGAATAAAGGTACATTTTTTTGTTCACATTTACCTGTTTATTAAAATTGCTGTCAATGTTCATTAAAATAAGCCCTCCCCTGAAAATAAGCCCTCTGGTGTTTTTCTGTCCAAAAAAAAAATAATAAGACAGTATCTTATTATCGGGGAAACACGGTACGTATTTATATTGTCCTTTGGCCATTACTTATCATTTTGATTCTTTTAAAGTCATGATGGTTCATAATTCATAGTGATATATGACGGCTGGTGGAACATTTTATGGGGTTTCTAGAGAGGACTAGCACCTCTGGTGTCGGGGCTGCTCATCCACTTTTGGTGTCCACTGGTCACCCAGCTCCCATAAGAACAAGCTGTAGCATGTATGTAGATATGCATAAGCTGACTCAGAGTACTATTATGTTCAGTTCCATGTCATAGTTTAAGCAATATTTATTACTTTGTTTTTCCAGTCTGGATGCTTTTTTTTTTCATTTTGAGATATCTCATATATTAAATTAGATTGGATGCACCTTGTTGTAATTTACTAAATAATATATCTTGTCCACTTGTTATGAAGTATCTACATATCTGATTTATTAGGGGGAAATTGAGTATATTAAGATAATACATAGGAAGAGAATGACTTCCTTATGTTAGTTAGTCAGGGAATGCTTCTGAGAGAAGGGTAGGATTTAGAATGATGGGAAAAAATGGTAAAAGCTATACTTGGTATGAGGCATAAGCTAACATTCATAAGTGGGTATCAGAATAGCATTGCAAAAGATGATAGGAAGACCAGTGTGACTAGCGTATGAGGATGTTACTGGTTCCTAGAGAAAGATGAGATAGAATAGATTAAAATTGAACCTGTTGGTGGAGAAAAATGAACATTAATAGAAGAATTTATTTAGGTTTGATCTTGTAGGTAATAGGAAGCCATTCTAGGAATGGCATTGCTACCCAAAGTCTGATGATGAGTTTCTTCCATGCTTAAGAGAAGACGACAAGGATTTATTGCATCTTACCTATTCTTCCCATAAATTACTGAAAAGCCATATCCTAATCACTGCAGTCTGCCCTCTATAAAAATAGTATATTTTAGTCAGTGTCCTCATGGCTAACCCATGGTGGATAGAAAAGTAGAAAGAATGGTACCAGAACCTAAAGGTTTCTATTTTGTATATGTCTGTTCCTGAGCATCACACACACACACACACACACACACACACACCCCACTATGTTACACTTTCTATGTTTTTTACCTTCTCTACCAGAGTTTACCAGTGTCTATTTCAATGTTCAGTGTTTTTTTGCTTCATGGAAAATGGAAGGGTCAATTTTTGTATTAAGTAAACAAAAAAAATGAGTACCTACCTGCCCAAACTGTTTAGAATAATACACTTAGTGATACAACCCATGATTCACAAATGAAGAAAGGGCCAAAGGCAACTCTCATTCAGGGATAATGAAGCATGAAATGGTGTTTTGGAATTAAATTTACATCGAGAGAAAAAGCATTTCCAAAATGCAAAAAATAATTAGCATTGAAATTGTTGAATGAAACTACATAGAGTATGCATTCAGAGGTTATTAGCCAATATATAGTATGTTGTTCATTATTTTTTCTTCCAATTTACATGTATCTTTATTTTGCCTAAATGGAATAATACTTAGTAGTGATTTCTTATGAGAATCATTTATTGATAGAATCAATTTAAAAGAATTCCCAGAAATAAAGACATCGATGTCTGGTGTTTCACTGCACCATAATGGTTATTGTAGGTGAAATAAAGAGAAGCTCTTTTGGGAAGCCTGATGGTCGTGATGGGGAGAGTGGGTTGCAGCATTTCTCTGCTTCCTGGTGTGTTTGTAAATTTGGAAGGAAGTTGCCCGTTGATGTAGCTGTGCTTTGCCTTATCTCCAAATAGAATGGTATTAAGGGTTGCTTAACTTTCCAAAGTACTGAGGAGCATGCCTAGTGATCCAGGAAGTTGGAAATTCACACATACAAGCTGACAAGAGCTAATCCTGATGCTTTAAAGTTACTACAAAATGTTTCCTCCTTCAATTCTTTTTTGTTTGTCTGGCTACCCCTCAGGCCAATTCTCCCTGCCATTTTTCTGGCATTTGTCTTTGCAATTATGTAATATCTACATAGTGCATCTATTCAGGAGTTTTGCTGATTTTTAAAAAAAAATTGCATAAGCAACATGTATTCTATACAGTAGGAGATGAGAAATTAATAGCAATGTAATTTTTTTTCTAAGTAACAGAAAACATTTCCAGTTATTCATTGGTGCAGGACATTTGGTACAGATAATGTTGCTATGGCAACTTTAGAACAAGACTTAATTTGGGCCACAGTGAGAGCACCAACTTGTTTTAAATTCATCATCCAGTCTAATCTAGCATGTACATGTCGACTTGCATTGGCAAATACTGCTGTAGCGGTGCTCATGTTGAAAGTTGTGTTAGAGATGGCATCCCTCCAATCTCTCCTTATATTCATGGGATACTTTCTTAACATAATCACCAGGACAAGTTATAATAATCTACATTAAGACAAAAAATCAACCTTTATTATGCTTTTCCTCTAACTTGAAAGCTTTGAAAATCAATTTGACCTTAATATCTGACATACATTTTGACATTAAAATGTTTTTCCTTCAGATGTTGAATCACACAAATGACCAGAGGCAGAAATTTAGAGGATTTACCTGTAGATAGGAATTTTTATTCAGTATGCATTAGTACTTGTCCATTGTTGGCATTAACTTGGAAGAATTTTGAAAGTTTGAGCATGCTTTAGGTAGTGTTCTTCAGGTCTCTTCCCATGTGGTACAGCCAAAAAAGGACTAAGTTCTTTATACACAATACCCATCATCCTTTCCAAGCCACTAGTACCTACTAAATCTACAATTGCCTCCTGAGCCCAAACTTATAAAGGCCCAATGTAAACACATGGAGCACTAGTGAGAAGCAAGGTATGCTACACCTGGGGCAAGACCTTTAAAGAGCAGTTCATGAAGCCATCTGCAAATATTTATTGAGAAACCACTGTGTGAAAGAAAGCATGCTAGGTACTGTCAGACACTTTATCAGGTAGGTAAACTAAACTAGGTCTAGAATACAATCCATATCTATCACATACTTTACAGTCTACCCTTTGCCTCAAGCCCATCCTCTTCCTAACTTCCCTTTTTCTGTCCATGATACGCTCCAACCACACTTCCCAGGTTCATCCACAACTCTTCAATTTCCTTCACTTTCCATATGTAATCCATTAGCGAGTTAATTCTGACTCCACAGTATCTTTTAAATCTGTCCCTTCTCTCCACTTACGTGGCCAATTCTCTAGATCAGGCCTTCATCACCTCATGCATTTATCAAGGAAAATAAATATTTAGTAATTGTCCATTAGCTAAGCACTGTGATAGGCACTGGGGATAGTTAACCAGAAATTAACCAGTCACTATCATCAAGGAACCTACATTGCATAATAGGGGGATAATAATCCACCTATAATTATGTGCAAAATAAATACAAGGTAATGGGGGCAATATAGATATTAGAAAGTAAAGAATCAGGAAAGAAAAATCTTCATGTAAGAGGTGATAGAAATGAGGAGAAAATGCATTTGAAGTATGGAGGTCAGTCTGTACAAAGCTGTGGAGGTGGGCAATGGGCATGGATGAGAAAGAGCAAGAAAACCAATTTGGCGAGAAGAGTATGCAGAGGTGAATAGTAATATGGCAATAAACTTGAATCTCTCTCCTCTCCAATCCATCCTCCACCTAGGTGCCAAAGTGATTTTCCTAATGCCCAGGTCTGACCATATTACTTCACTGATCAAAAAGCTCCAGCAACTCCCTCTCAATTCTAGGATAAAAACAATTTTCTCTATTTGGCATCCAAAGACCTTCACAATTTGACTCCAATCTACCTTTCCAAGCTTTTTACACTTTATTTATCTCATTCACATATTCTATATTTTAACTGAACTGGCCTACTGACCATTCTTTGTACACAACTTTCCATATCTCTCTGTCTTTCCATATCTTTCATGGAGGGTGTCCTCCATGCCTGAAATTTCTTCATGTCTATCTCTTGGAAGCTCTACATTCCCACAAAACTGTCCTATAGCACCATCTCCTAATGAGACATTTCCTGATCCCCAGCTTCTTTCTCCCATCAATTATATATATATATATATATATATATATATATATATATATATAT
>NW_027187340.1:10165851-10173132 GCF_028583685.1 Petaurus breviceps papuanus
TATATATATATATATATATATATATATATATATATATATATATGTGTGTGTGTGTGTCACTGATAAACTCTGCAGTGTTTTTCTCCTTCCAACTTTTCTAGGTCCATTTTGAATGTTGGATTCCTCCATTAGGATGTAAACTCCTTGAGGATAAGGACTATCTTACATTCTTTGTATTTGTTTTTCCAGTACTTGGCACAATTCCTGACACATAATAAACACTTAATAAATGTTTTCTCATCCATTCATTCATAATTTATCTCTTCCCTGGTTTTTTTAAATTTCAAAATTTCCAAAAATGGAATTTACCTACCTCCAGTCCTATAGCAACACCTAACAAAGGACCCTTTGCAGTATTATGGAAAGTCAACTGTTCCTAGGTTCAAGTCCTGCTTCCAATATTATCTACTTTGAAAAACTTCCTTAATTTCCTGCACCTGCAGGTTGACCACCTGTAAAATGAAAGGGTTAGACTGTATACCCTCTGGGGTCCCTTATTAGAGATTTTCTATGGTCCCCTCTTCCTACTGCATCTTTTTCTCTATGATTACTCAAGATGCTGGACAGGGGTTTAGTAACCATATCTATGAATTCTTTCAGTAGCCTGAGATGTAATTCATTCAAGCCTCGTTAACTGAACTCATTTAGATCACCCAGGTGTTCTCTTATTATCTCCACACTCAATTCAGGTTTCAATTCCCTTTTAACTATTTTTGACTACACTTGTTATCTGAATATCATTCTCCTTAGTAAAACAAAAAACTGAACCAATAGAGGAATTGGGGAGTAGTTCTGCTTTTCTTCTGTCTTCTGTTAACATTATCCCCTTCTGTCCCAAGCTATAGATCAACACCTTCATTCTTCACGTCGTTGGCCCCACCGTAGGCAAAAGTCCTTCAGGTTGACCTGTAGTTCAGAGGTATTATTGACCATGAGCTCTATCTGAGGCAACAGTCTGATGTGGCTGCCAAGAAAGTTAATGGGGTTGCCTAATAGGTAGCACTGATATGAGTGTCTACAACAAGAAAATTATGGTCTGTATGTAAAAACAAAAGGCAAATAAAGTATTTTTAAAAGGAGAAAACAAAAAACAAAAAGGAATGGTCTTACTCTACCTTGCACAAATGAGAATACATATGGAACATTATATTCAATTTGGTGCTATATTTGCTTTTATACAACAGTAATGTTCCCAAATCTGTCTCCTCCCTTTACCTCCCCCCCCCAAAAAAAAAACCTTCCCTTGTAATGAAACAAATATATGGAATACTTCACAAATATGTATGCCACCCTTATTCTGGGGCCATGTTAATCTCTGTATCATTTCTGTTTTATTATATGCGCTGCTGAAGAGGGCATTCCAATTCAGTACAAGAATCATCTTTTTAATGCATAAATCTAGCTGGACATGTCACTCTTTTTTTCTAAATATGTCAGCTGCTCTCTATTTTCTACTATGTGAATTCAAACTTTTTTTATTTTATTAACTATTTTATTCAAACTCTTTTATTCAATAGAATAAGACAACCAATGCAAATATTTCTGAGCAAACACTATAAAAGTATCTGGGGAACTTCTGTGTTTAGCTAAGATAGTCTTTGTCCTCATGGAGTTTACAATCTGGAAGGAGAATAAGAAATAAACATGGGTAGCTATAATATATGGTGCAACTGGTGGAACCCAGGCCTGGAGCCAGGAAATCAGGAGTCAGGAAGACCTGAGTCCAAATGTGGCCTCAGATACTTACTAGCTGTGTGACCTTGGACAAGTCACTTAACCCTGTTTGCCTCAGTTTCCTCATCTGTAAACTGAGCTGGAGAAGGAAATGGCACACCACTTCATTATCTTTGCCAAGAAAATCCCAAATGGGATCGTGGAAGGTTAGGCATGACTGAAAGGACTGAACAATAACAATAGAATATGTAACATGATGAATATATCCAAGAGTTCCATAATAAAGTACTTCATGAAGTCTGATGGGAAAGTCCAGGCTAACGTGAGGAGTGCTTCACCTTCCAATCTCTGAGGCTCTGTCCTGTAGCTGGTTGGGAGACTAAGATATGAAATTATTATAGGGAAAGTAGAGTGGATTTTAACATGAAAGACATGGGTTGGAATGCCAATCCCTGCTGCTTGGGAGCTGCATGAGCACGGATCAGTCAAATAAACACAGTCTCTCATCTGCCCCTTCAAAAAATGAAGCAACTGGACAAATTTGGCTCTAAGGTCCCTTCTTGCTCTGCATTTCTGATTCTGTAAACTCCTGTCCTTTTAATGTGTGAAGAAGGTCCCTATTCCTGATTTGGTGAGGTAGGCATCTACAGGACAGGTAGCAAAATCCCCATCCTGGTATCTTGGACAGAACCCTCAGTGTGGAAGTCTCCCGTGCTCCTATGCCACAGTACTACCCTATCCTAGATGAGAAACAGTTTACAAGAAAAGAGACTGCCAACATTATTGAAGAGTATTTGAGGGATTTTTTAAAAATAAAAATGACCAATGAGAGACCACAAATCTAATTTACTGAGCAGTCAAGACCAACATTATTGCATAAAGGGACTAGTTCTGAAGAGAAACATAAGATAAGTGTTAGGAGAGAGCTGCCTATTATAATGAATGAAAAACAGACAGAAAGAATGACAGAGAATGAAAGACTTGAGGCTGGCTGTAGACATAAAATGTACAACATGTATAAAATTCCCGTGTCCTGCTTTCACATCAGTGATCTGGCTAGGTAGATGAACTTCAAGGGAGGGAGGGAGAGGGAGAAGGGGGGGAGACAGAGAGAGACAGAGACAGAGAGAGGAGAGGGAGAGACAGAGGGAGAGATGGAGAGAGACAGAGAGAGGGGGGGGAAGACAGAGAGAGACAGAGAGAGAGAGAGAGAGAGAGAGAGAGAGAGAGAGAGAGAGAGAGACTGAAGAAAAACAACATGAAGAACAAAGAACCAAATGAAGATGGTGTTGTGGATCTGCATGGAAAAATGCAAAACTGTCACACCAAATAAAACCACCTAAAACAAAACCAAAAAGGAAAAACAATCATGAGTAAAGAACTTACCTTTAAATAACATGATATTGAACCAATTAGGAGACTGAAAGTGAAAAGGATATAAAACCAGAATAATTCTACTTACATGCTTCTCAGGAACCTTGAGGATTAATGAGTTGCTGGTGTATAAATATTTACTGTAAAAAGCAGGTAATGAAACTGCAAAGTATGTATGTCTTTATTAATGATCATTTATTTTATTTAATTTAGCATTTGAAAATACAGTGACCTATACTTAGATTCATTGTACAGCCCCAGACTAGAGTTCCCTAAAAGGTTATTCTCTGCCATTTTTGAGGCATATATTTCCAGTTTAGAAAAATAATAGAATCACAAGGCAAAAGTATCCCTAAATAATGCCAAACAAGTGTGTCTTATTTGTTCCCCAAACCTGTCCCTTGTCCCCAACTTTCCAATTTCTGTTAAGGGCACCATTGTCCTTCCAGGAAGCAAGGAAATAAACATTTATTTAGGGCTCACTATGTGCCAGGCAGTGTATTAAGCACTTTACAAATATTACCTCATCAATCCTGACAACAACCCTGGGAAATTAGGTGCTATTATTATCCCCATTTTACAGTTGAGAAAACTGAGACAAATTGAGCTCTGACTGGCCAGGAGAGACACAGCTAAGTATCAGAGGTCATATTTGAATACAGATCCTCCTAATTCCAGGCCTCGCTGTCTATCCATTCTACAACCTAGTGGCCTCTACACATTCAGCTTCAGAAGCTGGGACTCAGTTTCTACTTCAGACACTTCATAGTCATTGATTTAGAGCTAGAAGGAACCTTAAAACTCTTCAGATCTAACCCCTTCATTTTACACTTCAGAAAACTGACAACCAGAGAGGTAAAGTCATTTACCTCGGGTCACACAGAAAAGTATTTGAGGCAGAATTGAAACCCAGGCCTTCCTGACATCCAATCCAGAGCCTCATCTATTATACTCTGCTGTCTCCTAATAAATGGAGGCTATGAGTATTTCCTAGGTAAAGTCACTGTGACTCAGTTTCTTCTTTCATAAATTGGAGGAATTGGAATTAATGGGCTCTAATGTCCTTGCTAGCTCTAAACCTATAAATCAATCTGTCATTTTTTACTTTTCCTATTCCTCAACCCTCACATCCATTCAGTTGCCAAATCTCATCACTCCTAATTTCATGTTATTTCTGGAATCCTTCTGTTCTTTCCACTCACACAGAATATACCCAAACTCAGGCCCTCATCTCTTCTCACCTGTGCTAACTCTGGCATCCAGAGGGCCCAATGGATAGTGCAAGAGTCAACAAGACCAGATTTCAAATTGACCTCAAACATTTATGAACTGTGTCACCCTAGATAAGTCACATAACCTCTGCCTGCCTCAGTTTTCTCATCTGTGAAATGGCTTTGATAATAGCACCTATCTCCCAGGCTATTGTGAGGATCAAATGAAATAATAATTATAAAGCACTTAGCACAGTGCCTGGTACATATCAAGCATCATGTAAATGTCAGCTATTTCTTATTTTTGCGAGTAACCTGCTAAATTGTTTCCCTGATTTTGGTCTCTCTATTCCTGTTCCATCCTCCACACAGTTGCCAAAGCAATGCTCCTAAAATGCAGCTATGATCACCTCACCCATCTTCGCCACCCCCCAAATACACATACTCAAACACTTTGAATGGTTCCCTATTGTTCCAAGCATAACACTTCTGAAGATCACCTGGCAAGATAAGGTCTATATCTCTGTATGCCTGTGAAACCTGGACAGTCTACCAGCACCATGGCAGGAAACCGAAGCGCTTCCATTTGAATTGTGTGAGGAAGATTCTGAAGATTACCTGGCAGGATAAGGGACCAGACACTGAGGTCCTTACTTCATCTAACCAGCCAAGCGTTCGAATTCTACTTCAGAGAGCACAACTCCAAAGGGCTGGCCAGGTTGTTCAAATGCAGAATGTATGCTTGCCAAAAAGACTGTTTTATGGAGAACTCACACAGGGCAAGTGCTCACATGGTGGTCAGAAGAAGTGATACAAGGACACTCTCAAGGTCTCTCTCAAGAACTTTGGAAAAAAAATTTTTTAAATTAAAAAAAAAGAATTTTGGAATTGATTTGTGACATGGGAGACACCAGCACAGGACCACTCAGTATGGCATGCCCACATCAGAGAAGGTGCTGTGCTCTATGAGCAAGGCAGAATTGAAACAGCTCAAAGAAAATGCAGGATGCACAAATTTAGAGAATCCACCCCAAATGTCCACATAGATTATTTGTGCCCGACCTGTGGTAGAGCATTCCAAGTTCGTAATTACTCTGATAGAGCACAGTTGGACACATTGAAATTTAACTTTAGCATAGTGATGTCATTTTGGGTCCTCTTCAATAACAAATAACCAACTAACCAGCAGAACACATAAACCATTCTGCCCATCATTTAAAACCCACCTACAATATCATGCTGTTCATCTATCCACATGGTCCATCCTGATGAAACTGACCTTATTGTTGAGCTAGTTGGGTGGTACTGCATTTCCTACCTACAAACCTGCACAAGTCTGGAATATGTTTCTTCCCCAGGTGACCTCTTCAAAGCCCTGGCTTGTTCCAGATTACAGTTCAGGCACCAGCTCCTGCTATGTCGTCTTACCTGCATTACCAGCGCTATCTTCCTCTTGAAATCTCTTTGTAGCTTGGTGATAGAATATGGGGCTTAAGAGCTCTTAACAAGCTCTTAATAAGCTCACAGACACATAAATTATGTAACCCTGGACAAACCATTTAACCACTCTCAGCCTCAATTTCCCCATCTGTAAAATGGAATAATAATAGCACCTACTGATAGCATTTTACTTTGCAAAGGGCTAAGAGAATCAAATGCTATAATCTATTTAATGTGCTCTGAAAGCCTGAAAATGCTTTATCAGTGCTACCTATTACTATATACTCAATATTTAATTATTTATGTATAAACAATATTCCCCCAACAAACCACTGAATATGTTCAACAAGAATGTAAATTCCTTGGAAGCAGGAGTTGTGCCATCTTAGTCCTTGTATCCCCACTGCCAAGCAAATGAGCAGTTAATAAATGATAGATGAAAAATAGCCAACATTTATATAACATCAGGTACCATGCTCTGTACTTTGCAATTGGCATCTCACTTGATCCTCACAACAAACCTGAGGGATAGGTGCTATTATTCCCATTTTATACATGAGGTAAACAGAGGCTAAAGGATTTGCCCAGAATCACATAGCTAATAAATATCCCATGTCAGATTTGAACTCAGTCACATCTTCCTGCCTCTAATCCTATTTTTCTATCCTCTGCACCACCTAGTTGCCTCTGAGTAAATATTTCTGATTGACTCATTGGTTGATAGTCCAAAGAAGATCTTGATAGGGGTGGTGGCTATGTTTTGGAATAGTAAGAAATAAGGAGGGGCTGGACAGTCAAACAGAGTTTAGACTAGAATTAATTTCCTAGACTAGCAAACAAATAGATATGGGGCAGCTAGGTAGCCCTGTGAATAGAGCACTGGCCCTGGAGTCAGGAGCACCTGAGTTCAAATCTGGCCTCAGACACTTAACACTTTACTAGCTTGTCACTTAACCCCAATTGCCCTGCCTTCTCCGCCCCCCAAAAAGGAAAACAAAAACAAAGAGACAAAGAGTTTTGAGTTAGGGAGGAAATACAACAGCAACAATAATAACATCTCACATTTGGGTTGCATTTGAAAAAACGCTTTTGGCAAAGCATTTACTGTCTCATCTGAGAAGCTAAAACAGTTGCAGGCAATAAAAACTGTTTTGTCTATGGTGTTGATAAAATTATCTCTGAATAGGACTGAGGCACTAGCTGATTTGAATTTATTTCTATTAGAAATCATGAAGAAAAATGTCTGGATCCTACTACCAGCAGTCTTTGGGACATCTTAGTACTTTCACTTAGCATAGTATGAAGGAGATGATTTAAGTAACCTTATCCTAAACATGTTTAGTTTGGAAATTTTGTCTTATAAGTAGTTACACAAGATCCTTTCTCTCTGTGTATGTCTGTCTCTATCTCTGTCTCTCTGTCTCTGTCTCTCTTTCTCTGTCTCCTCTCTGTCACTGTCTCTGTCTCTCTGTCACTGTCTCTGTCTCTGTCTCTCTGTCTCTGTCTCTGTCTCTGTCTCTGTCTCTGTGTCTCTGTGTCTCTGTCTCTGTCTCTGTCTCTCTCTCTCTCTCTCTCTCTCTCT
>NW_027187340.1:10173232-10216658 GCF_028583685.1 Petaurus breviceps papuanus
CTCTCTCTCTCTCTCTCTCTCTCTCTCTCTCTCTCTCTCTCTCTGTCACTGTCTCTCTCTGTCTCACACACACACACACACACACACATTCTCACATACACTCACCAGAAGTAACTTTCCTCTTCAGTATTCTCCTAGCACTTGGTTTATTCCTCTCCCAGGCACTTATCACATTTTAATTTTGTTCTAACATTATCTGAGCTTCTTTATTAGGCTAGATTGCAAACTCCTTGAGGTTAGTAACTGTCTTTTTCAACCTTATAGCCCTAGTTCTTAGGACAATGCTTTGAACCTAGAACTGCATGCCCCCCCCAAAAAAAAAAACAACAAACCATAAAAGTCTTCTAGCCAGTCCACACTTTTAACAAATAAAGCAACTGAGATCCAGAAAAAGATAAAGTCATTTTAAGGTCACACAGATGCTAAGTGGAAGAGCCAAGAACTGAGCCCAGGTCCTCCAGCACTAAATTCAGTGATCTTTCAATTGTACCATAGGAAGATCTAAGAGACTGAATCCAACCCCAACATGTGATAGATGAGGAAAGCACAGCCCAGAGAAATGAGATTTGCCAGAATCACATAGAAAATAACTGTCTTAGGTAGTTTTATCCCAGATCTTCCTGATTCTGAGACCAGTGCCCTATCCACTATGCCAATGGTCGTCAAAGAGTGGTCTGTAGATCCCTAGGTATTCTCAAAATTTTTTCAGGGTGTTTACAAGTTCAAAACTATTTGCATAATAATACTGAAATGTTACTTGCCCATTAAAATATGTCTTCCTTTTCCAATTACATATCTGTGTAAGGCCAGATTTTTTTTCATATACTTCAACCAAAACTACATTATTTCAACAGATTGAATGCAGAAGTAGATATGAGAGTCCAGCTGTCTTCTATTAAGCCAGACAGTAAAGAGATTTACACAATTATGTAAAACAATGCCACTCTTATCATTAAAGACTTTTTTTCATTTTGGAAAACACTGTTTTTTGTTTAAAATATTTAATCAACACGTAATGAGTTTATTATTTTAAATGAACTAAAAATTTCAAAATTCATGTTTTAATTTCTAATATGACAGATATCAATAGGAATAACTCACACAAATAAAAGCTCTTTTGGGGGTCTTCTATTATTTTTAAGAGTGTAAAGATGTCCTGAGGCTAAAAACTTTGAGAATCACTGCAAAACACCTCAGTGATATCTATTAAGCACCTTCTGTGTCCAAGATAATGATAGATTAAACTCTTAGAACATCTCTCAGCCATCTTAGAAACGTGGCAATTGCAGGCCATATGCTTTGAATGGGGCAAAAAAGACACCTCTCCTTCCAGAGCTGGTGTCTTCCATTCTCCAGCTGTGGCCCATCACTCATCAGAAACTGAATTTCACAATGAACATTCTCCTCTGTCTGTCCAATACTGGTGGGGTCCTGCTAGCCTAGAATATTTAACATCTAATGTAAATGGATCTAATAACTTGCCACAAAAGAATACTAATGAATACTATAAAAGCAGACCCAGGGAAGATTGCAGAAATCATTTACAGAAGAATTAGAGTATATGTTATACTAACTGCTTGTTTTGCTTTGGCTTGATTGTATCCAGAAATAAGATATTATTACTTCGGCAATTCTATGGAGCTGTTGGTCATTTTAATTCTCTCCTGATGTCACTGCAAACATTCCCTCTCCTCCTTATGGTCACAGTTTTCTTTAATTGGTGAGACTCAATGTTTCCTCCAATGTATGAGTCAATCTCCATTTGCCAATGTCTGGCATGAATATTAATATTTTTAAGATGCCATTTTATATATCTCATTCAATGAATGCTGTTGCTGCCTATTATTAATTATTTCAATTATAGTGCAAGCTCATTTATGTATTTTTTAATGTTGGGTCACAACACATTCACCATAAATATATTTATAAAAATACATATATAAAGTTCAGTAACAATATGCCCAACATGCATTCCATGTCATTTGTGTCTGAGGAAGTGTTCATTACAAAGAAGTTTTGCATATTTGTGGCCATTATTTCTGCAAAATACCAACATAAATTTTCATGAGAGAAAATTGGTGCCAATCTGGGTACTAAAGAGTTCCTGAGCACTGGCAGTGGCATATGACCATGATTAAAGGTACAATAGCATAATTCTAGTGACTAAATGTGCTGAGGGAGTCAGTCAATCAATTTATATGGAGCAACCATACTATGAAAAGATTCGATCCAGCTGCCTCATCCAAGCACCATTTCTCACTTCCCTGTATTTTTTGTCTTCCCCTATCAAAATGCAAGATCCTTGAGAGTAAGAACTGTCTCACTTTCTTGGTTTTATTTCTCCAGTGCCTGGCACATCATTAATATTAACAAATATTTCTTCTATCAATAAGCATTTCTTACCATGGCTGAGTGGCTAGGTTGCTGGACTTGGAGTCAGAAAGAGTTAGCTTTTGATTCTATCTCAGACACTGCATAATGCTGGACAAATTGCCTAACCTCTTTGTAGCTCAGTTTTCTCATCTGTATAATGGACACAATTGAAGATCCCTCTTACGTCTCATCTATGGTATTAAGACACTATGTGCTTGTATTAGACACTGGAGTTTCAAGATGAAAAAGAGACTGGACCTCTCCTAACAGTTTTTATATCCTATCAGAGGGGACAATGTGACATAAGTCAAGGAAAAGTAAGTAAAAGGTAATCAGAGGGGGCAAGTCCTAGAAGCCAGGAAATTAAAAGGGTCTAATGTAGGAGAGGACGCAAGCTGAGCTTCGAAGGCACGATTCTAGGGCAATGAAGATTGTACTATACAAGGGATAAATGACCTTAGGTTGCTTAAAGGGGATAAAAGGAGTGGAAGGGGAAGAAACTAAGCTAAGAATCTGATAATATTTGATGGATTGGCATGTGGAATAGACTTATTCTACTTAGTCCTAGAAGGCAAAAGTAGGACACTTCTTTCCACAGTCTCCCTGCCTCCAATTCTATTTTAAAAGCCCATCAATGGAATGCAGGGGCGGGGGAGGGGGGTGGCAGAAGAAAGGACTGTGTTGGTGGGTACTTTCAGGAGACAGAATAGGATTCAATAAGGAAAAAACTTCCCAAAATCTTGTCCAAAAACATAATAGGTTGCCTCAAAGATTGATAAGTTCACTATCTTTGAAGTTACTTAATGGGTACAGGAAGAAAAAAGAAGAAGAAAAAGAAGTTGTATTGATTCCTATTATTTTTTATGCCAATATACTGATACAGTCTCACCATAGGATCATTCCTGGTAACAAAGAAAAGTAGCTAACAATACCAACAAGCACATTAGATAACTCAGAGAATGGAGCACTGGGCCTGGAATCAGGAAGACCTGAGTTCAAATCTAGCCTCAGATACCCACTAACTGTGTGACTCTGGGCAAGTCACTTAAGCTATATTTAACTTAAACCACTGAAGAAGGAAATGACCAATCACTATAGTATCTATGCCAAGAAAACCCCATATGGGTCAAGAGGAGTCGAACAACTACAAAACAAATACATTATGTACAACAAACACAGTATATACAACATTTTATACCTCTGGTACCTTATATATCTACTTAGAAAAGGGAAATGTTTCATTATTTTTCCTTCTAACCATTGCATTTAATCTGAGTTCAGATGCCTCCTAGTGATGTTATCATTTACATTATTGCAGTCATTGTGATTTTTTGTTGTGTGTGTAATAATCTCTTGGCAGATGTAGATATGTCATTGTCACAATAGTCTCTATATGGGGAAGTGGGGGAGGGGGCGAGGGAAGGGAATAGAGAGAACCACTAAGGAAAAAACCAAGGATCCAAGTCTAGATATAAGCATGATTAAGACAATGCACATGTCGAGGTGCTATTGCATGTCAAAAACACTGGTAGTTCATGGAAGCAATTCTCCCTTCCCCTTGCAAATAATCGGGGGTGGGGAGGTGGGAGGGGTGATGAACAGAGTAGTCAGAAGTTGAGAAGAACAATAAAAGATACTACAAAAGCTGGTGGATAAAATCTTAGAACATGTTACTTCTTTTTCCATATTTTGAGACTCCCTCAGGGTCTCATTAATTCTTCATCTGATTTAAGAGGAGATGGGAAAACTTAAGGGTTTCTGGGACAAAACCAAATGGTATTCAGAGTGCACATCTTAACAAGAGAACAGGCCTAAGTGGCTTATAGAATAGGTCAGAAGTGTCAAATACCAAACCCACAATACTCCCAAGGGCAGTCTTAGCTGGATTAAAATATAATTGGGAAATGTTTAAAATAGTAAATAAAAGTACCATATTGTGGGAAAATTAAAACACTAATGCATTGTTGGTGAAGTTGTATACTGATCTAACCATTCTGGAGAGCAATTTGGAACTATGCCCAAAGGGCAATAAAACTATGCATAACTCAGTAATACCACTACTGTCCTAGATCTCCAAAAGATAAAAAACAAAAAGGCTTATATGTACAAAAATATTAATAGCAACTCTTTTAATTGTAGCAAAGAATTGGAAATTGAGGGAATGTCCATTAATTGGGGAAAGACTTACAAGTAGTATATGATTGTGATAGAATGGTATTGTGCTATAAGAAACAATAAGCAGTATGCTCTTAGAAAAACCTAGAAAGACTTGCATGAACTGACGAAGAATAAGATGAGCTGGGGCAGCTAGGTGGCACAGTGAACAAAACAGTGAACAGCTAGGTGGCCCCGGAGTCAGGAGGACCTGAGTTCAAACCCAGCCTCAGACACTTAACACTTACTAGCTGTGTGAATTTGGGCAAGTCACTTAACCCCAATTGCCCTGCCTTCTCTGTTCCAAAAAGGAAGGAAAGAAAGAAGGAAGGAAGGAAGGAAGGAAGGAAGGAAGGGAGGAAGGAAGGAAGGGAGGAAGGAAGGAAGGAAGGAAGGAAGACATGAGCATAACCAGAAAAACACTGTGCACAGTAACAGCAATACAATATGATGATCTACTATGAATGACTTAGCTATTCTCAGCTATTGGTTATTATGGATATTATTGGATATCTCAGTTTGGATATTACTATCCAAGACAATCCTGAAGGACTCCAAGTGAAAGGTGCTGTCCATCTCCAAAGAAATAACTGGTGGATCCTAAATGCAGATCAAAGACACTTTTTCTTTAGTTTTTTTTTTATTATTTTGGAGGGTTTTCTTTCAAGCATGACTTATAGATATGTATTACATGACTACACATGTATAACCTATGCCAAATTGTTTGCTTTTTCAATGAGGAAGAGAATTTGAAGCTCAAAATTTGAAAGAAAAAAAGAATGTTAAAATTGTTTTTCCATATAATTGGGGAAAATAACATTCTTTTAAAAATTAAGTACAATAAAATTAAATAACATTAATATGTGGTTTTCTAAATTGATATGTGCATGAAGGGTTTCTTATTTACATTTTAGTGGCCTCCGTTTTTATTTGAGTTTGACCCCATAGGTGACCACAGGCACTACCTTCTATTGGACAATACCTAATGGAAAACAGTTCATTGCTTAAAAATTGACCAAGGTTTAAACAGGAATTCAAGGAAATGTCCAGGTTTTCTACTAGGACTCAGGGCACTGTCGGGGCAATCCTGGGTATTAAGTACAGGTTGGGACCCCATTTGAAGCAATCCAGTGAGTTCAAGCCTTTGAGAGTTATTGGAAATAGAAAGAGGTATTTCTAATTGAATCACTGACGTAAGGGAGAAGTAATGAATCTAAAGGCTGCTTTCCATCCCTAACAGTTCAATGGGTCCTGTGAACATGGTCCTATACAACAACCAGGTACAATAACCTGGTACACTAACCAGAAATATTATACAAGACAGCGAATGTGTGACCCAAGGGCATGAGAGGTATCCTTCAACAAGGTCTGTAGTCAAGAGAGTGTGTAGCTTAGAGACCCTGTAGCACGGGTCAACACTCCAGTGCTGGCACTAGAGAGCATGGGAGGTTTTCTATGCTTTAGGGGAACCTGGGACCATCTCTCCCAATGGTGCTTTAAAAGCTAAACTACAGATAAGGATTGCAGCATTGGGGGTAGCCAAGAGGGTTCAGGCTAAGGTCTGAAATCCCCAGGAAATAGTCATTTTGAGTTGGCGTAGGCCCCTTTTGTCACTGTTAGAAACTGGGACACTTATTTTAGGTACCATGCACTAGCATAGACAGCACCACCACCTCCAACTTCAGTGGAAAATATATCCATCTAGGACCAGGCTCAGAAAGGGTGGGTTCAAGATACTCCCCCATAATATACCTGTAACAGCAAAATAACAATAACTATAATAGTTAGCATTTACATAATGCTGTGAGGTTTGCAAAGCCCTTTATAAATATAACATTATTCACAGCCACTCCGGTAGGTAGGTCCTATTATTATCCTCATCTTAAAAATGAGGCCCACAGAAATCAAACAATTTCCCACACAGCAATTAGAGATTTGAACTCAGCCTTCCTGACTCCAAACCCAAGGCTTCATCCATTATGCCACCTTGGCATAAAACTAGATTCGTCATCATCAAAGTAGACAGATTGACTACATGTCCAAAGTTGGATTTGGTTGGAGGAGGGAGAGAGCAAAGAGTGATTCAGCAGCTGCCAGCTGAATGGAGGAAGCCATATTTGGTAATATCAGCAGAGCCCCTATAGGTTTAGGCTGACAGAGGTTACCAGGACACATCTGGGACTGCTTACTGGACACTGAGCCCCTTAGAGAAGCAGCAACAAAGAAATAGTGGTGAGAAGAATCAAAATTGGATACGAGCTAGAATGGAGTGATTGCAGATGGAACTGAGGAACAAAAAAGGCAGAAGAAAACTCAGGCTGAAAGGTAGGAGTCGAGATGGGGGACAGCACCCCAAAGAAAGGGAAGTAGTTGAGAATGAGTGGGAGCAAGAGGCTGATGTAAATGAAAGTACTGAACAGGAGCAAGGGCAGAGAGAAGAACAAAAAATGGATGCAAGCGGGATGGGGGGGGAGGTGCTGAGGTCATAGAAGAAATGAACACCGATGAACATATCGATTGTGGGAAAATGTTCAGCAAGCCATGATGAGACAAATTATGGACATATAGAAGAGGTTTCTAGTGTTCTTGTGGGAATCCTAGGGTGACACCCTTAGAAGAAAGAAGAGGGCTTCCCCAGCCAGTGGAGAGAACCTTGTGTACAGAGACAGTGGCAACAAGACATCATGCTCACACAGCTGTCCACAATAACTAATATACCATCCCTCTTTAGATAAGTATCTCGATGTTCTCTTCAGAAGGCTGATCATGGTTTGGCATGGTGCGGCTGGGGAGGTTTGTGTTTGTGTTTGTGTTTGTGTTCGAGAGTGGAGTAGTTCTAGAGTAAATGACAGAAACAGAAGAAAAGGGAGAGGGAGGGAGGGAGACAAAGAGAAAAGAGGGAAATTGACAGAGATAGAGAGAGACAGGTAGAGGAAGGGAAAGGGGGAAGAGAGAAGAAGGTAGAAAGAGGAAGAAGGGAGAAGGAAAGAGAGAAATATCAGGAGTAATTAAGTGCATATGTGTAAGAAAAAGCAAATGGAAACATAAGCAAAATGAAAATATGGTCAATGTGAAACACAATGGTTTGGGGAGCCCCAAAGTGGGGAGATTAGGCCTAGATCTGTGGGAACGTGGAAAGAGAAGTACTGGACTTGATGAAGAGCCAGTACATTCCACAGGCACTCTAAGCCCTGAGACACCCTCTTTTTTCCATGGCATGGATTTTAGAATCTTAGAGACCACACAAACAAACCTTTGGCAGACATATACAGGGGGTCCCAGAAGTCTTGGAGCAGTTTTAAGCTCTAATAACAAAGACTTTTGGAACACCCTGTATATCTGATTGGCATGGTTGTGATAGCTCCCCCTTTACCTCCTTTCCAAGTAATATCTTCTTGGGAAAATAGAGCATTTAAAAAGCGCACTTCAGACCCAGGGTGTGGATGTGAGGGCAAGTGGAAAGGGTTTGTGAGTGTGCATTTTTGTGGGGAAAGGTCAGGACGCTATAGACAGTAATCATGCTTTAGGGGGGAATTGGACTAGAATATCTCTGAGGTTCCTTCCAACTCTACAATTTCTATGATGGTATAAAATATATACTTCAATGAGTCTGGATTTTTACAAAAGCTTCCAGCTTCACAGTCTTTCAAATGAACAGATTCCTTTTATTATTAGCAATATGGAAGGAACAGGACTTGGAAACCAGCAGTGTGTGTATCACTAAACTATTATGTCTCCATTCTAACTGGGATAACCCATGGCAGTGACACCCTGCCAATCTTTGGCCACTCAGTCTCAGCTGCCAGTTAGGACCAATTTTTGTTTTGCTTCATGATTTCCATTTCTAAGATATGCCTGATGCTCAAAGCCTACAGCCCAGCAGTAGCAGAAACAGAAAATGATTTGATGAATAATATCAATAACAGTAGGCTGGGAAGCCACTCTGTGATGTGAATACTTGAGCTGTTAAAAGTGGGCTGAAACCATCAACTTGCTTCCTACAGAGCAGCAAGCAGTTGTTAGGGAATGACAGCTTTCAATAATTGCTGACCCCATGGCCTCTAGAAGGCAAACTATTCTGCATGCCATTACCTGTCCTGTGAGCCATCCCATTTCCCTCTATGACACTGAGATTAATGCCGTAACAACACAGAAAGAAAAATCTGATTACACAAGAACTCATTGTAATACCATTATTGATTTGTTGCCATAATAATGTAGAATACACATAGTTTTGCTTCAGTGGGTTTTTGTTTCGCTTATTTTTCTACTCTTTTTTTTCTAGTGGTTTCAAGGATTCTGACTATCTCTAAATAGGTAATAGTAGATTAGCTGAATATTAGTTTGGGGACATAACTATTCAAGACCGTGGCTTGAGTCCCCACTAATACATCTCTATGCCAGACTATAATAAACCACACATAAATTCAAAGGCAAAATGTATTTAATTAAAACAGAATACCAACGTAAATAAAAAGGAATTAAATCAGGTTGTAAATACTCTCTGAAGCTAAACACAAATCATCACTCTTTCCCACACCTTCATCAACCACTAGACAACTTCCATTTAATTCCTCTTTTCCCCCCAAAGTTACAGGAGAAGGATGCAATCATGCTCCCAGTGTTGAAATTTAGAGTGCAAGGCCACCTTGCTTAGTCATCTTCCCCTTTGGTCCCTGCATTTCTCAGGCCAGACACACACTGAAGCGCCTTGACACAGTTCTCATAGCCATCATCATGGTCCAGATAAATTCTAGTGTTTAGGATGCCATGACCAGGTCCTTGTCACTTGTTCTCTCTCTACGGGGCTGCCTTTTTCTTCTATTCCCATCTTCAGCACCCTCCCCATGTTCCTGCTCCCTATACCTTCCTCACCCACAACATATATTCATGTATGACTCACACCAAGCTTTTAAAAATCTCCCAGGCTTTAGAGCATCTCTACCCAATCAGAATGCACATGGAGTAACAGCACCAGACTGCAGGCTCATAAACAGCCTTTCAGAAAACATAGTCCTCACTTTGGTCTTCCTTCAATTTCAAAGGATTGATCAGAATGATAGAGAATTTGCTAACCTGGAACTCACTGAGATTCTTATCCACTTTGAGAGAATTTGGGGGCAGGGGACTAATAAAGCGAGTTGGTCACACAGCTCCAGAGTGTATACAAGACTCTAGAAAGGATCTGGTAACTCCTCAGCACTGTGGAGTGATGCTAAGATAAATAAGATACAGTCCCTGCTGGCAAGGTACTTTGTCGAACATATGAACCATGCTAAGAAAAAAAAAGCACTAAAAAAACTAATACTGAGTAAAATGTGAAAATTGAATGAGAAAGTTACAAAGTACTATAGCTGAGGGCACCACCATTCTTCCAATTGGCCAGGTTCAAAGTCAATCAGAGTTTTAAAGCAGGAAAGGACCTTGTGAATCATCTTGTCAAGCTCCCTATTCTATCAGTGATGAAACTGAGATATAAAATGGTTACCCGAGATTACAGAGTTTACACAGATTAGAAAGAAAAGATCAGAGGATCAGATTTAAGTCTTCAGAATCCATGACTTCATGATATTTCTTCTCCTTCGAATGCCTTACCCCTCCCTCCAATAAGTTGCCACGTCCTATCAATTCTACTTTAGCATCTGTTGCATCCATTTCTTTCTCTTCACTCATATGGCTACCATCTTTTTGCAACTCTTCGTTGTCTTTCACTTGAACTATTGAAAAAAACTTTTAACTGATCACCCTGTTTCCATTCTTCCTCTACTCTAATTCATCTTTCACATAATTGCCAAAATAATCTTCCTAAGGTACAGGTTTGACCATAACTCTTCACCTCAAAGACCTTCTGTAACTCCCTATTGTGGGGGGGGGGGGGGGGGGGGTAGGTGACAGAGTGAATAGAGCACTGGCCCTGGAGTCAGGAGGACCTGAGTTCATATCTGGTCTCAGACACTTATACTTACTAGCCGTGTGACCTTGGGCAAGTCACTTAACCCCAATTGCCCTGCCTTCCCCCCTCCAAAAAAAGCAAAAAACTTACCTATTACCTATAAGTAAAAAATACAAACTCCTCAATCCAATATTAAAAGTACCCCACAATCTCACTCTAGGCTATCTTTCTAAACATTTTACTCCTCTTTATATGTTCTGTGTTCTGGCCAAATCAATCTTCTAACTTTGTTTGTCACACAACATTCTATCTCTTACCTTCATACCTTCTGACAAGATGTCTCTCATGCCTAGACTACATTCCCTTCTTACTGCTTCCATTTAGAATCCTTAGCTTTCTTCAAGGCCTATCTCAGCAGCTAGCTTTTATGTAATCTCTTTCCTATCTGCCATTCCATTCCCAACCCTACTTGTTAAGGCTGTTCATATTGTGTTGTATTTACTTATTTGTGTATATGCTGTATCCTTCCAAAAGACTCTAATCTGTTTGAGAACTAATTTATGTTTCTGCCTTTGTATCCCTCATGTCTAATATATGGTCCCATGCACATGGTAGGCTCTTAATCCATCCACTGTTGATAGGTGCCTGAAACATCTTCCCCACCCCCACCCTGTCAATTCACACACAACTTTAGCAACTCATGTATTTGATAGTAATTTCCAGGTAAGCACTAGGGTCCTACTATGGCACTGTTCTTTCTTACACATTTTAGCACTACACTTAACCAAAACCTGCAACAACAGAGCTATCCTACAAGATTCGTATATACCTGTTCTTTAATAGGAAGGGTAAATGAATAGCCAGTTAAGAAAACATGATTCCCAACCTTCACTTTTATTCCATATTACAGAATAACTCTACCTGTCAAGATAACCCTCACTTCTAATTAAGCCATCATTTTGATCTTTTTTAGTAAGAGTTATGTCCAGAGTAGCCACTCCCCTTCTTGGTTCTTGTATCTTCTATAATTTGAAATTACTCAGCAGTATCATTCAAAATTCCCCAAGCTGGTTCTGCTTTCAGGAGAAAGAAACAACCAGTGGCTATAATCCTTTCCCCTTCTTCCCATCTCTACATCACCGCTATTTATAGGTTTCAGGTCAGTTTTATCATCTTCTTTGTATCAATTATCCATTTTCTCCTTCTGCTTTGGTGATCCATAGGCAATTCTGACAATGATATTTCCATTTTGCCCTCCATTGATACTCTCCTATATGGTCTCCATCATTTTTTTCTCATGTTAATGAATTCCTATATGAGAATACATCTTCTCATATATAATGCTATTTTATCAGGTGTTTTGTCTGATCAGTTTCTTCAAAAGGAAACATGCCCTTCCACTGACATTATCCAGTCAAGGGTCATATCCCCCAAGGTCTCAGTCATAAATACAAACCTCTAGTTCCCTTTGTTTACTACCATAATCTGTGCATTTTTAAAATTAATTCCTTTATTTTTAGTTTTCAACATTCACTTCCACAAGATTTTGAGCTCCAAATTTTATCCCCATCTCTCCACACCCACCACTCCAACATAGCATGTATTCTGATTACCCTTCCCACAATCTGCCCTCTCTTCTATCACACCCCTTTCTGTTAACTTTTTCCCTTCCGTTTTCCTGTAGGGCAAGATAGATTTCTATACCTGATTGCCTATATATCTTATTTTCCAGATGCATGTAAAAACAATTTTTAACATTAGATTTTAAAATTTTGAGTTCCATATTCTCTCCCTTCCTCCCTCCCCACCCACCGTCATTGAGAAAGCAAGAAACTTGATATAATTTATACATGTGTAGTCATGCAAAACACTTCTATAACAGTAATATTGTGAAAGACTAACTATATTTCCCTCCATCCTATCCTGCCCTTCATTTATTCTATTCACTCCTTTGACCCTGTCCTACCTCAAAAGTGCATGCTTCTGATTACCCCTCTCCTTATTTGCCCTCTTTTCCATCGTCCCCCTTTACTTATCCCCTTCCCTCCTATTTTTCTTTAGGGTAAGATAGATTTCTATACCCAACTGAGTGTGTATGTTACTCACTCCTCCAGTCAAATCTGATGGGAATAAGGTTCACTCATTCTCTCTCACTTACCTCCAACTACCCTAATACTGAGAAAGGACTCATGAGTTACAAATATCATCTTTCCATGCAGGAATGTAAACAGTTCAACTTTAATAAGTCTCTTATAATTTCTCTTTCCTGTTTACTTTTCCATGCTTCTCTTGAATTTTGTATTTAAAAGTCAAATTTTCTGTTCAGCTCTGGTCTTTTCATCAAGACTGCTTAAAAGTCCTCTATTTCATTGAATTTCCATTTTTCCCCTTGAAGGAGTATACTCAGTTTTGCTTGGTAGGTGATTCTTAGTTTTAATCTAGGTCCTTTGACCTCTGGAATATCATATTCCAGGCCTTTTGATCCCTTAATGTAAAAGCTGCTAGATCTTGTGTTATCCTGATTGTGTTTCCACAATACTTGAATTGTTTCTTTCTGGCTGCTGGCTATATTTTCTCCTTGACCTTGGAACTCTGGGATTTGGCTACAACATTCCTAGAACCTTTCCTTTTGGGATCTCTTTCAGGAGGTGATCAGTGGATTCTTTAAATTTCTAGTTTATACTCTGGTTCTAGAATATGAGGGCAAGTTCTTTGATAATTTCTTGAAAGATGATGTCTAGGATCTTTTTTTTAACATGACTTTCAGTTAGTCCAAAATTTTTTAAATTCTCTCTTCTGGATCTATTTTCTAGGCCAATTATTTTTCCAATGAAATATTTCACATTGTTTTCTATTTTTTCATTCCTTTGATTTTGTTTTACAATTCCTTGATTTCTCATAGAGTCATTAGCTTCCATTTGCTCCATTCTAATTTTTAAAGAATTATTTTCATCAGTGAGCTTTTGGGCCTCTTTTTCCATTTGGTCAATTCTGCTTTTTTTTTTTTTTTTAAGCAATCGGGGTTAAGTAACTTGCTCAAGGTTACCCAGCCAGTTATTTCTGGGTGTGGTGCTGAGTGTCTGAGCCCGGGATTCGATCTCCAGGTCGTCCCAACACTGGAGCCGGTACTCTTACTCGCTGAGCCACCTGGCCGCCCCTAAGCAATTGGGGTTAAGTAACTTGCTCAAGGTTACATGGCCAGGTGTTTCTGGGTGGGTGCTAAGTGTCTGAGCCCGGGATTCGATCTCCAGGTCTTCTCAACACTGGAGCCGGTGTTGTTACTCGCTGTGCTTCCTGGCCGCCCCTCAGTTCTGCTTTTTAAGGCATTCTTCTCTTCATTGGCTTTTTGTAGTACCTCTTTTGTCATTTGGGTTAGTCTATTTTTTTAAGGTGTTATTTTCTTCAGCATTTTTGGGTCTCCTTTAGTAAATTATTGACTCATTTTTCATTATTTTCTTGTATCACTCTCATTTCTCTACCCAATTTTTCCTCTTCTTCTCTTACTTGATTTTCAAAATGCTTTTTGAGCTCTTCTGTGACCTGAGACCAATTCTTTTTTTTTTTTTTTGGAGGCTTTGGATGTAGGAGCTTTGACTTTATTGTCTTCTTCTGTTTGTATGTTTTTATTTACCTTGTCACCGAAGTAAGATTCTACAGTTTGATTCTTTTCCTGCTGTTTGCTCATTTTCCCAGTCAATTACTTGACTTTTTAGCTCTTTGTTAAGGTAGGACTCTGCTTTCCGAGTGGAGAGCACATTGTCCCAAGCTTCAGGGTTTTTGTGCAGCTATTTTCAGAGACATTTCTAGGCACCTGTAAATTTTTAGTTCTTCCAAGATTGTATGATGAAAAGAGAGGTGCTTACTCCTCTCCTAAGCTGTGTTCTGGTCTATGAGTGACCACAAGCACTGTTTTCTGCTTTGTAACTGTGAGGAGGATTCCTTCTTCACCACTGCCACAAACTCCACCATGCCAGCACTCCTCTTCACCCCAGGGCCACAATCCAGGACTGTGACCCAGATCCAAGCAAGGCCAAAGCAAGAGAATCCTCCCTCAGTGCCAGCAAAGAAATCCTTGCAATTGCACCACTGCTCTAGGACTGGGGCTGGAACTGGACCATGCTCCTCTCTCACGCAGGTCCAACAGATCTTTCCTACTGACCTTCTAAGGTGTCTTTGGCATTTGTGGGTTGAGAAGTCTGGAAACTGCCACACTTGCCAGTGATTCAGTCCCCTGAGGCCTACACCATGTTTGCTAGGACCCAGTCTGTGCTGGCATGGCCCACATTGGACTGAGCTCCTCTCTCAGACTGGTGCAACAGACCTTTCCTGGTCTCAGGCTAGAAATCTGTTTCATTCTGTCATTTTGTGGGTTCTTCTGCTCTAGAATTTGTTTAGAGTCATTTTTTACAAGTATTTTGAGGCACTTGGGGGACAACTCAAGAAGTACCTGCTTTTACTCTGCCATCTTGGCTCTGCCACCCACCACTACCACCCCACACCCTCCCTATGCATTTTTAGTAGACATCTGAAGCCACATCACAGATACTGTGTCCTATGAACCACAGTTCCAATGCTGTTCACTCTGCTGCATTATACCTGCTACTTCCTTTGGTGTCTCATTTAGCAGTTGTACCTGAACACTTTTCTCCTTCCCTCTACATTTTCAGTTTGAAGCATACCTGATTAGATCCATAAGTCTTTGACCTAAAATAGTCTCACTTAGTCCTACTTAGATATAACTCCACTACTTGTCAAGAGTCCATCATTCCTGTATCTTACATTCTGGTCCAGAAATCTAAATCCTATTGTCAGATAGTGACACTTAGTGAGCTGTTTATTTTTCTTATTTGGAAAAAGGTATGAATCGTCTCAGATGAAGTGGTCCAGTTTATCTGGCTCAGGATGATTTTCTACTTTAATTCATATTTGCTTAATTTGTTATAAACCATTTTGGTAATATTTTTCATTTTTATTAGCTAATCATTACTACTTTATTTTTAAGGCATCACTTCTCTTGTTCTTTAAATGAAGATTTTTATTGGCCTGCTACTCTATTTCCTCATGGCCCTTGTGTCTCATCTAAGTGATGTTTTATTAGCACAACTTATAATCATAGACCTCCCCAGAATAATCTAGAAGTTTTTTTTTTCTTTCTCTATTTAGACAATATATTCTCCATGGAATGCTTAAATATATTGTAGTTATGTGCAATCTAATTCAATTTGTTATTTTTTATGGAAAAAAGCAATTGAATACACACAAAAAAATTTATTGAATAAAATCTTGAAAGATAATGTGTCATAGTTTACCATGCTGTGTACATTAATGTAACAGAAACAGTGAGTGGAGAAAATTAAAGTATGAAATGTGAAATAACTCTTTATCTTTCCTTAAAGAAAATGCTATTTTTCCAATGGAATTTATTTTTGCAGTCTTTCAAAAACTAAATATGAACATATATATACATATATACATACATATATATATTGGCACAAATGAAAGAAAAGAAATTATACAAGTTTCCAGTGAATCTCTATCATTAATCAGATCCAAAACTTCTGATTGTGGCCTTCAAGCACTTCTGACAGCTAGTAACATCCCCTCTTTGAACTTGTCCTTGAAGATTAGTCTATCCTGGTACATAATATTCATCAGTTCATTTAAGATATTATATTTAAATCTTCATAACAAATGAAAAATGATGAAGAAAACTCTCCACCTCCTGACAAAGAAGGGATGAAGTAAATATAAAGAATGAGACACATTTTTGAACATAAACAATATGGGAATTTGTTTTTGCCTGACTGCGCTTGTTTGTTACAAGGATTTTGCTGGGTTCTTGTCTTTCTTTTCAATGGAGAAGAAAGAGGTGGGATGAAGAAAAATAAATTCCTGATAATTGATAAATAAAATTTAAACAAAGAAGAGATACTAGCATTAAAGTCCAAACAAAAAAAATATTCTCTGATTTTTAAATATGTAGTTAATTTGCTTATTTTTAGTTTTCAACATTTCACTTCCATAAGATTTTGGGTTTCGAATTTTCTCTCCAACCCTCTTGTCCACCTTACCCAAGATGGCATACAGTCTGAAATAGGCTCTACTTATACATTCATATTAAACATATTTTCATATTAGTCATTATTTAAAGAAGAATTAGGACTAATGGGAAGAATAATGAGAAAGAAGGACAAAAATAATGAAAGAAAAGGAGAGCCAGTAGTATGCCTCCGTGTGCATTCAGACTCCCCATTTCTTTCTCTGGATATGAATAACATTTTCTATCATGAGTCTTTTGGAGTTATCTGAGATCCTTGCATTGCTGAGAAGAACTAAGTCTATCAAAATCAATCATCATACAATGTAGTTATTACTGTGTATAATATTCTTCTGGTTCTGCTCATTTCACTCAGCATCAATTCATATAAGTCTTTACAGGTTTTTCTGAAGTCTACCTGCTCATCATTTCTTATAGCACAATAATATTCCATTGCATTCATATACCACAACTTGTTCAGCCATTCCCCAATTGATGAACATTCTTTCAATTTCCAATTCTTTGATACCTCAAAAAGAGCTGCCATAAATATTTTTGTGCATGTGGTTCTTTTTCCTGTTTTTATGATCTCTTTGGGATACAGACATAGAAGTGGTAATGCTGGGTCAAAGAGTATGCAAAATTTTATAGCCCTTGGGGAGGCCAGGTAGCACAGCGACTAAGACACCGGCTCCAGTGTCGAGAAGACCTGGGGATCGAATCTGGGCTCTGACACTTAGCACCCACCCAGAAACACCTGGCTGTGTAACCTTGAGCAAGTTACTTAACCCCAATTGCTTAGGGGAGGCCAGGTGGCTCAGCGAGTAAGAACACCGGCTCCAGTGTCCAGGATGACCTGAGGATTGAATCCAGGCTCCGACACTTAGCACCACACCCAGAAATAACTGGCCATGTAACCTTGAGCAAACTACTTAACCCTGATTGCTCATAAAAAAAAAAATTATAGCCCTTTTGGCATAGTTCCAAATTGCTCTCCAGAATGGTTGGATCAGTTCACAACTCTACCACCATTGCATTAGTGTTCCAATTTTCACACATCTTCTCCAACATTTCTCATTATCCTGTTTTGTCATGTTAGCCAATCTGATAGGTGTGATGTGGTACCTCTAAGTTATTTTGATTTGTATTTCTCTAATCAATAGTGATTTAGAGCATTTTTTCATATCACCATTAACAGCTTTAATTTCTTCCTCTGAAAACTTCCTGTTCATATCCTTTGATCATTTATCAATTGGGAAACAACTCGTATTCTTATAAATTTGATGCTGTTTTCTATATATTTTAAAAAAGAGGTCTTTATCAGAAACACTTGCTGTAAGAATTGTTTCCAAGTTTTTTGCTTCCCTTCTAATATTGGTTGCATTGACTTTGTGTAAAAACTTTTCAATTTAATGTCAGGATTGCTACTCCTGTTTTTGTTGTTGTTGTTTACTTCAACTGAAGCATAATATACTCTGCTCTAGCCTTTCACCTTTACTCTTTGTGGATCCCTCTGATGAGGGTGACCATAAAATGTTGAAGTCAGAGGTTTAGGGGTGCTTGAGACCCCAAAATGGCAACATGCTGGATCCTGCCAAATGAATTCAACTCAAGTCTTCTCTCAGCCAAAGAAAAGCAAAGTTTATTAAAAGTTTTGCCTTAATGGGTAAACTCTAAAGGAGCCTCAGTATCTGTGACATTAGCATTAGACAAGTGGAACAGAATAATCTAACACAGAGTGAGTCTGCACTAGATAATTCTCTGGAGCTTTCACACCTCATGGAGGCAAGATGGTGTCTTATATACAGAAAGGTTGTGGGAAGAATCTAGGGGTGGTCTAGGGGAGGGGTTTGGGGAGGGTCTTCAGGAGGAGTCAAATGATGTCAGACCAGTGATGAGAGATTAAGGGTGGGAGGTAGCTGGAGGCTTCCTGGAGATAAGACAATAAAGGGTTTGGGAGGACCAAGGGTGGGTGCTAGCTGGACAAAGGAGGGCTAGGCTAGTAACAGAGGTTTGTGGCCTAGCCACAGTGAAAGTCTTACAGCCTCAGGCAAATGCTTCATCAAATGGAAAGATTCAATCAGAGTTCAAGGGGGTTCCCAGAGCCTGTACCTCATCACCTCTGCTTCAAATGTGTTTCTTGTTAAAAACATAGGATTATGGTTCTTAATCCACTCTGTTATCTGCTTCCATTTAAGGAATTTGTCCCATTTATGTTCACAGTTATGATTACTATCTGTGTCTTTCTCTCCATCCTATTTTCCCTCCATCCTATTTTCCCTCCTGTTTATGATTTTCTCTCTCCTTTCTGCCTTTCCCTCCTTATTAGAGTTCTGCTTTCCACCACCACCTCCATCAGGCTGCCCTCCCTTCTATCTATCCTCTCCCTTTTCTTTCCCCTTTCTCTTCCTACTTCCTATAGGATAAGTTAGATTTCTAGACCTAACTGATTATGTTATTCCCTAGTTGAGTCAAATCTGATTAGAGTAAGGTTCTCCTTCCCTTCTTTCCCTCTATTATAATAGGCTTTGTTTTGTTCTGTTTTGTATTTGCCTTTTCATATGACATCATTTACCCTTGTCTGCCTCCTCCTTTTCTCTTCTCCCAGTACAATCCCTTTTCACCACTTAAACAGCTTTTTTGTTATCACATCAAAGTCAACTTATACCCATGCCCTCTGCCAATATATAACCCTTTTAAATGGCGTAACAATAATATAGCTCTTAAGAGTTGAAAGTGTCATCTTCCCTTGTAAGGATGTAAACAGTTTGTCCTTATTAATAACGTGCTGGTTTTTTTCTTTCCTGTTTACCTTTTTTATGCCTCTCTTGAGTCTTGTATTTGAAGATCAAATTTTCTGTTGAGCTCTGTTCTTTTCATCATGTAGGCTTGAAAGTCCCCTATTTCATTGAATATTCATCTCCTCCTCTGAAAGACTATACTCAGTTTCACTGGGTAGTTGAGCCTTGGTTGAAATTTAAGCTCCTTTGTCTTACAGAATATCATATTTGACACCTTCCAATCTTTTAATGTAGAAGTTGCAAGGTCCTGTGCTGAATGGTTCCATGATATTTAAATTGTTTCTTTCTGGCTGCTTGCAGTATTTTCTCTTTGACCTGGTAGTTTTGGAATTTGGCTACAATATTCCTTGGCATTTGCAATTTTAGATCTCTTTCAGGAGAAGATCAGTAGATACCTTCATTGACTATTTTATCTTCTGGTTCTAGAACCTCAGGGCAGTTTTCCTTGATAATTTCCTGAAAGATACTTTCCAGGATCTTTTTTTCATCATGGTTTTCAGTAGACCAATAATTTTTAAATTGTCTCTCCTGGATCTATTTTCCTGGTCAGTTGTTTTACCAGTGAGTTATTTTTTATTCTATATTTTCATTCTTTTGTTTCTGTTTGACTGATTCTTAATTTCTCATAGAGTCATTAGCTTCCAATTGCCCAATTCTAATTTTTAACAAATTGTTTTCTTCTATTACATTTTATACCTCCTTTTCCATTTGGCCCATTTTACTTTTTGACTAGTTCTCTTCAGTGAGTTTTTGTACCTCCTGTTCCATTTGGTCAATCCTACTTTTTAAGGGCTTGTTTTCTACAGTCAATTTTTTGTCCTTCCTTTTCCTAGCTATTGACTCTCTCTTTCATACCACTCGTTTCTTTTCCCAATTTTTCTTCTACCTCCCTTATTTGACTTTTAAAATCCTTCTCTTCTAATAAGGCGTTTTTGGACTTGAGACCAGTTCATATTCCCCTTTGAGGTTTCAGATGTGGATATATTAATAATGTTGTCCTCTTCTGAATTTGTGTTTTGATCTTCCCTGTCCCCATAACAAGATTCTATAGTCATTGTCTGTTTCTGCTTTTTGGGTGTTTGCCTAATTCCTAGCTTTTAGAGTTGAGATCTCTTGCTGGAGTGAAGTGGGCACTGACCCAAGCTTCTTGTGCTAGGAGCCCTGGACCTTTTCAATGACTTTGTGTGCTTGGGCCTCAGATGCTAGTATCTGGAGGCTGTAGGGGTCTGACAGCTTACCTGGTGCTGAACTAGGGTCAACAGCACTGGAGCTCTCAGGGTGGGGGTGGGGAGTCTGGCCCCTGGGGACACTTAGCCTGGCCTTGCACTCAAATGTTTGACTGCTGGAGGATGTCTGCCAGCCTGGAGCTGTGCCTCCTGGAGTTGTGCTTCCTGTAATTCCACTGAAGCACCAGGAAATTTAACTGCTGGAGAATGCCAGTGCATAAGGTGGCTTTTCAAGCTGGTATCTAAGGTTTGCCCACCTCTGCTGAGACACTCAGGAGTCTTGGTGTTGGCACTTTCCTTCTCCACCACCCTGGGGCTCAGGATCTCCCCCTGGTTTGCTAATGTGGGGCTTGTTACTGGCTTCCTGGGACATCTCCTATCCTGTACTACCTTTCACCCCCAGAGTGAAAGGGGTCTTTCCTATTAATTCCCCAAGCTTTCTGGGCTACAAGACTGTTGCACCCCATCTTTCTGCTGGCTTGGCTGTTCCATGGATTTTTCTGAGGTGATATTTTCTGGGCTTTCAGAGATCAATAAGTAAGGGGGAGAGACTTCTTTTTTGTCTTTATTAATTTGTTTGTTTACTTTGAGTTTATAAGATTCAGTTCCACAATCCCTTGAGTTTCAAATTTTCTTCCCCTCCCTACCCTCCCCCCTGACCCATGGTGGCATACAATCAAGTATAGAATCTGCAAATACTTTCACATTAGACATTAGTAAGGTTGTAAAGAAGGATTATAATCAGTGAAGTGAACAATGAGAAAGAGGAAACAAAACTAAACAAGAAAAAGAAAGAGAGCAGGTAGTTTGCTTCAATCTGCATTCAGATTCTGTAGTTCTTTCTCTGAATGTAGACATCTCTTTCCATCATATTTTTTTTTTTGCAGTTGTCTTATATCCTTGCATTGCTGGGAAGAGTCCAGCCTATCAAAGTTGGTCATCACACATACATTGTGTCTGTAATTGTGTACAAATTTCTCTTGGTTCTGCTTTTCTCACTCAGCATCAGTTTTTATAAATAAGAGACTTACATTTTACCCTGCCATCTTGACTCCAGAAGTATTCTCTATTGATGATGTGGTTCCCATACATACCAATTTATAGATGATATTGCACTAATTGCATGGGGCACTAGAATGGAAAAGACAATGTGTTGTAATGGGAAAAAGCAGTGGCTTTGGAGGCAAATTAGCTGGGTTCAAATGCTAGCTTTGCCATTTCTTATTTTTGTGACCTTGGAGAGGTGACTTATCTTATTGAGGCTTTGGTTTTATCATCTGTAAAATGAAAACTTTTGACTACATGCTCTCAAAGATCTTCTCCAGCTCTGATGCTATGATTATGATTATAAATATTCACTCCTCAGTGAAATTCACAGCAGTGCAAAAGAGACTGGTCTTATCATTCACATTATAAAAACAAAGAAAAAACATATATCATTCAATATATGATATAAAACTGTACAGAGAGTCTATGATGGGGGGGGGAGGGATCAATAGTTTCAAAAGGAAGGGGTGGCCAGGTAGCACAGCGAGTAAGAGCACCAGCTCCAGTGTCAGGATGACCTGGAGATCAAATCCCAGGCTCAAACACTTAGCACCCACCCAGAAACACCTGGCCTTGTAACCTTGAGCAAGTTACTTAACCCTAATTGCTTAAAAAAAATAGTTTCAAAAGGTGAAAAAAAAAACTTTGTTATTCCAGATGACCAACAATGAAATATGCTGCCTGCCTCTTGATAGAGAGATGATGGATTTATTATGCAGAAGGAGACATATATTTTTCACATGTAATTGATTAAGATATTTGTTTTACTTGACTACGCATATTTTTTAAAAAGGGATTTGTTTTCTTTCTCATTATTTCCAAGGGTGTAGAAGAGGGGAAGGGAGATAAAATAAATTTCTGTTCATTTCTGTTCAAAATCCCAAAGTAAATCAACTTACAACTTGATTTTCTATGACTTCAATGCAAAGGGAGAAAAGTGAGAGCTATATTGGAAGATGTGATTACAGGTCAAAAATTGAAATAGACCAAAAGCTCATAGCTTACTTGAATGTGTTATGCTGGCATATCATGAATGCTTTCCTCAAAAGAGCTCTTGAAGACATTGAATGTATTGAGCACTGAACAACATAATAAAAAAATGAAGTTGGCTATATCTTAACACTTGAAAAAATTACAGATTACTCACATTGCAGTTATTTCAGAATGGGATTTCTGTGTGCAGTCAGATCATTAATATCATCAAAATCAATGTCAAGGCTAGCTAGGTGGTGGAGTGGATAGAGCACTGACTCTGAAGTCAGAAGGACCTGAGTTCAAATCCCATCTCAGATATTTAACATTTACTACTTGTGTGACACTGGGCAAGTCACTTAACCCTGAATACCTCCCAAAGAAAGATCTTTGGGTTTTTTTTTTTTTTTTGCTTTTTGGAGGGGGGAGGGCAGGGCAATTGGAGTTAAGTGACTTGCCCAAGGTCACACAGAAAAAAAAAGAACTTTAAAGATGAATATATGGTCTTTTTTAGATTACAGCAATTCTTAACATGTTTAAATAAGCTATAGACTCCCCTAAAAATGGGACATGACACATTGATAATCATTATTTCTTGTGTTCAATTGAGTTTAATCAATGCAAACTAGCCATAATAATGAATCTGAAAAATCCTCGTCACCATTTCAAACATCAAGAACTAGATCTGCTTGCCAAAGGAGAAAAAATGACAGACCAGGGTGACATTAGTTTTGAACACAACTTATTTACAAAAAACAGAACAAAACAAAACAAAAAAAAACATTATGGGAGCTGTCCAACAAATATTGCCTTGGAAAATTGTAAGAAGAAATTTAGGAGAAATAAGTCCAAAGAAAGACTCATATAAAAGCCAACTAAACTATATCATTGGTAGATGAAAGTAGGAGGTCAATAAATAGATGTGAAAAGAAAAAATTCTGCTAACATACATGCTCACCAGCAGTAACAATGGAAGCAGAAGACTTCACTCTCTACCTCGTCAGAATCTGATCTATGCACTCCAAGTACTTTCCACTTCCTACTAATTACATTCATGTCCAGATCCTGGGCCCATTGGCTTCTCTGAGAGATTCTCTTTTCCTTTAGGCATGGATTGTGCCAGATCTATAAAATTTTCTTTCAATTATAACTTAGTTTTTATTTCCTTAATGTATACTTCCCTGTCACTAATGTTCTTTTTCCTCAGACCTCATATAACACTTTCACACTTTTCTAGTTGACAGGCACCCAAGCAGAAATATACAAACATTGTCCAATTGTCACTAATGACAGACACCAAGAATTTGGCATTGGCTTCTCCCCAACTATTTTTATTTTCTTATATGGACAACTCAGGTTCAGAATAGAACCAATAAAGTATTTACATCTGCCAGTCCTTGATCATCATAGCTTCTAAAAAGCTGTTATCACACTATGGTGATTGTCACTGGAATCTGAGACCTGGGATCTGGAACCTGCAACCTCTCCACCTCTTTGTAGGTCAGGCTGTTTGCCCCTTAACTGTGACTCCTCTTCTAGAGAGTTCCAATTAAATGGCAGAATAAGCCCAATTCCTTAGTACTTCTAGCATGAATACAAATACAAATGCTATTAAATAAAAACTATCTTTTTTAAAAATCTTCCTTCATTTCTTCTGACCACTCTTGTAGTCCTTCTGGCCAAGCCATGGGCTCTACCTGAAGGGTCACTCTCTTCTTCTGAGTTTCACCTCTTGTACTTCTCTTAACACATAACATTTCTTTATCACATTCAGTATGTCCTTATATTGCTTGATGTTTTCAGTTTGAGTTCTTGGTTTCAGATATGGTCCTTTCCACCTTTCTCAAATGAACTGAGTAGGTCTGTCTGCTCTGTAGTCTGAATGCAACTGCAGGTGCTTCTGTTGATTCAAATGGGATGGCTAGCATTAGGGCTCACATTCTGCCTCAATCCTTGAATTCTGTCTCAGTCTCCTAATGGTCCACTATGGATTCTGACCTTAGCCAGATTCTGTCTTCTTGCATCATGCCTAGTTGAGATCTGGTTCCTTTATTTGCTGTGACCCTGTCAGGCTCTAGTGAGAAGCTGGAGATCGTGTTGGTCTCAGACATCCAGAACAGCCTCCTTGAATGTAATACCAAGGGGCTGAGCTGGCCCTGTATTTTGCTCTGCTTCCTACTGCTCTGGGGAGTGCACAGCCAGGCCCCGTCTTTCTGGGAAGTGATTTGTGGGCACTGGTTCTGTCCCTACTTCTTTTCTTACAGGTGAAGACCTGGATGCAGCTCCATTTGTAGAGGCTCATGATGAAGATCCCCCTGGTCAAGATCCTTCACCACCCCACCCACAATTCCCTGCTTCCAGATTGCTGATCTGCTAGAGAGATGGTTTCCCTCATATGACTTTCTTCCTCAGTTTTGCTGGCTTGCAGATCCTTAATCTGAGTTCACTGCCTTCCCAGGCTTGAACCTTCTTCCTGTCTTCAATAGCTTCCATATTTACCTCTGCTTGTATTGAATTTCAAGGTGAAACTTTCCTATCTGCCCCTACCAAATTCTGACTACCTGTTTGTGCAGATCTACATAAAATACAGAAGCTTCTATTTCTTTCCTATTTTTCTTATCATTGATCTTTCTGGAGGAGACAAAGTCAGACCAACACCCAGTATAGGCTGAAAAAAACATCTAACACAGGACATAGGACAAGGCCACACCAAGCCTAATGCAGAATGACCTAAGTGCCCCATCCATAGCAGGAAACAAGGCCAAACCAGTGCCCAGATCCAATATGGATTGACCTAAAGACCCCATACAGGATAGAAGACAGCAACACAACAATGGCCAATGTAGGATAACCCAGTGACTCAACCCACTGCAAAAGTGGCTAAATCTACTTGACACAGGGGTCCCATGAACAGCATGAGACAAGGCCAGATGACCATCAAGGCAGCCTGTGTCAAATTTAGCTTGTAGGCAATCTGGACCCAAACAACAGCACAAGAATAAGCCAGACAATTCCTACAAAAAGTGTAGCTATTATGAGCCACAACACTTAGGATCAAGCATGGCCTATCCACATCATAAGGGAATGTAGGAATGGAGTCTGACTCAAACAACAGTCCCCAATTCATAAAAAGAGGTTGGAGATGTGAATGAATAGAAGAAAACAACAAACACAAAGAAGAAATGCCTTGGCTTGAAAGAAAACCAAGGGGTAAATCCAGAAAAATAAAGTAAATCCATACTAAATCCAAACACAACCTCAAAAAAATAATGTCCTTGTTACAAAGGCTACAAGAATACCTGAAAGAAATGAAACATCAGATCTAATGGAATATCTAGGAAGGAAAATATGGCAAGAAAAAAAGAATACCTTAGAACAGATAGTATGTGTTATACATACATAAACTTTACTCAAGAATTGAACTCCTCCAAAATTAAGATGCAACAAACAGAAAACAACTATTTCATAAGATGAAAAGTTAAAACAAAATCAAAAGATTGAATAAATAGGACAAAATAAGAGTCATATTCTATCAAAAACAACTAGGAATAATCTAATAATAATCAGATTGCCTAAAAAATATATATCCCTGCCCAAAAAAACTTAGATGTACTACTTCAAGAAATCATAGATGAAAATTTTACAAATCTCTGAGAATCAGATGACAAAGTTAAAACTGAAAGAATCCACCAGTAGCCTCCTAAATGAAAACCCAAAATGAAAATTATCGGTAATATCATAACCAGAATCCAGAACTTCCAAGTCAAAGAAAAAAATATTTCAAGCAGCCACAAAGAAATTTCTCAAATGCAAGGGAGTCACAATCAGGACCCCATGAGATTTAACAGCTGCCACAACAAAAGAAAGGAAAACATGGAATTAAATCTTACAAAAGGCAAAATATAGAGGTTCACAACCAAAATAACATATCAGACAAAATTGAGTACAATCCTACAAGGGGAGAAATAGGTCTCTGATGAAACAAACTAAGAATTCCTGATGAAACATCCGGATCTCTTTTGAATTAGAAATTCAGGAGAAAAGAGAAAAGAAAAAAAAATGGAGCAGCACACAAACTCATACAGTCATATCAATATACCAGAGGAGAACTTATTTTCTGGGTTACAGAAGAAATTACCATAGATTATGCATGCCTGGCTATAGAGGATGATGCATCCAAAGAGTTTTGACAAAGTACAAGTACTAACACTCACATATAAAGAATCAAAATAGTGAATATAGCTCATAGGCATAACTGGTACAAATCCTTCAAGTCCACCACACTCTAAAGTGTGGTATGTGTACCCCAAGGCAAGAACAAGATATAATGAGGTATCTGAAGGAACTACTAGAATTTTTATTCATATTTACTTATTAAAAGTTAAATTTTACTAATGTGTAATATACAGGTTGAAATGGTTACTCTCACTCCATTGGTATGTCAGATGGTTACATGTCACATATCCTGAAAGGAGAGGGAGAGTTGACAGAGAGCCTTCATTTTTTAATTCATTTTAACATGAATAGTGACATATTACAATTTTACTTGCCTGATTAAGTGGCTTTATAGATTATATTGTCTATGTTAACTAGTCTAAACATTGTAAAATATACAAGTGATCTGAAAATGTTCGTGTAAAAACCTACAGATTAAAGACAATACTAATAATGTCAGCACATTATTAAGCAAATAAAAGCAAACGAGGAAAATGACAGAGGGAATACTTATTCCACACTTTGTACAAGCTCCTCATCCACCATATTATGAGGGAAAATAATGATAACAAAAAGTCATCAAAAACATCTTGAAATAATCAAGATAATTTGAACTATGGGTTTCTGCGCACTGTCTTTAAAGATGACCTTTAGCTAAGTGTCAATTGTGCCTTGTTAAATAGTATGAAGCATTATAATTAAGGAGACATTTAAAAGCTAACCTTCATTGCCAAAAAATTGATGTATCTCCTATAAAAACTCTCATATCTTCACATCTAAAAATGTTATCAATGGAATTTTCTAATCTGTTTAAAAATCTTTCAGAGGAAGAGTTTCAGGGGGATTCAAGCACAAGTGTTAAAAATATAAAAATGCAACACCTTCTAATTAGTTTGAAAGAACAGTCAATTGACATATGGGGAAAATGGAAATTTACTGAGTTTCAACCAAATAATATACATATTGTATGGGAATTATAATGAATATAATTATTTAGTGATACTATACTTACTAGTGGAACTGGAATTTGAGCCTAGGTCCTCTGACTCCAAAACCACTACATCATGCTATTTCTTACAAAATATATTGGACCTAAGGAGCTATGCTCAATCAGTTGACTATCATCATGCTATAGACTATACCGTGTTTCCCCGATAATAAGACCTATCCCAAAAATAAGCCCTCCCCTTACTGTGCAAGATTCCTCTAAAATAGGCCCTCCCCCCAAAATAAGCCCTATTGAGATTGCTACTGTAGTGAAGGTGATCCCCTGCGCTACACGCTACATTATGGTACCCTCTGTATGCACCGTCCCCCCTCCCCCCGGATGAAACGCACGCCACGCTCTAAGCTGCATCCAATCAGAGCTACAGCAGTGAGAGCGTCATCCTGTTCTTTATTGAATTCATTTATTTATTGAATAAAGGTACATTTTTTTGTTCACATTTACCTGTTCATTAAAATTGCTGTCAATGTTCATTAAAATAAGCCCTCCCCTGAAAATCAGCCCTCTGGTGTTTTTCTGTCCAAAAAAATTAATAAGACAGTGTCTTATTATCGGGGAAACACGGTAGTTTCAACTGCTGGCTATACTTTAATAAAGAAGTCTACATTTTCATTTTGTTTACCCCATCAGGAAAGAAAAAGTTTCAGCAGATATCAATAAAATATATTTGTTCATTTATAAGTTAAATAGATGTACTACCATAGCAATGGATTAGGTACTTGATAAAACATACACAAAATAACCATTCTAAAAGAGTGAGACAAAGATTAAGCAATATTTTTAAAAATGTATTTTCTTCCTCTCACCAAAAACATCAGTAATATTTTTTAGTGAGAGCAGTGTGATTGAATATGCTTCATTATTTTTTTAATCTAGGTTCAAGGTTTTGTGATTCAGAGATTTGAAGGACTCATTTTTAAGTTCATTTTGTTTTAATACTTAGTTTTAGTTATTGTCATAGCTAAAAACAAATACCTCACAATGATATGCACAGTTGTCAATGGAAGACGTGTACCTTTGGTTGAACTTATACTGCACACATGGGAGATCTCTTATTGAAAGAATAACTTAAAAGTTGTATTTTGTTCAAATGTTCTTTTGCAATCAATAAACTGTAAATACATAAAGAAAAAAATCACTGATGTTTCTGAGATCATCAGATATTTGCTGGGTTTTATATGGTAGGTGTCAGTTTTTCTGTATTTTTTCATGTTGTCATCTTAACCAGAAGTCATAAGTACTCTTATCAAAGAATTTGTTTTTGTTTTGTTTTGTTGGGGGGGGGGAGGGATATTAATATCAACATGTTTTCCTTCTTTGTATGTTTAGCTTTCTTATTTCCAAGTACTGTGCTATCTTCACATCCCCAGGGTAAATAATCAACTTAGTCATAGTGAATATGCATGTAGTCTCTTTGTTAAGATTTTATTTTAAAAGTTTATATTCATTAATGAGATTGGCATAGTGTTATCTTTCTCTTACTTATCTCTCCCTGGTTTAGGTATCAGGGGCCAAAATTGTTTTATGAAGGCTGCCTATAAAAAGAAATACCTTTCTTTCTCAATTATTCAATAATTTTATATGTTTAAAAATTTGATATAATTCATTTATAAATCTATCTGAACCTGATTTTTTTCCTTTGATAGGTCATAATTCCTTCTGTATTGAGATTTTAAGATTGCTATTTTTTTAATTTGAGCATTTTTCATTTTACTAGATAATCAGCTATTTCCATTAAGTCCTTAGTTTTGCTAACATATACTTATGTATAGTAGTTTCTAGTTATTCTTTTTATTTTCTGTCTGTGGTGACTTCCTCTTTTTCATTTTTTATTTTAGTCATTTGATTTTCTTTTCTTTTAATCAATTTAGCAAATGAATTATTATTTGTTCATTATTTTTACATAACTCTTGACATTAGTTACCTTTTTGTAGGGTTTTCAGTTTCAAGTAATGTCCAGATAGTTTTAGGTGAATGGCTTATTAGAAACCCTCCCTCATGTTGTCCTTCTGAAGTTGACCTTTTGAACTCAAGTATTATAGTTTACCTTTATTCCTATTAAATGCCATTTTAACTACAGGAAACTACAAGAGGAAATTGCCACAGCTTTCTTTCATTAAGAGATTATCTCAAATTACCTACTACAATGACTTGCCCTAGGAATAATACTAAGACATGAGTTTAGTCTGACATTCAGATCAAATCACCAACATTGGCTTTGCTACAACATTGGCATTGCTAGCTTGCAAGAGTTTATTTTTTCATACACAGAAGAGAGGAATCTCCTAGGAGATGGTTGGCCCCGTCTATGAATTTCAGTTCTCCCTTCTTTTCTACAGGTTCTTGCTATCTCCACTACTTAACAACTGTCTTTTCATTTGTCCTTGCAGGGTGGGAGTGGATCCTACTAACTTCTGCAATCCTGTTGGGGATTTTTGCTGCCATGACAACCACCTGTGCTGTTTGTACTTCTGGGATAGGTGTGGCTTTTATCACCTGTCAGCAATCTGTCATACATCTGCATGTCTGTGGAAGGGAAAAGTTTGTTTAACTCTTCAAGCAAATCTCTGTGAATCAAACAGTCAGGAAATGTGAAGCCAGAGCATATCTGTTGGACTAAGACTAGCAATATGATTCTGGGAGATACTTATGTTCAGATCTGGGGGAGTTTTCTAAGTATAGCCCTCAGCTTCTGTAAGCGTACCTAGCTAAATCTGTTAGGATTCTTGTAGGGAACTGGTGCCCATTCACCAAGACATACCGTCTACACTCTGGGAGTACTTAACCTGGGATTCATGAACTGATTTGTTTGCTTGTTTGAAAAATATTTTGATAACTATATTTCAAAATAATTGGTTTCCTTTGCAATGAAATGTATTTTATTTTAAACATTTAAAAACATTGTTCTTAGAAGGGATCTAGAGACTTCAACAGACTTCCAAAGAGTTCTGTGGAACAAAAAAAAAATGTTAAGAATCCATGGTTTAGAGAATTTCCTCTGATTTCTGCATGTGCTGGTTGAATCCCATAAAAGAGAATTAAAAAAAAAATACACAAACAGTAACTTGAGCTTTTTGTGCCTCTGGCACCTAGACATAAAAGCTAAATACTTAGTATCTCTGACACAGCATTTTGTTACCTGATTATAAACTTTTACTACTCTTAATTATTTTCTGTGTGTTTCTCTTATAATGCCAAATAGATTACAAACTCCTTGAGGAAAAGAGATTATATCTTGTATATCACTCCCTAACCACACACATACACACACACACACACACACACACACACACACACACACACACACCACCCAGTGCTCCAAAAAAGGGACAGTGAATAGACTTGTCATTTCATTGGTATAACGAGCTGCCAGTGAGGAACTTCCTATACGAATGTAGGTAAGCACCTTCTCTGTAACTTAAACTCTTAGAGAATTGTGTAGAGCCATAAGAGATTAAATGACTTTCTCAGGGTCATACATTCACTACACCAGGTTCTCTCTCTTTCTCTGTATGTATATTTGTGTATACATACACATATATGCATATATAAACATATGTGTATGTATACACAAATATGTGTATATATGTGTATGTATATTTTCTATCTATATTTGTATCTATATGTGTATGTATATTTGCTGTTTATTTTGGTTAACTGAATTATCATTAATGTATGCATAGCTGACCATATCATGGAGTGTCTACTTGCTTCCAACTTGGTGCAATTTGAGGGGATCCAAACATCCCACCTGTCCCATAATGTCTCTCCCATTGTCCTACCATGGTTCTTTCCTCCTTTCCCATTAGGTCAAAAATTCCTACCGTTAGAGTTTCTAATGGTTTAGATAACAAGGAGGGAATTATGTCCAGAAAATTGCTGTTAAAATGTACATTTATCACCTTAGTTCCACCTTCTTTCCTTGTTCTCTTAACTTTAAAGATGATATAAGACTGGTAAATTTCAAAGTATGTGACAGGGTACATTATGAAGACACTGTGCCAGAAGAAGCCAAAAGAGAGTAGAAGCTTTGGGTAGGCTTTCAGGACAACTACTGGAGACAAATGACCTATTTCATGATTTTCCCTGAAGTTTGCCCCTGCCTATATTTCTTGCATAATATTCTTCACCCTGTTCACTGAGTACCTGATGATTTATGGACATCTTTAATGAGTATCCTCTTGAGATTTGATCAGAAGTGATAACACATTCATTGAATAAAGGCATTTGTCAGGACAGAGAAAGATAGCTCTCATGCCCTAAAGGATGAGTCTATGACCCACTTTTTCATCCATTAACAAATATTATTGAGTGGCTACTTTATATGAGGCCCTATGGATGGTATAAGAATGAAATACAGTTTTTGCTCTTTAGAGACTTGATATTACAAAGAAGCATCTTGGCAGGACTCTTCTGGGGTGACTTAGGATCATAGATTAGAAATGTCTGAATCCTACACTTCATTTTACAGATGATGTCTGAGGCACAGAATACTTAATTGATTTGCCCAGGGGCACACGGTTATTGTGTCTAAGGAAGGATTTGAACACAGGTTTTTCTGACTCCAAGTACAATGTCCTATCCACTATACAATATATATCCTGAAAGGGGGTCTAGTGGAACAGAATACTTGAATTAGGACACCTCATAAAGAACAGTCAGAATAAGAATCAGGGTCTATGCTGAAAACATAATTTAGTTAAATACCAACAAAATATTTTACAAACTCTTGCATGTTATTCCAGTGACAAGAGGTAGAGATGAGTACTAAACCTTAGATGTATTTAGAATTATTTGAATGACTGGACCCAAAAAGTACCAATAATCATTCATAGTCAGCTGGCACGAGGTCCCCAGTGTAGCATTGCAAGAATCTGTCCTTAGCACTATATTGCTTAACATTTTTAATCAATGATTCTGATAATAACACAGATATCATGGTTACTAAACTCCCAGATGGACAAAGTTCATTGATTACAGCAGTGATGTCAAACTCAAATAGAATCACGGGCCACTAAACTGTGCATAACGATCCCTGTGGACCAGTTATTGACTTAGAAAACCACAAATTGATATTATCTATATTTTATTGCATTTTTATTTATTTTGCTAAAGATTCCCCTCTTACATTTTATTCTGGTTTCAGCTGTACTAGGAGGTGTTTTAAGCTGTGTGCAAGCTCATACTTGATACTTCTGGTAGAGTCAGAATCAAAAGACCCGGTATATGGTAAGTACTTTATAAAATGCTTATTCCTTTCCCTCCCTTTGCTGTTAGAATGTGAGAAGGTGCTGTGGACACAGTTCTTGGCACAAAGTAAGTGTTTGATAAATATTTGTTCACTGACTGATAATTCTTGGTATGCCATTTTACAAAGGGAAGTGACAGAATAGAAAGTATCTTTAGTAGTTCTTAACTGTTTTTGTGTTATGGACCTCTTTGGCAGTCTGATGAAACCTAGGGACTCTTCTCAGAATAATGTTATTATATGCATAAAATAAGATACATAGGATTACAAAAGAAAACAATCATATTGAAATGGTTATCAATTTTTTTTTAATTCATGGATGTTGGGTTAAGAATCTCTCATCTAGAGGGAGGGTTTTGATATCATGTTATATGATCAACCAAAGGAACTAGGGTTGTTTATCCTACAGATGAGAAGTTTAAAGGGGCACATGGTATTCATATAGTAGTCTCTAAGTATTGCAAGAGGATTAACAGGTAGAGTCAATTATGTTTCAGTTAGGATCAAGTGATGGACTTGGAAATATGAAGAACTGAGTTTAAATATGACTTTAAATGCTTTCTTTTAAAGTATTATGGCGTATTTTGTTTTTACATTAAAAACATTTAGAGAAGATTCTTACTTTGCAGAGGGCTGTTTTAACAAAGCAAAGCAGCTAAGTAAAATTAACAATACACTGACCTCAACTAAAAGTCAATTCAATAGTTCATATCTGTAGCACTCTACCCATCTCTCCTTAAAAAAAATAATAGAAATCTATTTTCTCTCCTTCTCTACCCCTACCCCAAGGAAGGGGAAAGGAAAAGGGGAGAGAAGGGGAGGAGAGGGAAAGCAAGAGAAGAGAAGACTAGAAGAGAACAAATTTCTTGTACCAAATTTGCAAAGCAAATTCTTTCAACGGTAGTACACAAAATGAGGGTTGTTGTGAGGATCAGATGAGATAATATATGTAAAGTGTTTGCAAACCTTAAAGTACTATGTGACTTTCAGCTGCTGGGATTAGTATTATGTGGAAGTGGGATTTTATTTTGAGGGAGACTAAGTAGAATCTTTTGGTTTTGATTTTGTTTTTTTAAGGGAAGATTTAGACTTAATGGAATTTAAAAAAAAAACTTCCCAACGATTAGTTATCTCCAACTAGAATGAATTCTCTGGGGGGGTGAGTGTTGTTTTTTGTCCTTCCTTCTCAGAGAGAACCAATGACAGCAAGGGGTGATATCTTGATTTGCCAGTGAATTGGATTTAAAGGAGGCAGAGTTGCACAAAGTCATCAGTTTCACTCTTCCAGAGTCATTGAAATCCAGTGACACACAAAAGTCAAGATGATTGGCAATGGCCAATCACAGACTGTATGTGGCTGTTGAATAATCCCTACTACAGGTCTTTAAGCTAAGGCCAAATGACTACTAGGCTGGGATGTTGTAGAGGAGATTCCTATTAAGGTGAGGATTGAACTGGATAATCCCTAAAGTTCCTTGATACTCTGATACTCTAGCAGCTCGCTAGCATCATCTGGAATAAGTTGTGCACTAAAATTCTCTGTTGCCCTGGTTTCTTAAAAGTGATGCCAATTGGATGCAAACTGTACTAAACTCGGTCTACCAAGGGAGGAAGCCTTCAGCAATGGACCCAATGACCACCTGTGCATTATCCAAGGACCAGCCTAGGTAAATTCATAGAGGTTGATCAGTCAAAGTTTGGCTACCAAGAGGTAAAACAAATTTTTTTCAGACATAGCAACTCAAAGATACCATCTGCCAATGTATGGGGGGGGGGGGAGGATTTTATCAGTGGAATGAGTGTTCACACCAAAGAAATAATAAATTCTTGAACTATAAATGGTAATCACAATAAGAAATAACACTAATATTGTTCCACATTCAGCAGTTTTGCTAGTAAAACCTTTGCACTTCTATTTTCATTGATATTTTATTATATTTTCTGGGGAAATGATAGATATTGCATTTTTATTAAACATAATTATAGACTCCAATATTGAAATACACAAGAATTTTGCATTTTCAGACTCTCCATTTTAATATTCACTACACTAACCTATGCAAGATAATGGAGAATATTCTGGTTTAAGAATGATGGGAAAAGGGAATATGTATTTATATAGTGTTTACTGTGTACCAGGCACTATGCTAAGTAATTTTACAAATATTGTCTTGAGCCTCACAACAATACTAGACGGAAAATTCTGTTATGACCCCCGTTTTATAGTTGAAACTGAGGGGAAAAGAGGTTAAGTGACTTGCTCAGTTACACAGTTAATAAATGTCTGAGGCCAGATTTGATAACAGGTACTCCTACCTCCAGGCCCAGCATTCTATTCACTGTGCCACCAGCTGCCTTTAATAATAATAGGGGGAGGTGGGGAAGCATGATGGGAAATGACTAATCATCGTCTACTAAAAATTTTTGTTTCTGCTTATTTGATCCCTAGACAAGATAAGATTGGAGGTAAGGAACAGCTGCCTAAAGTAGGTAAGAAGCATCATTAGCTGCCCTCTTCAAAACTATGATTGCCAGCCTGAAATTCCTCTTAATGGATGTGACTACCCCCCTGAGAGACTCAAGCTCATTTTGTTATCCCCCAGAATTGTTAGTAGCAATTTTTGTGCCCAGAGGAAGTACAAAAAAATAAAAATACAGCTGTAACAAGCATCATGAAATGTGTCTGGGTGCCATAAGGTAGGGTTGGGGGGAAGGGGTGGACCAGAGAGGAACCTACTTGGGGTATAGGCCAGAAGTGAAGAAGAAGCATTTATTTCTGATTTTAGCTAACCATACTTGCTAATTAGGTGCCGAGTTCTGTTCTTTCTAAGATGCCTAAGGACTGCAAGTATTGTCAAAACTTTTAAAAATCTGTCTTTCTGGGACACAGTCCCTGTTGTCTCACCCTATTGTCATACTTCAGTGCTGCTCACATTAGCCAGATCAATATCTGGCTGAGGCCAGCACCAGTGAAAAGGAGTTTTGATTAAAGGTAAGGTCTTTACTAGAAAAAAGGAAAGAGGAAGAAAGAAAAAATTCTTCCATGTGAATAGCTGCCTCTTACCTTTTTCATTCTATATCTTTATTATGGAAACTCACAAATGGATCTGTAAATGCAAGGGCTTCCAATATATACAAAGGGGAAAGAATACTTTTGAGCTATCATTTATCAGTCTATTTTTGTTTGTTTTTTGGACAATCAAGGTTAAATGACTTGCCCAGGGCCACACAGTCAGTAAGTGTCTGAGGCTGGATTTGGACTCATATCCTCCTGACTCCAGGGACAGTGCTTTGTCCACTAGGCCACCTAACTACTCCCTTAGACTATTACTTTATTAGAAAACACAACTTTGAGAGTTGCTAGCCACCTGGCAGGTGCCCATCAGCTCATGCTAATTAATTATTTCATTTACTGAAAAAGAACACAACTCCTTGACAGCATGAATAAACTGGAGCCTTTGAGTTGTCTTATGGACAGTAACACATTTGACAAGGAAGCAATAGACACAGATCTTGTTTCTTGACCCTGAGTGTTTAATTATCCATTATTGCTCATTTTAATTTAAATACACATAATATGTCTATGTACAAAATAAGTGCTCAATAAATACATGTAAAGTTGATTTTACTCAACAGATAAAAACTTTTATTTTCTCACTCAAAACTCTATAGTTACTCTGTGGAGAGACACAGTGGGAAGGATATTAAATTTAGCAACAGCGGAACTTTTTTTAAACCCATCTCTATTGCTCATTGCCCTTACAAACTTAGTAAAGTTTCACCTGGGCCTCAGTTTCTTTACTTGTAAAATGTGGGGAGAGCGGCCTAGTTAATCTTTAAGGTCCCTTCTAGATGTAGATGCTGTGATCATAGTTTGATTTTTTAAGAAACAGGTTTTTTTGTACAAACCAAGCCAAGGTAACCAAGATTAGGAGGGAAGTAGAAAATTGGAAAATAATTTTTACAACCAGTGTCTCTGATAAAGGTCTCATTTCTAAAATATATGGAGAACTGAGTCAAATTGATAAGAATACAAGTCATTCGCCAACTGATAAATGGTCAAATGATATGAATAGGCAGTTTTCAGAGGAAGAAATTAAAGATGTCTATAAGCATATGAAAAATGCTCTAAATCACTATTGATTAGAGAAATACAAATCAAAACAACTCTGAGGTACCACATCTCACAAGTCAGATTGGCTAAGATGACAAAAGAGGAAAATGATAAATGCTGGCGAAGATGTGGGAAAATTGGAACACTAATGCATTGTTGGTGGACTTGTGAACTGATCCAACCATTCTGGAGAACAATATGGAGCTGTGCCCAGAGGGTTATAAAAATGTGCATACCCTTTGACCAGTAATAACACTTCTAGGTCTGTATCCCAAAAAGATCATACAAGTGGGAAAAGGACCCATATGTACAAAAATATTTATAGCAGCTCTTTTTGTGGTGGCAAAGAACTGGAAATCAAGGGGATGCCCATCAATTGGGGAATGGCTGAACAAGTTGTGGTATAAATATGTAATGGGATACTATTGTGCTATAAGAAATGAGGAGCAGACAGACTTCGTAATAACCTGGAGAGGCTTATATAAACTAATGCTGAGTGAGGAGAGAAGAACCAGAAGAACTTTGTACACAATTACAGACATATCCTATCTATGATGACTAACTTTGATAGACTGGGCTCCTCTCAGCAATGCAACACTAAAAGCCAACTCCAAAAGAATCAGGATGGAAAGGGATATCGACATCCAGAGAAAGAACTATAGAGTCTGAATGCAGATTGAAGCAAACTACCTGTTCTCTCTCTTTTTTGTTTTGTTTTGTTCCTTCTTTCTCGTTCATTCCATTGGTTATAATTCTTCTTTACAACCTGACTAATGTTTGATGTAAAGGAATTTGTAAAACTTATATCAGATTGTATGCCGCCATGGGGTGGAAGGAGGGAGGAGAGGGAGATAGAGAAAATTTGGAACTCAACGGATTGTGGAACTGAATGTTATAAACTAAAAGTAAATAAATGATTAAAAAAATATATTTTGCAGATTATAAGACTTGTCTTAGTGGGTCTTCTCACTAGAGCTAAATCCTATTACTGACCAGTCCAGTAATACAAGACTGTCAATGTAAACATAGCCACCAAGTGCACTCATTTGTATTTTCATAGTACTACACATAAGTATAGCAACAAAGTTATAGTAATGGAAATTTGCTGTTTTAAGGTATCACTTAAATGGACAGTTCTTCATGACATAACCGCAATAGTTGGCTATTGCAAAATTGTATCATTCTTTTCAATATGTCAAGCCCAATCCATTTCACAATCTGTTTCAGTGTAGTTTGGTGGTCAGTTGTTTAAACTGTAATGGCATAATGTCTCACCCATTGTCCTCTAGCTTACAGAGAAACCATCAATTAAAGGGAAATAGTCTGAGAGACCCCTGCAATGTTTCCAGAAATTGTGGAATGGTTTGTATCATTAAGTGGCATACTTTGTAGAGAAACAGAAGGCATAAAAGAAAATCCCTTCTAGTAAACAACAGTACCACATCTGTGTGAATACACATATACACATGTATGCACGCATACATGTGTGTGGCATGTGTGTCTGCAGGTATACACGTCTGTATGTGTGTGTATGTGTCAATCAAGTGGGGCTTTTTTATCATAACTAATCCATATCAATAAGTGATGTGTTGGCCACTTCTATTGCTTTCTCAGACAGATCTTTCATTGGGGTTCATCTAGAGGAATGGAGTAAAGTAGGGATCAGAGTTGTTTTCCCTGGTGAAGTGTGATCAACTTTACTGATTGTTTATTGAGATGTTCCAAATAGTTTTTTTAGTCTTTAGATACCTTCCCACCCCCACAAATAAGTCCACCCTGTGTTTACTTTCATATTTGGTTCTGAGAAAATACTTTGGAAATTTTTGTTTACATAGGGAAATGAATACACCAAACCAACATGAACACAGGACTTAAAGTTTTCAACTTTCAACAAAAGAAGTCAGTCCTATAAGTTCCAAGGAGAACTCATTTTCCAAGTCTCTTTGACCTGGAGTTCTTGCTAATACCATTAAAAAGTCAGGAACCACATGGCTATATTTCTCATTCACTCAGATTAATTAAAACCCCCTTTTTATCCATAGGTTCTAACCCCAAGTTCCTTGCACCTGCTTTTGGCAGCCTATTCCTTGAGTTAATGCTAGAAGTAACCAATTTAAGTGACAAAAGATTTGCATACAGTCTTTTCTATGTAATTTGACGTGTATTCGATTGATATGACACATTTATCCTTAAGCTCTTATGCCATTTAAGTAGTAAAACAAAAAAAAATGTGCATGAAAAAATAATTTTCTCTTTTTCAGAGCAAAAGCAGTACTTTCTGGTGTTGAGGTGAGGGGGGATTTTATTCAAAGAAAACCTGGGCCTCCAGTCCTTGAAGTAAATACTAGAAAACTAGAATATTCTTCAGAATCAAGTTAACATGAGAATAGTCATGATCAAAATGGTGTCTAAGACAACTAAATCCCTGAGCTTGTCTATTCACAGTGGAAAAGCATGTTGCATTTTTAGACTTTGAACAGAAGTTCTAATTTAGGTCCTGTAAGAAGCTTCAGCACCTTCTTATGGGGGTACCTTTTGGTTCCTGTCTTTGGTTAGAGAGAGAGCACAGTCCAGAGTGTTCTACTGGTGTGACAAGAGAGCCTTGCTATAGTAATGTAACACATTCTTAGATTGGGGGACATTTTTTTTGTTCCTTGGAACTCAATTTGGGTCCTGGAATCAAGGTATTCCTCACTGGCTTTTTTTGTACCACTAGGTCCTGATTAGTGTAAATAGTTCCATGAAGTGGTTGTGTACATTCATATTTGTAATATTTGATGTTACAATTATGTAAAATATGATTATTGGTTCAAACCAAATGGAAATATGTAGTGTGAATTCAAATAAGAAGACCACTTCAGGGTTTCTTTATTCTCATTGATCAGTACCTAGCTGTGCTATATATACTAGCAAATCCCACTATTGAAGAGGAGAAGAAGAGGAAGGAGAATAAGAAGGATGAGGAGGAGAACAAGAATGAAGAGGAGGAGGAACAGGGAGAGAAGGAGGAGAAGAAGAAGGAGGAGAATCTATGTAGTTTTTATACAGTACCTTGTATAATTTATATAGTACTTTAAGATTTGCATTGAGTTGTGTGTGTGTTATCTCATTTGGTTTTAAATCTAGTTGTTTTTAACAAATTACTTAGACTTCTCATTAGGGTAAAGCAAAACAAGTTAACTGGGGAAATTGAGGTGATATCAAGCTACAGGCAAATCCAGAAAAACTGCAGCCAATACAATCCCCACTCAATCTGCCATATGGTATCATTCCCCCACTCTCCTCCTTCCCCCTCACATTGGAATCAAACCTTTCCCCTTCCCCCAAGCAGCTTCCCTGCTATGCAAGAGGAAACAAGTCATTCAGTCATGGGAGTGACTTGGGCAGCCAGCAGTCCTTCTGGGAGTATGCTGATCACTCTGCATGCCTCAAATGATTGTGGACCTTTGGCTGCCCTGCCCATTAGCTCCTTGTCCTGCACTGATTGCTCTGGCTCATCAGGTTGGGAAAAAAGCTCTTCTTGCTTGGCAGCCCTGGCTCTTCAAGCACCTCACTAGTATCAGAAAGATGACTACTCTTCCTCTTTCTAACTCCATGGATGAGAATACTGCTTCAGTACACATGCTCTCAGCCAGATTAGTCCCTGTATCCCACTTTTTCTTCTTCCCAGTGTTCTTTTAAAAAAAAAAAGCAGAAAAAGAAATCTACTGCTATGTGCATATCCTTTCAGAGTCCTCATCCCCTGGGCAGTATCAGCCCAGGAAGGGAAGACAAATTAAGCTATATCTGAGCATCAAAGTACTGGCAAGGTACCAGAATGCCTCATTTAACCTGAAAATACTCTGGATTTTTCACTTACCCTGCTAGGTTTTGCCTAGAGAGTAGAAGTAATAGTAACCATGGTAAAGAGGGAAAGGAAGATGGTTATTATGCATGTTCATTAATACACACATACAGGCATATGTACATACATGTGCATATATAATATACCTGTTTGTGTCTAATGTAATGAAAAGAATACCAGGGTAGTAGTTTGTAGAAATATGCTACAATCTTAGTTCTGCCACTAAAATTCATTGTTTGACCTTGGGGAAACTTCATCCAATAACATTTTATCAAGTCCTCCTTTTAATAAGCTAAAAAGCCACATGACGGAATGGACAGAAAGCTGGCCTTGGAATCAGGGAGATCTGGGTTCAAGCCCTGATTCTGAAATCCTACTTGTGTGACCATGGGCTTAATCTTAACCACTTAATGTCTCAGCTCCCCATCCTCCCAATACATTATAAATGAGTAGATTCCTTCCCAGTGGATGGAGTTCCATATTAAGAGTGACTCGTATTGTTGAAATCACAAGTCCAGACCAGCCCCTCCTCCCTCTGTCCCTGTTACCCACATATAAACTACTGTATAGGATTCTGAGAAAGATTCAAAAACAATTTTGACATTGTCCTTGTCCCCACATAGTTTGCTATCTAGGAATATACATCTGTAAAGCATGAGTAAAAATATTTACTTCATAATATTTTTGTGTGATGTATATAAATAGTATAAAAATTGAGAAATAAATTAAAGTGTGTGGGAATAAGGAAGGACACCCTGTATTTTGTGTTTGGGAGTATAGGGTGGTAGTAATGGATGGATATAGAAAACCCAGTGTCAGGATGGAAGGTTATACATTTTTCCTCTCCATTCCTATGCAATATAGCAAGAAGGTCACAAGCATACTAAGGATAGGGAAAATTGAGGAAACGCCCCTTAATGGGAAAAGATCTGAAATGAGTGAGAATTTTTTTCTGTCTACTGATTGAATGCATCTAGACTTCTCTGTAATAATGTCCATTCCTTCATATGGACTTTTTCACTGCCAGGAGGAGATAAAGAGGAAGTCAGATGCCAGAAACATGGCAATGCATTCACTCAGGCGGAAACATGCAAAAAGTTTGTATTTCTCTGGCAACCTCTTATAATGCCAAAAGTGACTGGACATTGAGGCCCAGATTCAGCCCTGAGTAATGTTGAAGCAGTGGGTGGGAAGGGAGGAGAAGATAGAACTTGCTTCTATGGACAAACCCATGACTACAGCTTTTTCAGAACTATAAAATATGGTTTGGGGTTTTCCCTTGACACCTTGTAGCTCTCACTTTTCCATTTCATGCCTTCCCTGAGAGCAGAAGGAAAAAATCTATTCTATCTACTCATATGTTCTCTTTGCCCTGAAGCATCTGGAAGAGCAACCAGGATTTGGAAACCTGCTCCAAGGAAATATACAATCCAAGGTCCCTAGATGAAATAATAATGATAAATTTAAAAATAACTATAGCATTTACATAATCCTTTATGATCTGCACAGCATTTTACAAACTTCTCATTCTCAGAATACAACAATCCTGGGAGGTAGGGGTTATTATTTTATTCATTTTACAGATGAGGAAACTAAGTGCAGGCAGGGGTTAAATGCCTTGCCCAGGGTCACCCAACTAGTAGGTGTCTGAGGTCAAATTTGAACTCATGTCTCTCTAACACCAGGTCTAACACTCAATGCTTTGTACCATCTAACTATCTTGTAGCATGGCAATAACATTTGGGGTGCGGGTGGTGGCAAGGAAAATGTTAAGGGGATAGTTTTTCTTTGTTTTGTTTTGTTTTCCTGCCACATCCAAGACCTTCTGGGATAAAAAGGACACCTTACTCATATGTTTTCCTCCCCTCTCTATTGTCCCACCCCTCCATTCAGTGGAAATTATGTACCAAAGGATATAGTTTGTATGTAGGCCTTTACCCCAGATTCCCTGTGTGACCCTCAGGCAGTTATTTAACTTCTCAGTATCAATGCTCTTGTCTATAAAATGGGAATGATATTACCTGGTTATTCCCTACCCCAGAATGATAAATGTGATTAATAAGGTAGAGAGGGGTGAAAAACACCCATTCGGAGTTCCGAGATCCTCAGAGATAGAACTAAATAAAAATTAGGTGATACATATTAGTGTTCATCATAGACACGCTTAATGAAAAGAGAGCTAAATGAGAAAAGATAGTGTTGTGGACATTAGGGAGAGTTATTACAAATTTCAAAAATCCCTTTTAGGACTTGGATTAAGCCTGTGTCTCATTAGTGAGAGTGCCTGATCCACTCCATCATATAACCTCTGGGAGACTCTAATGAGAGTTGTACCTTTTTTCTTCCCAGCCCCCACAAAGGATCACCTCAGCCTTCATTTAGCCATTTCACAGAAATAACAGAAAAACAAAGATGTTTGCAAGCAGCTAAAGGCAGGCATTCTTTAACAGTGTGTGTGTGTGTGTGTGTGTGTGTGTGTGTGTGTGTGTGTGTGTG
>NW_027187340.1:10216668-10248393 GCF_028583685.1 Petaurus breviceps papuanus
TGTGTGTGTGTGTGTGTGTGTGTGTGTGTGTGTGTGTGTGTGTGTGTACTATCTTCTTAGTTTAAACTCTCTTGTCTCTAATGTTGAACTCCCTGGGATTTCTCAGAGCATTTCCTTTCGAAGAGGTGTGCTGTGTATGACTAAACACACTCCAACATTGTTTTTTTCCGGGCTTCTCACAAAGAGAAGAGGTGTCTCCTTTCAGACTAGCCTCAGGAGCTAGACTTTTAAATAGATCACAAAATAAAATGCTCAGTTGTTTCTAACTCTCTGGCGTACCAGGGAAGGGGTGGGGGTGGGGAGGAGGGCTGGAGAATGAACTTCAGGGAAGCCTCTACTGGCAGGCCATCTTTGAAATCTTTTGTATTTGCTTATGTCTTTTGAGTTCTGGTTGCTTTTTATCTGCATTCCTTACAGATAATGAAAGAGATACACAAAACATTCTGTATATTAATGCCTTAAATGGCTGCCTTTGGCGAAGCCTTAATAGACCGACAAAGCAGAGATGAGTTCACATAGCAAAGTATACAATGAGAAATGAATTATCAACCAGCAGAAGCCCTGTGTCAGAGGGATTTCAGATCATTTGAATGTTTACATATACAACTCAGGCATATTGACAGAGCACTGCAAATAGGAGTACACTTGGAGAAGACGGGGAAGAATTATTTGCCCAGGTACTGCAGAGATTTTTCTAGCTATGTACGAGATGAGACTGCATTCTTGCCATATTTGGTAAACTGAATATTATTAGGAGGACAGGCCTCATGTAGAAGGGAGATAAGCAGAAATTGATTTGAATATTATTCCAGGGCAAAGTGAGCAGCCATGATGCATTCAACCTTTTTTAAATGTGCAAGAACAGATTAATTTTCCCAATTAAACACCTCACCAATGTGAAATGTCTTTTAAAGGATAGGGTGGTATAAGAAAGTAATTGCAAAAATGTAACTGTGACATTGTTCCCCTTTGCCTCTCCAGATGAGGATGGGATAGGCTCAAAAAGGGTTCAGTTCTTAACTCTGAATCAATCAAATAATACATTGTATCTACAGAACAGTGTTTGCACAGGTCTTCCCATTAAGCCACCATGGAGAATGGCATGAGCTGACAGATGAAAAGTCACTAGAAGAATTTTTAGAAGTGACTCTCCATTGTGAATATCCACATGTTTCCGGATTTCAGTATACCTCAATTGCTTATAAGCTATATCAAGAGGCAGATCTGTCAAGCAGGCAAAGGGCCAACCCTGCAGGCAGGATAACCTGGGTTAAAGTCCTCCTTCTGACATGTACTAGTTATGTGAACATAAGCAAACTGTTCAATCTTTCAATGCCTCTGGAAAATTTTATGATAATGTATAGATGAGATGTCAACATGAACTGGTGGAAAGTTACCACACTGGGAGTTTCCCTCACCATTTAATCATAGATCCACTGTTACTATCCTCCCCACTTCCAACGCCCAAACTGCAATTGCCTAGTCTTGGGTATCTATGTAGAATGTGCTTCTTCCTTTACGTGGTTGCATGATAGCTAAGGCTTCCATAGCACACGATACTATGGGCTACTATGCAATTCTTTGGTAGATTTCTTTTTCATATCACATGAGCAATTAAGACCCATCCAGCTCTCAGCTGAGGTATACACATTGCTGAAACTGGTCCTAGGATAACCAAAAGGGGGAAAAATCAAACAAGTTATTTACCAGCACCACTGGTGATGTGGCAACACAACACATTCTGCTCTCAGAAACCCTGTGTCATCAAAGCAGGGATAAGTTCACACAGCCACATGTAAAAAAAAGGAATGAATTATCTGCCAGCAGAATCATCTGAAACTTGCCTTTTTCTTTTCCTGTCCCTATCTCCTACCTTATATGAAATGTTTCTTGTAATTGTTCTTGTAATTCCTTCATAAGTGGATTGTCTACATTTCAACAGACTGCATCAACCTTCTGCTTACTGAGAAATATTAGCGGTGCTTATAAAAATTTTGTAAGCTATATAAGCAATAGCAGCATGGGGGTGTTTGGGAAGAGCAGTAGATAGAATCAGAGGACCAAGAGACCTAATTCTGCCACTAAATAACTATGCAAGGCCCAACTCCCAGTACCTCACTGTTCCTTATTTGTAAAATAAAGGTACTGGACTAGATATTCTCTTAGGACCTTTCCACTTCTAAAACTCTATGATAGGGGTGGCCAGGTGGCTCAGAGAGTAAGAGCACTGGCTCCAGTGTCGGGATGACCTAGGGATCAAATCAGGGCTCAGATACTTAGCACCACACCCAGAAATAATTGGCCGTGTAACCCGTGTAACCTTGAGCAAGTTACTTAACCCCAATTGCTTTTTTAAAAAAACAACTCTATGATCTAAAATTCTTTTTCCCCATTTCCTTTTATCTTCATTTAGAAAAAATGTATCAATGCTTTTTGTTGCTATATCACATTCATTTCTAGATATGCCCCTTCCCCCAACCAATATATTATCGCTTTTCACTAAAAAGATTTTTTTAAGAGAGTTAATTCATCAAAACAAAATAAACATCAATTTGATTTGATAGCATATGCACCTTTCCACACCCCCTATCCCTTACCTTGATGGTATGATTCGAAACATCCATGATTAACATCCATTATTAACAAAATTCAATGGATATAACATGCCTCTAGAAAAGGGGTCCTTAAGTTTTTTGTGCATTAACGATTCCTTTAGCAGTTTGCTCAACTTCATGGACTTTTTCCTAGAATAATGTTTTTCAATGTATACAATTACAAAGGAAATCAAATACACTGAAATATTTGAATTGTAATTATATATTTATGTAATTATATAATTAAAAATTATATCCAGCATCTCACTTGTCACAGACCATTTTTTTCTCATTCAAGTTCACAGACCCCCTCCACGGAACCGGGATTGAGAATCCCTGTCCTAGAATATGCAAAATTTGTAATTTTTGTGAAAGTTAATTTTAGACAATTTTTAAAACCATTCTTATTTCAGTTTCAACCAATGTAAGATAAGAGATTTTCATTTTATTCTTCTATTATCCAAACCCCCACCCCAACTTCTGAGACAGGTAGTTTGTTATTGTGTCCAAAAAGCTACACATCTTTAAAAGATGCTCCCAGAAGACATTTCCTCTTCATTGATGCAAACTAACATGGGAGAAAGAGAGATACTCAAAACCCTGTAGTTGCTGTTTGCCTGTTGAGGATAAATAGGTTTGGGCTTTCCCTGGATTATTAACATAGAACAGGTTGGATTAATTTCTAGAAAGAAAGGAGCTATAAAAGGAAAAAAAAGTTACTAGAATTATTAAAAGACCCAAGAAAGTTTTGAACATCAAATGATTTGACCATGCAACATTCTGCATAGCTTTATGTAAATGAGTCAGAGACATATGGGTTCAATTTTCCCTAAAATACACTTTCATTTTTAAAATGAAGGAGAACTATTTGGCAAAGAGTGCTTTCTATTTCTCTGACCTCAGCATATTTGAAAAAAAAAATTCAAGATGTTTAAGAAGCTGCAAACACAGCGGGAGGGGCACCATCCTCCCCAGAATTCCCTCTTTGAAAGGTGCTGTCACAGATCTGAGGAGGGTAGAGTTCATTTTATTTTGTGAGCTTCAATCTTTTCCCGGAAAAATGAAAGAAGGAAAAACTTTGAAGTTGATAGACTCTCATACTGTCTGAGTAAAAAAGATGAATACAAGATAGTATTTCAGTGGCCTGAGAAATAAGATTTGATTCTGCTATGACAGCACAATCACCAATAATAGCAAAGTAGGAAACTCCTGAATTCTGAGGGCTATTTCTAGCATGATCCAAAGAGACCAACCAACCACATGTTCTCCAGACATCCCTAGCATCACCACTCCTTGTTTCAATCAAAATAACTCCAGAAAGTATTTATACTAAACTCTCTCCATGGTGACTTACTGGGTTCTAGTACCTTCAACATTGGCCAACTTGTTCAAAATCCCTCATTTCATCTCTAACATCTCAAACACCTGACTGTATTTTATGAGCCTCCTGGGCATAAAAGTGCCTAGTCTTGCTTTGTGAGCAACTTCTTATGTCCTTCAGACTTCCTCTTATGAGAAAGGAGATTTATCAGGCTATTCCCAGGGCACTCATATGTACTGAAAAGAGGAAATAGCTAGATGCATGACAGATAGATTCCAAAAACATTTTAAATAATGAAAAATAATGACCATTTCAACTGACATCATTTCATTTCACATAATCACGAGACTCCCGTCTTCTTATGTCTACTCCAAACGCTAAAGATTTATGGAAACATTGCAAAGAATAACGGCTGAATCAGTTTTATTTGTCTGGGTTCCCATCAGTCCTAGATTAAATGAGAGATGTCTTTTTCATAAAGTTGTTTTTGCCTATTTTGTCCACTTTATCAGATCATTTCCTCCCCTCTTTGCTTATGATAATCTTGTTAATATGATCTCCTTATCATATGACATTTTCAATTATGTCACTATGGTTTCAGAACCTCCTTCATCCTTCACTGCCTTGCACATAGTAGGGGATCAATAAACATTTCTTGAATTGAATTTGTCAAAATTCAGTGACTTTGATATGATAGTGGAGGCAACAACCTAGATTCCAAAAAATTATATCCAGCATCTCACTTGTCTCAGACCAATAACTTCAAAGATATGCTCAGGAAACCAGAAATACAAGCCCAGTATTGGCAAAAGCACATTTTACTCTTGGTTCTCACAGATGATTTCTCTTGTGCTTCATGGGATGCATCGTTCATGCCTATAAACATGCTTTGATATCATTTTGAAGAAAGTACAGTAAGAGTAGGAGAACTCTAAATGAGCATTTTCATCTGAAGCCATATTTCTTTTTTTTTAAGCAATAGTTACACAGCCAGTTATTTCTGGGTGTGGTGCTAAGTATCTGAGCCCGGATTTGATCCCCAGGTCATCCTGACACTGGGGCTGGTGCTCTTACTCACTGAGCCACCTGGCTGCCCCTAAGCAATTGGGGTTAAGTAATTTGCTCAAGGTTACACAGCCAGGTGTTTCTGGGTGGGTGCTAAATGTCTGAGCCCAGATTCGATCCCAGGTTATCCCGACTCTGGGGCTGGTGCTCTTACTTGCTGTGGTACCTGGCCGCCCCCGAAGCTGTATTTCATTATATATTGATTTCACAAAAGAAGTTTGCTTTTTAGGCCTATGCCCACAAAGGTTACTACTTTACTTGTCCTTAATTAAATTGGTTGGCCAGTTCAGTCAAAAATATCATGTTCTGTTCCCACTGAATTTACAAGGTATTTGGCTGAATTGAGTGAACAGCAAATATTTCAATTTTCTATAAAACAGAACTGGTCATGTCTGTAATACTCCACCTCTCTATGTGCATGACCTCCCTTCTCTTTGGTGGCCTCAGATGCCCAAGGTCTCCTAATGTGGCTTCTAACCTGGGTTCAACACCCTAAATACACTTACTCTTACCCTCCCTAATTTTGTATCAGCATCATTTCTCCACTATGTTTTACCAAGGTAGGACAAGCCTGACAAAGTCATTTAACCTGAAGCATTAATGACTGGTAACATCTTGACATGGCATACTTTAATTCAAAGCCACCTGTTAGAGATACCACTGTAATTTTTTAAATTAAAAATTAATTAAGTTAATTTTTCCTATAATACTTTCATTATTAAAATGAAAGAGAGTTGCTTAGAGGAATGGGCTTTGCATTTCCCTCATCTCAGCACTATGCCTGGTCTGTTTGTCCCCACAGGGCAAAGCCAGAAGCAATGGGTGAAATAAGAGACAAATGTAGGCTTCTTAAAAGGAAAAAAAAATCTTGCAAATCATTGCAGGAGTCCTTGACCCCCAAGGTTTAGATGGATGGTTTCAGGGGGCCTGTGAAATTAGATAGGAGAGAACATGAAATCTCAATTTCAATATAATTGGTCTCCTTTGTAATCCTATGTATTTTATGCATTTAGAAACCTTATTCTGAGAAGGGGTCCATAGGCTTCACCAGACTACCAAAGGGGTCTATCACTCACACACACACACACACACACACACACACACACACACACACACATACACACACACACACACTCCCCACATTAGAGTTATCTGAAGATGGGCTCCCCATTACTAAGGAGCTTCAAGCAAAGGCAAGATCTGCTCATCAAACATATTGTAGAAGGGATTCTTGTTCAGACATCAGTTGGATTAGATTTCTACTAAATCCTCTTGGTATCTGAAATTATGCAATTCTAAGTGAGTAAATGTGGGAATTTCAAGTATGGTAGCAAGCTCCATAGCATGGAAATTATGGGCTACAGGACTTCCCTAATGCTATCAAATCACATCAGACATGTGACTTAGTATGCAAAAGACAATCTTCATACAAGATCATAGATGAATAGATTTAGAATCTATGGAAAGGGCCTTAGAAGCCATTGGGGCCCAGGCCCTTCATTTAATATGTAAAGACTTACCTAAGGTCACACAACTAATATCTAGAGCAGAATTTCAACCATATCTTCCTGAGTCCAAGCCTAGTATCCCTACTCACTACAGTATACTGCTGCTACTTCTAATTAAATGTAGGCAAAAACTAAGAAAATTTTCTATTGCTAAAATGATGTTAAGAAGTTATCATTTACTGAAGTTAAATCATTTTAATCTCTCTTAGCCTCAATTTTCCTATTGCATCAACAATGAAGTATTCACAATGTCTACGGTAACTATAAATATGTTGATATGGTTAGTAATCACAAAATGTAACAGGCTCTCTACATGGGGGACATAGCTAGAACATTTATGCAAATATCAGAAAACCAAGTCCCAAAACCAGAAAGTCAAAGCTATCACAGTAGCCACAGATTTGCACACATAGTTAATGCAGTAAACACCCACGTTATCAAGCATTCAAAACAAAACAGGGTCCCTCATGCAAAGATCCTCCTCTGCTCATTCATGGTAACTGCTCAGCCTCCCTGCAGCTCACTCCCAGCAGTTCCGCCTCCCCCCCTACCACCACCCCCTACCCCCACCATAGTTCCTGTTCCCTGGCAGTCCTTAGCAGGAGTCCTTAGCAGAAGTTCTGTCTGGCTCAAAAGAAAAGAAGTTCAAGCTACCACCACTTCCAGTCACTGCCCTTGCTCCAGCACGGCTCCTACCCACACCAGCTCCTTCTTGTCTTCCCACTTCCTGCTATGTCAGCAAGTTCAAGGGGCATGGAAGATCTTCAAATCCCAATACCACTATACTTATCTATAAATTTAGTAAAACAATAGCATCTACCTCAAAAGGCTGTTAGGAATCTCAAATTATATAATATATGTAAGATAATTTGTAAACTTTAAAGTGCTATGTAATTACTAGCAATGTCACTGTTATTATTAAATTATTACCAATGCAATTTTATTCAGTTTACACAAGCATAAATACCTCCATCTCTGAAAAATCTATGGGATTTTCATGCCATTTCAAACAAAGGAGAGTAGCCACAGAATCATGGGATATTGAAGTGAAAGACACCTCAACAGAGAGCTAATCCAGACTCTATTTCTATTATTTTTTCCTGATCCTAAGTGAAAGAGTATTCCAAGGGAGGAGTGAACAGGCTAGCAATGAGACCAGAAGATCCAACAAAGACAATGAAGATTCCACCAGCAGCAGCATCAAAGTCCATTTATAAGAGAGCACAGCAGCAAAGCAACCTGCTTTACCTAGCCCAACAATGGAATGACCACCAGCCAAGGGCACAGCCATCATCACCCCCAAAAAGTACTACATCACAAAGTGATTCATCACAAAGTTAACCTGGCTAGGACTCTGTGAAAAGAGAAAAGCATCTTCAAGGTCAGGATCGGAGAGTTACCCCTAGTCCCACATATTTCCCATATGTGTACTTACTACCTTTGTATTTTACTGGGAGAGAGGACACTAGTTTACCAAAGACCTTGTCTATGTGGATGTGTGTTTATATCTGTGTGCATGCATACTGAAGGAAGACCCCAGTTTGGGGTATGTTTTCTGAGATACGTTCTTACCAAATCTCCCCACTAAGTACCCCCTTCATAAAGACTAATTGATATTGATTGTTTGAAAAATATTGGGAAGCACACTGGATAGAAGGCTTCTGAGTGACAGGACTAGAAACTGCATCCCATCGGGATTAACCCTAGAAACCTGGGAAAAGAGAAGCTATATTCTCCCCTATGGAAATCTTAGCTTCAAGTACAATGTGAAATGAGCCCAGAGGTGGACTGCACAAAGAGTTAGAGGCTAGAGCTACAAGAATCCTCCGAGATCATCTTGTCTTATTTTCCCAGAAGGCAGGTCCTTTGGCATTTATCCATTCTTTCCTGTGTTCATGGAAATTTATACGTGTTTCCGTATCAAAAGAGGTGTTACTGTTCAGTGTTAGTGCTTTTATTCTTTTGAAGCTCCTATGGCTGGCCTGCATCAGTGATTTTATCATGGACTGTGCATAAAGAGATTTTACAGTAATAAAGTTAAAGGCCTACTCCTTCTTTTCCAAATTTTACTGATGTCCCATAGAACACTGCCTGAATCTAAAACTAGCTTATTTTTGCCAATAAATGTAGCATTCATACTGTATATGGCTTATCTCCAAATCCTCTGGCTTGCCCTCAGTACATGTGTTAGCTGTATTTCTTAGATATCCCATTTTCTCATGCTTAGCCTTTGTGGTTTTATGAACATTTTTCTAGATGTTAGACTATCTTGTGTTTAAGTTTTATTTGCATGACACTAAAGTGTGAGTCAGTTGGCTCATTACATTTTGTATACATCGTGCATAATGAATACTAAAGCAAAGACTATGGCTTCCAGAGCAGAACTGAAAATATGTGTTTCTCTGACAGATCTGCCTTGATGAAAAACAGAAAAAGATGTAAAGTAGCTGTACATGATAAGGTAATCTTTCTCCAATCCATCCTCCTTACCCATAGGAGACCTGTTTACTTGCCTCTTTTTATGATAACTTTTCCCTTATTATTCTTAAATTTAGAATAACAAGATCAAAGTCAACCCTTTTTAAATTCCTGCAAGCAGTTGGGAAACTTGCTTTGTTTGTTTGTTTTTTAAATGCCAAGGCAAGCCAAATGAAGAGAATTGCAATGTACTTTCTAAAATAGAAGAATAGTAATCGATAAGAAGGATTCTCTTGGTGCCTTAGTTACTTCCTGGCTTTAAATTAGGCACCTCAGGAAACAGTAATTGACTAAGTTAGATCCTCATTGTCAGAGAGACTTTGTCTGATGAATAGCAACAGCCTGGATGCAAGAACTTTTCCAATTGGATTTTTTTTTTAACTGAAACTGACCAGCTCTCGAGATGCACAGGAACACAATTAACAAATACCAGGAAATATCCTGCTTTTGTCACACCACTGTGTACACATATCACACTGTTCAGTTTGACCAAAAGCAAATGGTTGGAATTATTCTTGGCAACACTCTGCCATATGTTTAGACACAGCCTGAAAGCTATTTTCATAAGGACCAAATTTACAACTGGGATAACTTAGGGGATTAACTATAAAATAAAGTAGCCATCTCCCAAAATATCAATGAAAATTATGATCTAAGGCTTTCCCTTGTATTTCAGCATTCTGATAGAAAACACTAAGTTGGAAGAAAAAATCAGGCACACACATATGCATGAACACACACACATACACAATTTCATCTAAAATGTTTTTAATCTATATCATTTAATGTTCTAATGAAATGGCTTTATTGTAGCCCTACTAAAATTCTTTATAAGGTGACCTTGTATTCTAGTGCCAGTCATTCTACCAGGTAGGTCTATAGAGCTGAAGAAGCTTCAAGGAAGATCACAATGACAGACTATGAGTTCTAGAACTAACTTAACTCATCCTAGAACAGACTATCATTAAGTAGGTTAACTATTAGATGATGGATTATTTGGCTATGGCTACCCTTGAACAAGAAAAATGTAAAAAGTCTCTCACTTTTGCGCAGCCTGCTTCCATTATTCAACAGTCATGGCAGAATGATGAAAAAGAACAGAGGGTACCAAGGATCACATAGTTTTAGGTCACCTACACAACATTAGTTCAACTGCTGGTATTCTACGTGTGAAATCTTTCTCCAATGACCAAGCAATAGACATATTACTCGAGGAAATGAACCATACCTATTTTGACATTTTCACTTAAATATGAAACCAGAAGATATAAGGAAGTTGGGGCTAAATGGAAATATAACTCAAATGTTGTCCTTGTGCACTCAAAATTGCACACTCAAAATTTTCATCATTGATGAGATGATAGTAGAAAGATCACAGCTGGATTCTGATACCTTGGTCCCTCATTGTTATACTTGTGTTAATGATTATTAATAAGAAGTTGAGAAGAGCAGTTTGTCTGGAACAAATATAAATAAAAGAAATCTATGCATAGATCAAAAGAGAACATATCAAACGATTTGAAAAAAATAAAGAGAAATGAAGGAAGCAATTAAGAAGACACTGATAGGGGCGGCCAGGTAGAACAGCGAGTGAAAGCACCAGCCCCAGAGTCAGGATAACCTGGGGATTGAACCCAGAAACACCTGGCCGTGTAACCTTGAGCAAGTTACTTAACCCCAATTGCTTTAAAAAAAAAAAAAAGACACTGGTAACTGATAATATGTTTTATTTTTTTTTGCTTTTTGGAGGGCAATTGGGGTTAAGTGACTTGCCCAAGGTCACACAGCTAGTTTGTGTGTGTGTGTGTGTGTGTGTGTGTGTGTGTGTGTGTTGTGTCTGAGGGCGTATTTGAACTCAGGTCCTCCTGACTCCAGGGCTGGTGCTCTATTCACTGCACCACCTAGCCACCCCTGACAATATATTTTTTAATGTCTCACCTCCATAAAAATATTTCTGGGAATGATCTCCACATACTTCAAATCTGCCCTTGAGGCAAACACAAGAAGGGAAAGGTTATATTTTTCTAAATGATTTTCTGTAACAGACTACAACTTTACTGTTACACAATTGACTGGAAGAAGAGAATACAAGATTCTATTATATTTATTGTTTGTTTGCCAGAAAAAAATCATTTGGCTTCATAGAACAAAACACAGCCCAAAAGGTTCTCCCCCAACAATAAACTTTTCAGGCATATATTAAAATTGCACAAGATTCTTTGATACATGCAACCAAAGGGATTATTCTGTTCAATGATCCTCCATGCATATCAAGAGAGGCATAAAGCACAAAGAATGTTGTTGCCAAAAAAAAAAAAAGATTCATCACTGTAATACAGAGTGTTCTCCACGTAACACATATGGAAGAGGGATTTTACATAGATGGTAGAGTGTTCCAAATTCTCTTTTTGGTAAATGATAGTGTTGTGATTGCATCAATCCCCAGAATACTCCCTTTTCCCTAATAGGTTGTTCCAATCAAACTGATCTCTCTGGGGTCCCCACAGAGGACACTCCACTTCACATCTATATGACTTTGTCCTAGCCATTCTTCATGCTGCAATGCACTGCCTCCTCCCCCTCAAACTTGTAAAGTCCTCACTCTCTACAAGAAGCACATCAAACACCATCTTCTACATGGTGCCTTCCTGATCCTCCTCCCCACCACCCAACTGCTAATGACTTCATTGTTTAACTACCTTCTACTTAGCTACCTAATATTTATTTTATATGCATTCTGTATATGAGTATTCTATGAATAGTTATATGTGTAGATATTGTCTGCTGTGAGAAATTATTACTTCTCACTTGTAATTAATAACTATTATATTAAGACCAAGGTTTTTTCCCTTTTCTACTTCCTCATCTCAAAACCAATCAGTGTGGGAAATCTCCCTTAGAGATTTCCCCCAGGCCAAGATTTAATCAGACAGTAAAAAAATTCTAAGTTCTTGCTAATGGATGCATTCCTGCTTATCGTGTTTGCTCAGACAAGTCTGGGAAGTGTTGATTTTCCCTTTTGTCAGACGGGTGATATAGAAATTTGACCAATATTTTGGTGACCCAAGTCATGTACCCCAAGACCTTATTGTAATATAGTCTGCCCCCTGATTGTAATATTCTTTTTCTCATTAATTGTTAACCAATCAGAGTTGATTGCCATCCCTCGGGAACACCTACTCTTTGAAGGGCATATAAACAGTGAACCCACTGCCATGATAGGTCTTTGGTCTAAGACAGATAACCAAATGACCATCCTTTTATTGACAATTCTGACACCATTAATAAAAATGATTAAATTACTCAGAAACTGTGTCTCTCAAACCTTTATGAACATCACACTGCCATGATAGAAAATAGTTTCCTTGAGAACAAGGATTATTTCATTTTTTTTTATTCTGTATCCTTAGTGCCTAGCAAAGTGACTGGCACATAGGAGAGTCTTTAAACACTCATTTATTGACTTGGTTGATTTATTTAGTAATAAAAGGACCTCCTCAATAAGATCTATGAGCACTCACAAAAATTATTTTAACAATGCAGGTAAAAGAAATAGATGAAAATACCACTTATCTATACTGTGACATGGATCTGTATGGGCAGACCATTCAGTCAATCTATCAGAAAATATATGATCGACTCTGTAGAGGATAATCACTGTGCATCTATAAGAAGGCTTATAACTAAGCTTAATTATTGATCACTTCCTGTGCTATAAATGAGGCATCAGGATATTCTCCTGATGTTCATCATTGGTGAAATAGGAGTAGCCAATAACATCGAGAGCAGATTTTGAATGGGTAGAGAATGGAGTATGGATGGAGAGTTAAAGTTGTGGTTGGAGTGATGGACTTGCTGTGATATGAGTCAGTGATATGAGTCAGAAGGTGAGGGAGAATGTAGCATATTGTAAGTTGCATAGATCCAAGGCAGGTTCATGCATTCCATGTGCAATAATTAAGGGATTGAGTTGAGCCCGAGAGTGAATGCAATACTGTTGTGCAGAGGCAAGTATTTCAAACTTATATGTCAATCTAGCAATATTACACATGTCCTGGATCCTACTTCTGTCCTAACAAAGCAATTCTATATCTAAGAATAATTACGAAAGAGTCCTGGCAGATAGAACCATCCTGAGCCTCCAGTAGTTTCTGCATGCAAAAAGGGAATAAACAGAGGGGCATAAACAGATCCAGAGCGACAGAGAACAACTATGAGTGAGTCCACAAAAATGTATCTCGGAAAGGCATTGCAAATGGACAATGAAGGTTAAAAATTGAATAGGAAAGAGAGAGTGGTCCAGATTGCATTTGGGAAATTAAATAGTAATTTCAATTACCCCAATTTGCTTCATGAGGTAATCTTTTTTTTGAACCCTAAATTTTTTGGCTATGCTGTATGACTTTGAATCTTGAAATGCCACAATTTCCCCAAAAGCTCTGAAAATCGCAAATGCCCTTCAGAGCAATGGAGATATTATAGGGGGCAGAAGTAGGCTGTACTGTATTGCCAACAATGACTTATATGCAAGAAGTGGCATAAGGTACATCATATGAAAAATGTGTGGTCAGAAAAGAAGGCAGACCTGTAATGTAATAAGATTGACAGATAACAAATGGAGAGCCAGGGTGCTTCACTGGCACCCACCCAGTGTTTAAAGTGAATTGGATAGATGGTTTATGAGTATTGATGAAAGATGATAAGAACCACATAAACTCAAGTACAAAGAAGTTGGAATCCACACACATGAGAGAACCCATATTAACAAGATCATTAATCCATTAAAATAACAAAAGAAATATAAGAGAAATGGTTGGGATTCAGTAAAATAGATCTACTACTTGTGTCATACTCCAAAATCCCTATCATGACCTGAAGGCATACCTGTATCCTTAAAGATTATTCCTTTGGGCTGCAAGCTCTCCTACCAAATTACACAGATTTTGAGCACAAGGCGAAAAGTAGACTGTATGCCAGTTGTTCAAAGACAAGTTAAATAAATTTAAATAGTCTATCACCATGTTGACAACAGGGGAACTAATTTTTTGGCCAAATAACTCTCAAAAGTCATCTATCACATTATAAAAGAGTTTTGATTTTCATAGGTAGAGAAGTATACCCACAATGATGAAATGGCTAGTCCTCAAATTATACAAGTAAGTATAATGGCTAATAGTATTATTGGAGAATTTGGAAGGGCAGATTTCTTATTAACTATATTCAGAAAATAAAGTCTAATGAAGACTTTAAGCTGTACTAGAGAAAACCAGATTAATGATTTAAATATTGATGCAGATCTATTCTATCTAGTTCAATTCAATTCAATAAGCATTTATTAGCTGTCTACTACCTGCCAGACATCGGTCTAGGCACTAGGGATACAAAAATAAAAATGAACAAGTCAATTAAGGAACTTACATTCTTTGAATGGTGGGATGAGGACTGTGGAAAATATGGAAAATGAAATATAAATGTATATAAAATAATTTCCTTGGGGTGGCCAGGTAGCACAGCGAGTAAGATCACCGGCCCCAGTGTTGGGATGACCTGGGGATCGAATCCGGGCTCAGATACTTAGCACCCACCCAGAAACACCTGGCCGTGTAACCTTGAGCAAGTTACTTAACCCCAATTGCTTTAAAAAAATAAATAAATAAAAAATAATTTCCTAGGGTAGGGCAATAGCAACTGGGGATGGGGTGGGGGAAGGAGGAACCAAGGATCAGGCTATTGTTATAGGGAGTAACACTTGAGCTGTGCTCTGAAGGGAGCAAAGGACTCATCGAGGTAGATGTGAAAGAGTACATTCTAGGTATGGGGCAGAACCTGGGCACAAGCAAGCATATAGAAAGTGGAAGGCCAAGTAAAAGAAGTGGCAAGCTGTCCAGTTAAGCTAGAATGCAGAATACATGAAGGAGTCTAATGTGCAATAAGCCTAAAACATATCCTGGGGTTATATTAGAAAAGTTTTTTTTAATTAATGAATTAATTTTTAGTTTTCAACATTCAGTTCCGTGAACTTTTGAATTTTAAATTTTCTCCCCTGCCCAAGATGGCATGCAATCTGATATAGGCTCTATGTATACATTTATATTAAACATATTTCCACATTAGTCATGTTGGAAAGAAGAATTAGAAACAATGGGATGAACCGTGAGAAAGAAACAAAACAAAATAAAGTGGAAAGAGAGAGCAAACAGTATGCTTCAGTCTGCATTCAGACTCCATAGTTCTATCTCTGGATGTGGGTAGCATTTTCCATCATGAGTCTTTTAGAATTGTCTCAGAACCTTGCATTGCCTCAAAGAGTTAAGTCTATCAAAGTTAGTCATCATACAATGTGGCTGTTAACTGTGTACAACGTTCTTTTGGTTCTGCTCACTTCACTCAGCATCAGTTCATATAAGTCTTTCCAGGTACAAAAGATTTTAAAATTCAGACAAAAGAGTTTAGATTTTATCCTAGGGGCAAAAGTGAGCCACCTGGGAGGAGTGAAGTAACAAAGTTAAAGCTGTGCTTTCAGAATATAATTTTGGCAACAGTATAGATGGTGCAATAGAGAAAGGAGAGACCCTGAGGCATGGGAACCAATTAGGAGGCTATTGCAATAGCCCAGGCAAGAGGCAATGAACTAAGGTGATGGCCCTGTGAGTGGAAAGAACAGAACCAAGAAGAAAGATCCTGAAGAAAAAGGATCAATACAGGATAAGACACTGATGAAATGTGAGTGGTGAGGGGGAGAGGAGACTTGAAAATTACTCCAAGCTCGAGAATCTGAGTTACAGAAAAGATAGTGGTATCCTCAATAGCACTAGAGATGTTATCAAGAGAGAAGGGTTTGGGCAGAAAGATAACAAGTTCTTTTTGAGATAGGTTGAGGTTGAGGTGTTGAGAGGCAATCTGGTTGAAAAGGTCCAGCAGGGAGTTAGTGATTGAGGACTCACAAGAGAGACAGGGACTAGGCATACTTTAGTGACTATTTCGGGTAAAAGTAGAGCAACTTGGATAGATTTCATTTTTGTTGGAAGGCCTAGGAGAAACCATATTATAATCATCTAATCTAGAAAACCTAAAATGCAGAATGCGAGTAAATACTAAAGAGATTGTTTCTTGTTTCCTCCATATCCCATGCCACAAATAATAATGCAATATAATTTATCATTTGCTTTTATTTCATAATTTAAATTCAAAGTTAGTATTATAGCTGTAAAAATGTTTGCATAAGGAATTTTTTATTAGATAAATCACTTTTCTTATAAAGCAATCTTCTATTATTATTTTCTCACTATTAAAATTTCTAACATAATACATAGGTAGAGAATTTCACTGGACAATTTAATTTCCCTTGAATGTGCAGATATTGGTTAAGACTCCAAATTTGCATAAAATTAATATGATGCAAATATTGCCATCTTTCTAATTATTTGAGTTCTTTGCTAATTAGGCTTAAAAAGAATTTTATTTAGAGTAAATGAGAGGCAATATGGCATAATGTAAAGGGCTGACTTTATAGTCGGGAAGACCTGCTTTCAATACATATTGGCTACATAGCCATGAACAAATCATTTAAACTCTTAAGAACACAAGGAACCCCTCCAAGATCAGAAGAGACTAAGTTATAGATGAAATGAAATCACAAGTCCAGCCCCCTGGCAAACAAAACAAACAATTTTTTTTAAAAGACAGACCTACTTGTTATTACATTCCCTTTACAACTAGAATATAATGATATTTTTGAATGTTACCTTATAGGTATAAAATATATTACACTATAATTAGTCATCTTTCAAATATCTCCAGTAGTCCAAATAATTAACCTAGCTTTCCAAGCTAGTTTCAGGTAGTATCAGCCAGATACATAAATTTTTTCTGCCCTCCTTCTTCTTCCCTCCACCCCAGAGATATATAGCCCAACAGTAAAATCACAGAAAGTAGCATTCTCCATTATTCACACTGCATCTGGATTGAAATAAGCAGTAATTTATAAGGTTAAACTAATCTCTCTGTAAGATGTACTTACCTGAATAATCATTAGTCCTTAAAAAAACATAAGTCTTTCAAGCTTAATTCCCATTTTGTATGAGCCTGAGTTGAGTTAAAAGTCTAATGTCAGAGGGCAGATTTTAGAAGAGTCGGGAAGAATGAAGATTCTGAGCTTCATTCTCCTGCCCTCTTGATCATGCGTCTTTCCATAAAAGGAGTGAACATAAATTAGATCTCATCTGGAACAGTATGAGATTGGACACTGACATTAAAAAAGAAAGCAACCCAAAAGCCTGTGATTTATTGAGCAGGGAATTCATCTTTCTTCCCACTTACTTATCCTTTCTAAGTGCACATTTCATTCTCCATGTATTATTTTGGTCACTATGTAAAGAGTATGTCTTACAGGTTGTGATTTGGTGAACTGATAGGGGAATTGACTGGAATTTGATTAGTATCTAATATCAAAACACCAGAGAAAACAGAAGTCATTATAAAGTCAATGTTAACTCTCCATTTTGAATTCCTTCTCCTTAGAACTAAAGCTTGACAAAAATAAATAAATGAATGAATAAATAAATGAAATAAGGATACACATGAGATGTGTGATTATGCTTTGTTTCCAGACTGCAAATATTTATCCATTTCTTTTAATATGCTTTCCACTTGTGCCAGATTTGGAGTTTTTTATACCTCTCGTGATTTAACCCATCATGACACTCTTAGCCAGTTATACTTCCATCCATCTTTTTCTAGTCAATCCAAGCACAGAGTGTTTGGTTCCTTTAACTAGAATAATAAACACTTTCAAAAACTCTCAATAATTTATGATATAATGAGATAATATGGGATCTTATATAAATTTTTTCAACCTAAGGACACATTTCATGAAATCCATAACACTTAAAACCTGATGCAATTAGAATCTTCATTTTGAGAGAGAGACAGGACTCTGTTTTGAGTATTCTTCATGTAAGAATTGCAAATATTCATTTTAATTCTCTCACAGTTTCCTAAAAAATCCTTCATTTGTAACCATGCATAGTAATACATTTTTGAACTTTTAGCAACATTTCACAGAGGTCTTTTTAAAAATTGGCTGTGGTTAGGTGGCGCAGTGAATAGAGCACTGGCCCTGGAGTCAGGAGGACCTGAGTTCAAATCCAGCCTCAGACACTTAACACAAAAAACTAGCTGTGTGACCTTGGGCAAGCCACAACTCCAAATGCCCTAGCTTCCCCCCTCCAAAGAGAAAAAAAAAATGACTGTGTCTATATGGAAGCAGCTAGGTGGCTCAGTGTCTAGAGCACTGGACCTGGATTACGGAAGACCTAAGTTCAAGCCCAGGACTGTATTACCCTGGGCATATCATTTAAACTCTGTTTCTCTTAATCCACTGGAAAAGGAAATGGCAAACCAGTCCAGTATCTTTGCCAAGAAAATACCATTGGTGTGCTATGTTCTAGAGCATCATGAAAAGTCAGCCACAAATGAACAACACATGGGAATAAATAGAATTAAAACTGAAAATTTTTAATTTTCAGGAGTTTTCCAAAGATCTTGCTGATTTAGATGGTACAGATCAACCATATAAAGGGCTAACTGATTTTTTTTTTTTTAGTTTTAAAAGTGTTTGATGTTGCCGAGATGAAGTTTGGGTGTCATTTCTACAAACAAGAAATATTTTGACTCAAGAAATTATGTAGCAATGTCCCCCTACTCCCACAGCAAACTAGATTTTTAGCAGATTATGCAGGGAAAAGGTTAATTTGCCTGTTGACATAGAGATGTTGATTAAATGTTATTTTAGAAACCAAAATACATAGCAAAATGGCTTTATATTTAAATACTTTAACTTAGTTCCACTTTTTAAAAAAGGGATAATTAAGTAATTTGAAAACAAGTGGTAACAAAAGAAAAACAAACTAAAGGGTTAAAACATGCTTTTAGGGAAATTATCTTTATTTAAATTAAAACAACTTTATATTCAAATCACTGATGTAACAGAGAAAGCCTCATAATCTTACCTAATTACAGCAATCATTGAATGAAACCAGAAATCTGAGAAAATAAGTGTGGTTCAGAGTGCATTCAACATCTCCCCACACTATTTATCTATGAGTGGAAAAACACCAAACCTCAAGGAAACAATTCATGGAAAATGTATGAGAGCCACATGCATAGAACATTTGCTAAAACTGCCCTATTTAGAGTCACATAATTCTGAGACAACTTAGAGACAATCATCACAACCAAGTAAAACACTGGCTTAGGGGACATTGTCTGGGACTAGTATGGTTTGTTTTGCCCTGACTCTTTATTGGCTCTCCCAGTCTCAGCCACCTGCTGGCAATTCCTTTTCTTGCCTCCTGTCTTGCCCCTGGGATGAAATTACTCCATGAACTTTTAACTTGGAATAATGTCCTGTATACTCTATCCGATCAGGACTTTGGACTATACCATCTTTTCCCCAGACAAGTTCCTTTACCCTGTTAGTGCCCTCCCCCACCACCCACCAACCACTCACCCCTGCCAAACTCAGAGGTGCTATTTGAACCTGTGGAAGAGAATGAGCTAACCAAGGAAGTGAAGAAAGAGAGAAGAGGGCCCAGAAGAACCATGGGGTAAGAGTCATGAGATGGCTAATGAACTGGTAACAGATACTGTAGGGTGGTCAAACAGCATGGAAGAGAATCAGGAGAAAGGAGTGCCTTGGAAATTAATGGAAGTTAAAGCATCCAGTATAGGAGATATTCAAGAACATAACAGCTTCACAAGGAGTAAGGACTAAACAAAGGTCAACTAATGTAATAATGAAGAAATTTTTGAAGAACACTTTTAGCAGAGCAACAGGGTTGAAAGTCTGTAAAAGGCTGAGGACTGAGTGGCTGATAAGAAATAGAAGTTAGCAGTGCAGACTATTCTTTCTAGAAAATTAGTACTAGAAAGAGAGAAATAGGATGATAGCTTGAGAGGATGACATGATCAAGAGAGGTCATGGCAGGATGGCCAGGTGGCGCAGTGAGTAAGAGCACCGGCCCCAGAGTCAGGAGACCTGGGATCAGTTCCGGGCTCAGATACTTAACACCCACACAAAATAACTGGCCGTGTAACCTTGAACAAGCTACTTAACCCCAATTGCTTTAAAAAAATATTTTTAAAAGAGAGGTCATGGACTTTGTATATGGTTGTAAGGAATTAGAACACATTTGTATATAACATTAAGCAGCAGCTGATACCAAAAATTAAAGAACAGGGGAAAGGAAAAGAAAAGAAGGAAGCCAATGAAGTAAAATGACCATGGAGATGAGGAAGTGTGGGGCCAAGAAGATACAGATACAGAGATAGAGATAGAGATAGGGATAGAGATAGATAGATAGATAGATAGATAGATAGATAGATAGATAGATAGATAGATAGATAGACAAGTATAATATATATAATAGACTTAGAAAGAAGAGATCCTTCATCCTCTGAGACTCAGGCAAAGGATGTGGGGATGGATGAAGCTGAAGAATAATTTTGAGGTGCAGAGTAGGAGAGATGAGAGAGTTTGTGACAGCCTCAATTTTCTTAGTAAAATAGAGGGCACCAGAACATGAGAAAAGAATGAGAGAAAAGATATAAGACAGAGTTGAGAAACCTGTGGCCTCGAGGCCACACATGGCCCTCTAGGGCCTCAAGGGTGGCCCTTTGGTGGAATCCAAACTTCACAGACCAAATCCCCTTAATAAAAGGATTTGTTCTGTAAAACTTAGAATCAGTTAAAAGGCCATACCCCAGGACCTAGAAGGCAACAAGTAGCCTCAAGGTAGCGAGTTCTCCATCCCGATAGGATAAAAGGGAGTTTGTTAACAAAAAGTGTAAATTTCTGAGTAGTGAAGGGGGAGAAGACTGCAGAAAAAAATAAGAATTGGGGCCAGACTGGGATGAAATCCACAGGAATGAGAATGGCAAAGAATTAACAGTGGAAAAAAATTTTAATTGTGAAAGGTGGTGACTATCAATTATTAGGGGATCAAGTGACAGAAATTTTCAGTACCAATAATCAAGAAACTTATAGATTAAATTGACCCCAAGGTTCTAATTCAAATGCTGGAGTAGAAATGTCTCTGTTGATGGTGTCTCCCAGGTGGATGCCCCTCCCTTCTCCCCACTCCCCAGCAATTTCTATTTCAATTTCATTCTCCAGATAGAATATACTTGGCTCATTAGCCTAACTACTGACAGCCTCCCCTTCACCTATGTATTTACTGTAAGCCCAAAATAAAGTCTACATATTTACATTAAACTCTGAGACATTGAGAGAGAACTCACATCATTAAGTGAAGAATTACTCAATGATCTGAATGTGAGTGAGGGCAGAGTTGTTAAGAGTTTGGGGAGAGGCTATGTATGATTCCAGGCTGTCTTTGGGAAGAGGGTCCTAGAGGGACTTTGAGAAGAAGCCAACATGTGAAAAAGCTGGCAAATTGAACATGTCCACATTTCTAATTTGTCATACTAGAGACTTTGGGGAATTTCATCCTGGTTGAGATGGGGAGTCTCTAGTAAGAAAATTCATGAGTTGCTATGTCTTGCATACAATGGAAAAACTCATTTAATCTTGGATATTTTTCAGGTATATTGTTATCTGTAAAACTTCTTTGATTTCTGTTTGCTTTTGGCTTGGATAAATGGGTTTATTCACAATTCAATATTTGTGATGGTGTTTGCGTAAGTAGCCTTTATTGGGAAAGAGGTCAAACCCTAGAACATATCTTAGAAGATTCCTTCCCCCATTGAGGGATGGCAATCAAGGGAGTGGTTTGAATTTTAAAAATCATGGCCCCTAGGTTAGAAATATTAATAGAGACAGACAAATATAATTCTAGCTGACCACCCTTTCTGAGGAAAGCAGAGAAGGCCTGCCTGTCTCATGGACTCAATCTCCTGCTCCCCTCTAGGCAAGAATCAAACTCTCTTAGAAAAGTGAGCAAGATTCCAGAGATAAGTATTTATCCCTCCCTGACAGCTGTACTTAGAAAGTCACCTAGACACCACACACACACACACACACACACACACACACACACCCCTTATGCTTAGAAAGGACAATGTGGGTAATAACTAGACTTGGAGAGCAATCACAGATGTAGCAGATTCTCATAGTGCCTCAGTAAGAACAGACCATACAAGGGACTGTGATAGCCTCTTGTTTTCTCCCTACCTATAACAGTGACTCCTGGCTCCACAAGAGCCTATAATAGTTTCTCATTCATTTGAAAGGAAAAAATTGGGGGGGAAATTGGTTTGTTTTGGCCAATTAATTGAACCAAGTGATAGTTAGCATTGGGAAAATGGAGAGGGAGGCTGGGTGAGAAAGATAACCCTTAGTATGGTTCTTCTGATGGCAGAGTGAAGATAAAGAATTATTGGTATTTCAAGAGTGAATCTTTATCACTTAGGAGTACCTGCAAGACAGAGACAGAGGGAGACAGAGACAGAAAGTCACATTGCAGCTTTAATGCTAGGAAGAGATTTTGGCACTGCTAAATAGTTCTTGACTAGGAGAATTAGCTCTGATTAGGATTTTTCAGGAAGGATAGAAATAGTGTCTAAAGGTAGGGTTGACTGGGGCATATAGGGACTTCAGCAAATGAATAGACTTACAGTATCCAGTTTGGTTATAAGAGGGAGGAAAAACCAGAGCCCCAAGATGACAGTCAGGGGAGTGAACAAAAAGCTGAGGTATTGAGACCTGACCAGGGAACCAAGTTATCGGGACTAACAAATTATAGAACCCAGAACAGACTGCTTATGTGGCCAAATAATCAGCTGGTTTGGCACTGAAGGCAAAGCACAGGCCAGGACAATCAGTACTAAGGCAAGGAAAATAAGCTAGCCAGAAATGAAGCAAGAATTTTCAATTTGAAATGAGAAACAAACAGAAATTTAGAATAAAGTTTTGGGAACAAAGGCATTTCTTATCATTCTTGCTATCTCGGTAGGGATGCTTTGGGATCCTTAGGCAGGACAAACAAAGCAAAGTCAGCTGCTGATAGGCTATGAACAATAGAAGGTTCTTAATGTGGGGACATCAAACTTATTTTTTAAAATATTTTAATGACAATATTTCAGTACATTGTTTTCTCTTGTAATGTTATATTTTTTATGCATTAAAAAATATTATTCTAGGGGCGGCCAAGTAGCACAGTGAGTAAGAACACTGGCCCCAGAGTCGGGATGACCTGGGATAGAATCTGGGCTCAGATACTTAGCACCACACCCAGAGATAACTGGCCGTGTAACCTTGAACAAGTTACTTAACCCCGATTGCTTGGCTCCAATAGATGGAAAAAGGGGTATATAATGCACAAAATAGTTGAAAATTCCATCTCTAGAGCATCAGAGGATTATATTTGTAAGAGAGACAGTCTGGGAAAGATAAGATACATGGTTCTGTTGTAAGGTTGATTATAAGGGAACCTTTACTGGCACCGGGTGCATCTGGAAATGATTGACAACTCTATTGCCCATACACAGTTCCATGCCACAGTTGCAGGGTGGAGAGGAGTGAATGTGGTTGGTCAGAAGAGAGAAGGGACCCTGGTCACAATAACAAAATAGAGAGCATGGCTATGAATAATGTTAGCATGATGTGAAAAAATGAATGGATGAAAAAGAAAGATGCACTGGAAGAAAAAGGAAGGGAGAGGAAGAATGGGAGAAATTATCTCACATAAAAGAGGAATGAAAGGAAGAGATTTTTCAGGGGAGAAAATGGAGGAAGTGGCAGGCAATGCTTGAACCTCACTCTCTTCAGAACTGTCTCAAAAAGGGAAGAATACACATACACACACACACACACACATACACACATACACAATTGGTCAGAGATATCTATCTTACCTAACAGGGGAAGTAGAAAGAGGAGATAAGAGAAAGGATAGAGGGATAAAAAGAGGCAGGGTGGATTAAAAGAGGCAATGGTCAGAGGAGTAAGAAGGAGAGAATGATAAACAAAATAAAAGGTGCCAGAGGGAAATACACAGTAATAACTGAATATGAATGAGATGAGCTCAACCATAAAACAGAAGCAGACAGCAACATGGATTAGAAACTAGAATCCAACAATATACTGTTTATAAGAGACACTTGAAACAAAGACATACACACAGAGATAAAATAAGGGACTGGAGCAGAATCTATTATGCTTCAGCTGAAGTAAAAATGTCAGGGATAGTAATCATGGTTTCAGATAAAGCAAAAGCAAAAATAGACCTGGTTAAAAGGGATAATCAGGGAAATCACATTTTGAAAAATATCAAAAAAAATTTTACAGCAAGTTTCTCTAATAAAGTTTTCATTTTCCAAATATATAGGGAATTGAGTGGTTTGTAAAAATAAGATCCATTCCCCAATTGGTAAGTGGTTAAAGGATATGTACAGTATTCAGAAAAAAAGAAATCAAAGTTGTCTATAAGCATATGAAAAAATACTCTAAATCACTATTGATTAGAGAAATGCAAATTAAAACAACTCTGAGATAGCATCTCACACCTATCAGAAATGATAAATGCTTGAGGGAATGGGGGAAAATAAGTACACTGTTGGTGTATAAAATAAACTGTTAGTGGAGTTGTGAAGTTGTAAAACCATTCTGGAGAACAAGTCAGAACTATGCCCATAGGGCTATAAATCTGTGCATACTCTTTGACCCAGCTATGTTACTAGCCCAAGGAGATCAAAGATTAAAGACATGGATCTATCTGTACAATAATATTTACAATAGCTCTTTTTGTGGTGGCAAAGAATTAGAAATTGAGAGAATGATCATCAGTTGGGGAATGGCTGAATAAGTTGTAGCACATGGTTGTAATAGAGTACCATTGTGAAGAAATGAGGGAGGTCAGAGTGGGTGTTCAGAAAAAAACAGGAAGATCTATAAGAAATGATGCAAAGTGAAGAGAGCAGAGCCAGTAGATCACTGTATATAATAACATCAATACTGTAATGACAATCAACTGTGAAAGACTTAGCTACTCTGATCAAGGCACTAATCCAAGACAATTCCAAAGGATTCATGACGAAAAATTCTATCCATGTTCACAGAGAGAAATGATGAACTCAGTGCAGATTAAAATATAATTTTCTGGCTTTTATTTTCCTTGTGGGTTTTTTTTTTCATTACATGGCTAATATGTAAATATACTTTGCATGATTTCACATGTATAATAGATATATTGCTTGCCTTCTCAGTAGGGGTGGAGGCAGGCTAGTGGACAGGAGGGAGCAAATTTTGAACTCAATTTAAAAAAAGAATGTTAAAAATAAAATAAATTAAATATAATTTTAAAAATAACACAGCAGAGAAAAGTCGTCCATCAATGAAAATGTAGCTGGGACAACTTTAATCCTATTGTCATCTGCCTGCAGATAAGTGTTAAGGTTTCATAGTGGTGTTTAGGTTGCAATATTTACAATAATTTACCCATTTTGAATGAGGTATAGTTTGATTTAATATGCTTTTTCAATATTTCAAATACCTAAGTAGGAGCTATTTTTTTTTTAAAGCAATTAGGGTTAAGTAACTTGCTCAAGGTTACATGGCCAGGTGTTTCTGGGTGGGTGCTAAGAGTCTGAGCCAGGATTCAGTCCTAGGTCATCCTGACTCTGGGGCTGGTGCTCTTACTCACTGTGCTACCTGGCCACCCCAGTAGGAGCTATTTCTGTTGAACTCAGAAGTAGCTCGAGGACCTCCTCAGAAGCTGGTTAAAAATAATAATAATAATAATAATAATAATAATAATAATAATAATAATAATAATTAAAAAGCAGAGCACTGAGATATTTCTGAAGTTCCTTCACTTGCTAGATATTTTCAGCAAAGCAAGTTATTTCCTCATTAGTATCATTATTGTCCAATCAATCTCTTCCCTGGGACACCTTCTATGAGCAGATTCATTTTTATTTTTATAAATAAATTTTGTCTTTGCCTTTTGTGTTTCTAACAAAGCCATATCCAAATATTCTCCTGACCCTCTGGTTGAGCCCTCCCTTTAAACAATGAAAAAGTTAAGCAAAAATAACCAATAAAATAATGACACTTGACAATATATGCAACATTTTCCCCTCATAGACTGACTTCTCTGTCAAAAGGAGGAATATATGTTTCATTATCTGTCCTCCAGGTCCAAAATTGATCACTATAATTACTCAGAGCTCATCTTTCTTTCAATGGACTTTTCATTTACATTAATGTAGTTATTGTATATGTGGTTTTTCTGGCTCTGCTCACTTCATTTTGCATCACATAGATCAATGATGTACCAAATGAGAAAGAGAGTGATATCTTGTAGACACACGTCCAAGAAAAAATGAAGACCTTTCTTTATCTAATCATACTGATTGCCAGCTGGAACACCTCTACCTTATGTGCCTAAGAAAGTCATTTTCTCTGTATTGATTAGAGGCTCAATGCAATAACAGTAAATAACCATTTACTTCTACCTCTCACTTAAGAAACACTGGGAAGAGTATAGGGAACCTGCATTTATACAAAGATGAACTTATGGAGGAGGAGGAGTAGAAAAAGCCTCCTTTCTAGATGGGAACTCAGTGAATATCAGATCAGGCCTTTGGGGGTTGTCTACTGTCTCAATCATATTTCTGCTTTACTCAATAACATTCTCCTTAACCTTCTGTATCAATTTGTCTCTATTTACCTTGATGACATTTTTGTATTTTCATTCCATGAACAAGAATATGTTGCCCACATAAAGAAGGCATTAACTCGGTTGCAATGAAGAGAAACAGGTTCTTTGTCAGCTCCAGGTAACATGCTCAGGATTTATTTTAGGATTAAACAAACTGCAAATGAATCCAGATTATGTGCAGACCATATGGGACAGGATGGCATCTCCCAGAGTGAAAGCTTTTCAGCATTCTCTTAAAACTGTGAGATTCCATTCAGCAGTTTATCCAAAAGTACTGATAATGGAAGTAACACCTAGCCAATCATTCAAAAAATGCAAAGGAGCCAGGTATGTACAAGGACTAGAGCAAGAAGGGGCCTCACATATTTATGATTACTACACTGTAGACATCATGGGAATAGTCACTGGAACATTGTTCACACTAATAATAATAGAGTAAGGGGAAAGTAAATCTAGAATGCCTTTGACTGTCTCACCTATTAAGTTAACGGACTATGTATCAATTAACATCTATAGAAAGACAATGGAGTATTGGATGGAGAGTTTATAGCAATCAAAGAATCCCCAGAGATTTAGCAAAATTATCTGGTAGGGCCATGAAATTTGATTATAACAAAAACTTAGTTATTTCAGGATTAACGTTTCTGATTTCTTGTGCCTATAGATTGAAAAAAATTCAATGATGAGGAATAAAAAAAGAATCCCTTAGTAAAATGTAAACTCCTTGAGGGCAGGAATGAGGAAATAAAATTAGGAAGATTTGAATTCATATCCACCCTCAGACATTTACAGGTTCTGTGACCCTAAATAAGCTATTTAACCATTGTCAGCCTCAGTTTCCTCATTTGTAAAATGAGGATAATTATATCCTCACAACCTCACAGAGTTGTTGCGAGGATAAAATAATACTTTCAAAGCATTTTTCAAAACTTAAAGAACTATAGAAATTCTAACCATTTCTAAAAAAAAAAATCTTTATTCTGGGCACCTAAAACAGAGTCTTGCATGCTTTATACATATTTGATGCATTGAATTTAATTGAATGGATGGCCTTGTCTCTGAGCATAGACTTAGAGGAGCCTATGGAAAGGGAGAAAAGCAGAAACAATTTTCATTCTCTACATTTGTGTAGCAATGATGTAGAGTTGGCACAAACCTAAGTTGTAATATTTTATGTGTATCCCCCTAATGCATAGAAGGGATCTGATGGGCACATCATGAGAGGTGTCATGGTATAATTGGGGTTAAAAAGTACTGAAATTCAAGTCAGAGTACTTGGGTTCAGATTCTAACCCTGTTACTTATGACCTATGTGATCTTGAATAAGTCATTTAACTAAGACTCAGTTTCCTTACTTGAAAAATAAGAAGATTGACCAGATGACATCTGAGTTCCTTCTAGCTCTAATTATCTAATCTTATGATCCTAAAATGCTCTTCTAACCTGGAATCCAGGAGCAATATGGGAAAAAAGATTGAATCCACCCACACCAAAAGAAACAAGTTGAAATCACAGAGGATAGGAAGAAGGGGAAAGAGAACAAGCATTTATTAGGTTCCAGCTACGTACCAGGGATCAACATTCTTGCGGTAATAAATACTGCAAGTTTTCTGAACCCTAGTTGACAAATAGAGGAAACTGAAGCTCTGAATATTTACATGATTTACCCTTTCCACCCCCTGTAATTGTACAAGAATGTCACTGAAAATGTGCTTTGCAAATCTTAAAGTGCTATGAAAATGGAATGATAATAAAATAATGACAGACTTGGCATATGTAAAGTTTCTTATTGGTGAGCTGGTGAAAGTCTTGTGAGTGTAATGGTAATGGGAATTTGAAGATCTTCCCTGTCCCTTGTATTTGCAATCAAACAGGTACTTAGCACCTTGTTCCAAGTTAATTATTGTTTCAAGTATTCATACCCAGAACTTGGGAATCACACAGTGGGAAGGACTTGTTGACATAACAGGAAGGAACAGAATAAGGGAGGAGCTAACAACATATATAAGGAAAAGCCCAAGTTGAGAGAGGCCAGAACTGCTGGGAGTGAGCATCTGGAGTAGCTGGGCTGCTACTACTGGAGAGAGAGAAGAGAACTGAGAACTGCAAAGAGCTGAGAAGAGAAATGAGAACTGAGGACTGAACTGAGAATTGAGAAGAACTGAGAAATGAGAAAAAAGGAGAACAGGGAGGAGGCATGTCTGTGGTGTCAGTACTTTGTCTGTTTTGACATTACTTTGTCAGATTCATCTGCTAATAGAGGGTGGTGCTACTGTTCGGAAGCTCTGGGACCTTGCTGCTGGTTCAGAAGCTCTGAAAGAGGATTTTTTTGTTGTATGTTTACAGAAATCCTGGAGGAGGGTCTTGCTGACAGAGGTCCTGGGACCATACTGATGATTTGTCTTGATTCCTCAAACCTTGTTGTTGGGTCTATGTTGATTTCACAGGGAGAAAGTGAATTGCTGAGGATCCTGGAAAAGTTTATGTATGTTATTGTGGCTTTGTTAAGCTTTGTCTTCCCAGAAACAAAAACTGTGAAGGACTTGGAGTGGACCAGACACTGTGAGCTTTAATATGGAACAGGAACTGCACAAGAAGCTGGACAAAGAACTGAGAGCTGTCTGCCTTTGAAACCAGATGGCAGTTGGATAGATGTAGGAAGGAGCTGGGACCATGGAAGAGGAACCATGGAAGCTGAGAGTCCGCCTTGAGTCAAGATGAAAAGACTTCTGCTTGTCTATTTAATGTAAACTAAGAAAATCATGACTCTCCATGGCCTGGGGGTGGATAACTCTAACCTTTATATTTAGATGATTGAGTTAAAGACTTCTCCAATTAAGGAGAAATATGACTTTTTGATTGAAGAGATTAAAACAATGTGACCTAGGGTTGGAGGACTTTGATCAAATTAAGGACTTTCTAAATGATTGTTATTAAATGAATGTTATCTTCTGCTTAAAACTATGTGACCACTTTGGTGAAAACTATGTGGCCATGTTAGTGATAAGTTGTTAAGTTAGAATGTTGTGAATGTTCTACTTTGATTTCTGAGATGTTTTGCCTTAATTTGTTACTGAATAAATAGAGAACATGCTATACTGTGTAATCAGAACCTTGAAAGCTGTTCACAGTAGCAGTCCTCTGGAAAGCTGCTCATGCTTGGCTTTACAGTAACCTTCTGCAATGCTCAAAGGCAAATTGCTGACAGATTTCACAATGACTCTGATGCCAATCTTGGGTCACCCAGCTTCTCCCATTACCAGATGAATTTTCATAAATACACCATCTTCTTCTGCATCTGAAACTTCCCACTATATCCATCACAAAAATGGGATTATGATTTGTAAGGAGAAAATTTGTGGAAGGGCTAACAGAGAGACTAGTTGCTTAGTTGCTTCCTACAGTAGCAAACCACCTTCAGGTCGATGGTCAAGTGGAAAGACCTACCCAATTTAAAATATTTTCCGTGTGACTGCATTTCACATCTGTGGCATAATTAGGTGAGGTACTAGAGTCAATGTGAGAAGGGTAATCCCACCTCACACCAGTTATATGACCTTAGGAAAGTCACTTATCTCTAAGACTCAGTGTCTTCAGTGGAATGATAGTCTACCTCATTAGGTTATTGCAAGAATTAAATATGACAGTATCTATAAAACACATTGCAAACCTTAGACTGCTGTGGAAGTGACAACCATTAGTTTGAATTTCCCTGTCACAATGCAACATAATATCTGCGTGGTCATTCCCCATTCTAGGTCCCCATATATGGGGTTGCCTAATGTTTATGCCTGGTATTTCATGGGTATTTCAGATGTCCTGGAAAGTGAGGAAAGACTTCAGGTAACATAGCAATCCCTGGCACTATAACAGAATTAGACTTAACAATAGAAAAACCAAGATTAGACACTTCCTTAGTGCTTCCAGGAGAAAAAGTCTGTCTGGACTACACACTTACAAATTTTAAAGCCCTCCAGGGAATTGCTCAGAGTTCTTCACTGTCATCCAATATATAAATATAGTAACATATCAAATAGATTTATCCAGATCCTGAAAATCTTGCCCATTGTTCTACATCTCACCTGAAGACTACTCATAGCACCAAATATCTTCAATAATTGTCAGTGGTAATAGCCAACTCCCATCTACAAAAAGTCAAAGCAGGAGGAATAGGAAATAGAAGTTGGCCTATACTGAAAATTATGGATAAAAGACTGGTTCTGTCTAAGAGCCTGGAAATGATTCAATCTCAAGGACATGTATGTAGATGGAAGATGTTCATGTTCTTGTATTAACAAGTTATGAGAGTAGGCTCCAGAATGAGGAGGTCTGAATGATGGAATGAAGCTCGTCTTCCCAGGTCTAGTGATCTAGTGTTAGAGGATCCAGGGAGGAATAAATAGTGAAGCAGAAGCCTTAGCATCAGCAACTGTCTCTGCCTTTGGAGCGCTCAGGGCTAACAGATGTCTATCATATTGTGGAAAAACAAAGCAGAGTGAGTTTGGAGGAGGTCCTAAATCAGTAACTTGAGGATCAAGAACTCAAAAGTCAATTCCTAAAAAGAGCATTGATCCTCATTCTCCAACTGCAACACTCTAAATCAAATCCCCTGAGCCAGATTAAATTCATTCCTGGTGTCACCTCCACAGCCTCCTCCTCCCAAAATGGTTAGGGTATCTCTACTCTGGCGCAGTTCTCCTGGTAAATCTAATGAGGATAATTATTTTAAAAATATATTCTGAAATCTGTCTGTCCCACTCAAAATTTATTCTTTGCTTAGGTTTAGAGTTTGCCTCCCAATGTTCTTGTTTTATTTTTATCAGGGGGCATCAATAATTTATTGTGCCTAGTTAAAAAGGATGTTAGTAGGCAGAAAACTTAAAGATTAAGTTTAGATTCTATTTAGTAAGGCAAACCCTTAAGATATCCCACACCTGGAACAAGTATTTGGTCAGATGTCTGAGTCTGAAAAAGGATAAGGTGGCTAGTATCTGTAGAGTCCCTAGATCCATGATCTCTAACTTTGTATCTTCCTCCTCTGGTCCTTTGAATTTTGCTCATGAGAGGAGGAGTTCACA
>NW_027187340.1:10248403-10296412 GCF_028583685.1 Petaurus breviceps papuanus
TAGGGAAAATATAGGTTTCAGTTAATACAAAGATACAAAAAGAGAAAGAAGAAAAGATTTAAGATAAAAGTAAATTTATTGACTTTAGAGAGTGTTTCCAAAGGGTGTAGAAGGCACATGCAGACAGAAGTAGAGACTGCATGGAGGTATAGGTGAGATGGGATGAGAGAATAGAGTAGTAATTGGGAGAATTTTTGCCCCCCCCCCCAAAGAAAACAGTGATGGTTTTTTATGGCAGATGTGAGGAGTGACAGATGTGAGGAATAATTGGAAGGTAATGTGGTGCAGTAAATAGAGTATTGGAATTATGAGAAAGACCTGGGTTCAAAAAGGCCCTCAGTATTCTAAGGAACCCTTCTGATTTTTCAGTGACAGTGTCAGAGAAATATGGCAGACTCCTAAAAATTGCCCAGTTTTTAAACCATCAGCAGACTTTAATTTAGACTTCTGGATCACATGGAAGATGGAAGACTAGACATTTTCTCTTATTTTCACGACCTCTCAATCTCTTCAAAATAAGAAATAATGTACAAGAGATTAAGCAATTTCAGCTCTCTTCACAGTCTAAGGCATCAAGAACCCTAATAAGATAATGACCCAATGAATTAAAATCAGAAAGGACTGATTCCTAATCTATAATGTCCTCACTCAGTATCTCCATCCCAACAATCCTGACAGTCTGACAGAATGGCAAAAACCAACCCATGGGCTTGCAACAGAATTCAACCTTGCCACCTCCCTACATACCCTATACCTCAGAAATGCAGTGACGGGAAAGTAGAAGCTCAGCCTGCCATACTCAAGAAGAAAACTGAAGAATAAAGAGGACTGGAACAGCATGCTAGTGCATGTGTAGATGAGGGGTATTCAGCAAAACCTTAAGGAATAGGGACTGCTATCCATATGGAACCAGGTCTGTTCCCTCACTTGGAAGCCACTTAGAGCACAGAATTGAGGTCAGTAAAAAAATTAATTGCCCATAGTGGGAAGAGGCTGAGAAAGTTGATGGTCCAGTCCCCAGGGAAACTGTCAGCAAGGGAAGGAGTCAGAAAGTAAGCAATAGGATAATATAAGAGGCGCAGGGGAAGACTAAAATTGTCAAAGATCTTAGGAGGAAGAAAACTTAAAGACCTGGAGCACAAGCAGATAAACTGGGAAAACATTAATAACAAAAGGTAATGTGGCCACCATATTATCCAAACAAGTCCAAACATCTGTAAATAAATATTGTAAGACAGAGTAAAATTAATTAATGAGTCAGATAATTCTATAGATTCCCAAAAGAACATGTGTCATAGTAAGAGGTTTCCAAATGGTTCAAGAAAAAAAAAGAATCACAAAAACAGGCTTTATAACCTATAGAACAGAAATGTTGGCAGAATAGAGAATTTTAATCCACAGTGGCAAAACAAAGTTTCATTTAACTTGTACTTTATATGTGAGAATTTTTTCAATGACCAATAAGTACATATATTGCTAGAAGAACTGAACATCATCAATGTTGACATTCATGATATAAACAAAATCAGAAGAATTGATGGTATGGGTTTTATAATATGCATAAAAACTTCAAGAACTAAGTTCCATGAGACATTTGGTTATGTCTTATCGTACTAATGATAAGAATCTGCAAAAAGTCCAAGATAAAAATAATTATAGATTATTCACAAACATCACTTGATAAGGAAAAGTGATAGTTGAATTTTATGAAGAACTTATTTATGATCTTCCAAATCACATCAAAATATACTCTGATACTTGGTAACTTTAGCACAAGGGTGGAAAAAAATAAGGTTGGAGAGAAATACATGGGAAAGTATGATTTAGGAAAAAGAGGTGAGAGAGGCCAAAGAATTGAAGATTATATAGAAACTTCATGTCTCTATATTTTGAGTGCTTTCTTTAGAGGATTAGTGGGAGCTAAATATGAGGAACTCCAAATAATGCTGCAAATAATTAAACATACTAAATTTCAAAAGCCAGGGGGGAAATTACTTTAGAAGTAGATGTTTGTGCATAGTCAAATCACCAACTCATCAAAATTTATAAGATGAAAGATAGTAATGAGAAAAACATATGGTATAAAATTAAGAAGAGTTAACCCTGAATTATTTTTAATTAAACTTTCTTTTTTAAGTGAAGATTCATTTCCTCTCCTTCCCACCTCCAATTCCAAATTGAGAAAGCAAGAAAAACAAAAACATATATGTATAGTCAAGGAAAATAAATTCCCATATTTACCACATCAAGAAAAAAAAATTTATGAGTCTGTGCTCTGAGTTCATCACTACTCTACAGGATTTGGGTAGCTTATTTCATCATGAATCTTCTGGCTATGTAGGCAGGCTACCTAGAGTTAGCTAGTTGGATAGAATCCTGGACCAGACAGATTTGAGATTAAACCTGTTCTCAGATACTTAACTAGCTGTGTGACCCTGGGCAAGTCACTTAACCTCTCTCTGTCTCACTTTTATCATCTGTAAAACTACAATAAAATAGCACCTACCTGCCAGGGTTGTTGTGGAGATTAAAGGACATATTTGTAAAGCACTTAGAGTAGTTCTTAGCACATAATAAGAGCTTCATAAAAGTTTATTTTTTTACTTCATTCCTCTGGAATTGTGTTTGGTAATTATGCTGATCAGAGTTCCTAAATCTTTCAGCTCATTGTCTTTACAACGATGTTATATACATTATTCTAATGATTCTACTCAATTCACTGTGCATTAGTTAATACATCTTCCCAGGTTTCTCTGAAACTATCCCCTTCATTGTTTCTTATATTCCATCATATTCATATACCATAACTTGTTTAGTCATTCTCCAATTAATGAATGCCCCCTCAGTTTCTAATTCTTTAGCACAACAAACACAATTGTTATAACAAATTTTGTACATAAGGGTCCTTTTCCTCTTTCTTTGGTCTCTTTGGGATATAGACCTAATATTGGTATCACGGGATGTAGCAGCAAGCACCCCAGTGTCCCCAGGGTGCCTGCTCACACAGGTTCTTGGATCTGCTTTGTTAAAGGAAAGCAACTCAAAATGGGTTAACAAGCTTACTTTAATCAGTCAAACATATATCGTTTACCTTGTTCAGGAGAAAAGATGAGCACCCTAAACCTCAAAGTATATAGGCATAATTATCAAGACAGAAACATCAAGTAGACAGATTTCCAAACTTTCCAACCATTACATCCATACCCAGTCAACATCTGGGTTTCCACATTCTGGGTTTTTCAAAGCCGGGGGACTCTCAACAACGGCTTCCCAGAATTCAGATCAAATCACAGAATACTTCTCAAAGTGAGTCCCAAAAACAAAGCTACACATCAGGGCTTATATAGCCTTCTCCTGGCTCAGAGAATGTAACAACCTTATTGACTCACTGGCCAATCAAGAAGTATCTACTGAAAAACAAGCCTCCCACCCCAGGCTTCAGGTGCACATTAGCCTAGGGGCAGGGAAGATCTTCAAAATTTACATTCTTATTACACGGGGTCAAAGGGTATTTGCTGTTTAATCGCTTCAGAGGCCTAATTCCAAATTATTTTCCAGAATGGCTTGACCAGTTTACAGCTCTATCAACAATACATTAATGTACCTGTTTTCCCACATCCAATCCAACATTTTCATTTTTTGTCAATTTTACCAATCTGAAGGTTGTGAAGTAGGACTTGAGTTGTTTTCAATGTGTATTTTTCTAATTATGAGCACTTTAGAGCAACCCTGACTTATTTAAATAAGCTGCTGAAAATCAAAATGAGACAGGGTTAACAGAATAGCATCAACACCAATTACAATAATTTCATTCAGAAGTTAAACAAAAATATGTTCATTGCTACCACAAGGTGACCAAAATGGTACAGAAAGTTCCTTATCAACAAATATTTGACTCGCTCATCAAATGGCAAAAGTAATGGCTGCCAAGGCAACACAGAATATAAAATTGTCTATGAAATTTTGCAAAGAAATTAACCAACAATTATAAGTAATATTATCTTCTAAAACAGAGAACAACATGAAGGCTAAAACCAGTTTTAAGAAAACTTGGCAAGATATCCAACTAAGCATAATCATCACAAAGGCATTTGAAGATGGAAACAGAAGGAGGTCTACCACCAGAAGAAAAAATGGTAAAGGTTTACCAAAATCATTTCAACAAAATGAGATCTACATTAAGGATATAAGAACCATCACTTGTATCTTAACAACATTCCCTGAAGTGTCCATAAAGGAGGAAAAGATGACTTTAAATGTAACATAGATGGAAAAAGCAGCTAGTTGGATGATATATAGAGAGAGGGTGTCCACACTGGAGGAGATATGATTGTGAAGGCATTAAGGGACCAATATACAAAGTATCTGGAGGATGAGATACCAAAGGAATGGAAGAAATCTTTAGCTTCATTAATACAGAGAGAAAGAGAGAGAGACGACTGAGAGACAGAGACAAAGACAAAGAGAGAGAGAGAGAGAGAGAGAGAGAGAGAGAGAGAGAGAGAGAGAGAACACACCAGGAATTATATGCCTATACTCCCATTGATACAAAATGTTTATGAGGGTCATCTACACATAAATTGAGACAAGATGCCACCCATCCATATATGACTCATCAGAATTCCTTGGAAGATGTTATAAAGTGGCATTTTGTTCTACCAAGTTGAATGTTTTTTCCACAATTATCAAATAAGAACCATGATGAGGTTTTATGTTCTCTACATCTTTCACGCAATTGTGGTATGATAAAGTTGTGGTCCATTGTCAAATATGCATATATATACTCATATATGAATAATACATATACAAATATACATACATTCAGTTGTTGTGCAGCCATTTTCAGCCATGTCTGACTCTGTGACCCCATTTGGAGTTATCTCAGAAAAGATGCTGGAGTGGTTTGCCATTTCCTTCTCCAACTCATTTTACAGATAAGGAAACGGAGGCAAACAGGGTTAAGTGACTTGCCCAGGGTCAGAGAACTAATAAGTGTCTGAGAAAAGATTTAAACTTAAATCCTCCTGACTTCAGGATCAGTGCTTCATCCACTATGACACCTAGTTGCCTATATAGATATAGATACAGATATATAGATATAGATATATCCCTGTTCAATGATCCTCTAATGACAATAAACATTAAGGCAGGTATAAAATAGTAAGTTGTATTCTCAACAAAAGGTTCTCCAGACTCTTCTGTTTGCACATGACATTGTACCTATTGCATCAGGTTCCAAGACATTGCAGAGTCTCCTGGAAGAGATTTATAATCACCCAAGGGCATTTAGTTGATCCATCCACACAGGAAAGAACAAATGGATGGAGAATGTTTATTGCACAGATTTCAACATGAATCTGAATGGACACCCAAAAGAGTTTGTCCAGTATGTATATTTGGAAGAGTATAGATGAACAATGAATGGAAAAGGAGGAGGAGAGCAGGCAAGAATGCTTTCAGAAAATTGAAAACATTTCTACGGATGCCAAGCTCCCTATAAAAGAAAAGGCCAGTCTTCTCAATACACCATTTTATCAGTGTTGCTGTATGATGGTGAGATCTAGAACACCAGTGACTCTGAAGAACTGAGAATGAATATCACACAGAAGGCAGTGAAAAGACACTTACTGACTGTGAGTAGGCTGCAGCACTAACTGACAGACTGGGAGTAGAGAGTGCCAATAGGGGTAAAGGATGTCATCAGATAATTGTGATAGAAGGAAAGATAGGCTCGATCACAAGAGGCGAGACCACGGAGGAGGGTGTTAGGAGAAATAGAGGAAGGTCGCAGGCATATTGGAAGGCCCTCCTGTGGTAAAGGTTTGAGGAAATATAGTAGAGAATCACACAGAATGGGAGGGGAGGGAGGGTTGGTGATTTGCATTCCCAAATCAATGGTATCAGTGATCTATTTGGGTTTTGTGTATGATCCTATGATCTACTAGCCATAGGGCAGGAAGAGCAGAGACAGTAGTCATTCCCACTCATCTCCATCTCCTGGGGAACTGTTCCACCCTGATACAATATAATTTCCCAGCTCCAGGGACCTATAAATGTATCGATTGGGATTTTTTTAATCTGCCTTGGACTCTGTCCAGTTTTGCTTAGATCTGGGGTTTGCTTCCTAGTGTTTCTGTTGTATTTGTATTTTTAATAAGTACAAAATCCTGAAAATTTATTGCAGAAAGTTTATGGAGTAAGCTCGAATATAGCTTCTTGAAGAGAGGGATTCTTTCATTTTTGTCTTTGAGTCCCCAGAACTTAGCACAAAGTAGGGACTTAATAAAAAAAAAAACTTATTGAATTTGTTGAACTGGAGAATGTAGGTGGTTTCCAGCAGCTCCAGATTGTAACCAGAATGGGGCTGATAGATTTGGCCCTACAGGAGGATTAAGTTGGTCTCAGACCTTCACATTTGGCACCCTCCAGGTGGTTTCAGTGGCTCGTATAAAAATAAATCATATTAAATTTAGTTCATTATGCTTCTTCTCACTGGGGACCCAGAAACAAAATTCTCAGCCACTATTAAGAGAAAACTTCTGAGTTATAAAAGCCAGCAATGAGAAAACCTCATAGGTCAAAATATCATTAGAGTTTCATTAATAGAAACTTTCAGCAGCTTGTGGATTAAAGTAAATTTCACTTTTGCAGCCAGCCTTGAGTCTTCAGTCCCTTCAACCATGAAAACATAGAACAAAGTTATAAATAGCATTGTTAGCCCCAAACTTTCACAAACATTATCAAGTAAAATGTGAACCCCTTCTCACTAGAACATACATCGTCATTTTATTATTTGGTCTCAGTACTATCGGAGGACCAACCAGGTTTGCTATGGGCAAGAATACTAAACAGGTGTAATGGGAATATAAATTTAAAGATCTTCCTTGCCCCTAGGCTAAAATGCACCTGAAGCCTGGGGTAGGAGGCTTGTTTTTCAGTAGATACTTTTTGATTGGCCAGTGGGTCCAAAAGGTTGTTACATTCTCTGAGCCAGGAGAAGGCTATATAAGCCCTGATGTGAGGCTTTGTTTTGGGGCTCACTTTGAGAAGTGTTCTGTGATTTGATCTGGATTCTGGGAAGCCGTTGTCCAGAGCCCCCACCCCCTTTGAAAAACCGAGATGTTGAAACCCAGATGTTGATTTGGTATGGATGTAATGGCTGGACAGTTTGGAAAGCTGTCTACTTGATCTGTTTCTGTCTTGATAATTCTGCCTGTATACTTTGAAGTTCAGGGTGCTGACCTTTTTCCCCTGAATGAGGTAAACGATACATGTTTGACTGATTAAAGTAAGCTTGTTAACCCATTTTGAGTTGCTTTCCTTTAACAAAGCAGATCCAAGAACCTGTATTGGCAGACACCCTGGGGACACTGGGGTGCTTGCTGCTACAACAGGGGCCACAGATTTTGTTGCTGGCAAAGATACATAATCAAAACAAATGTAAAACAAAGGCTCTAAAGCAGGGGCAGATAGCCTGGGCATCTTTGTTGTTTTTGTTATTATTCAATCATGTCCAACTCTTTGTTACTCCCTTTGAGGTTTTCTTGGCAAAGATAATGGAATGGTTTACCATTTCCTTCTCCAGTTCATTTTACAGAAAAAAAAAACTGAGGCCGAGTTCAAGTGACTTGCCCAGGGTCACACAGCTAGTAAGTGTCTGAGACCAGATTTCAGCTGAGGAAGATGAGTCTTTCTGAGTTCAGGTTCAGCACTCTATTCACTGCACCATCTAGCTGCCCACCTTGGCCACCTTAATCTACCTCTTGTTCCTGATCCCAAGTTCATTTGCATACCAACCAGAAAAAGTATGGGATGAATGGGAGGAAACAAGAGAGGTATCTCAGAGTCCTAGTCCTGCATATCTCCTTTGTGGTTTGATTAGGATAATTTCATGAAAGGGCTTGTAAGGACCCAAGGTGATAACCAGGAATTTGACAGGAGATAAAATTAATTGTTTAACTATGAGTCAGCTACTTGTCTGGGCCCAGGGACTTAGAACAGCAGCCAGAGAAGGGGTGGTCAGAAGAAGTTCCTTACTCCTAATCTCAGGATTTCTACTGACTTTTTCCAGCTTCCTTGCTAGGTATAGCTGTCATAGTACCTGCTCTGAGGTTAGTGAGGTGATAAGAGCTAAACCTTTCCTTCTAAGGAAAAGGCTTACCAAGAGCCAAACCCCAGTAGCAGTATCAACCTGTAGCAAATGTCCTAAAGAGACTGAGTAGCTGAAAATCAGCAAATTGAAACAGAGAACAACTCAGCCAATGCCACAGCAGAGATGGTGTCATGTATGGTGGACAGTGGAGACACTATACCAGACAAAGATGAAGATGTCAGAGGACACAAGGGGGTTCTGTAGTATCAGAGCTGTATTACTGCAGCCAAGTGTTTGCCCAAACCACATGTATCCCTATGTGGGTGTCCTGTGTAGGTATGTCCACGCCACATGCATTCTTTATACATGTGTCCCTTCATGCAAATTTCTCTGCAATTTCCCTGACATTGGTAGGTGATAACTATGATCTTTTCTTGTTGGCTAATTTGCTATGCTTTTGTTAAACTTATTTTTCACTGAACCATATATGTTTCTTTTCTCATTAGTTTAAAGTAACACACTGCCATAGGTTCATAAGCTATATTTTTGAGGAGGCACTAACTCCCAAGTGTCTTGAACCTGAGATAGCTATTCTAAGGTTCCACCTATGAAGAAAGGTGCACAATTATCAAGTAAGAATTCTCTCTTTGGGAAGGAGGTTAACCCTTTTCTCATTGAAAACTTATCTTGTGACTTGATTATTCAGTCTGGTGTTGATTACTTATTGTTCTGAGATCTCTTCATAGGTCTTTTCTACCCAACTTTTGTCAGAAGTAGATACAAGGGAGTATTGTAATTCAATGTAGATGGTATGCATAATATGGAGTTTGGAATTCTGACATTTTCTTTTTTCTGATAAGACATTCTGTATGCTCTTTCTTTCTATGGGTTATGTCTCTCCAGTATTCCTCACTATATTTTGATGAGGACTGGGGTTGTGGATTTGTATGACCTCCACATACCAAAGGGTGTTTAATTTTAATTTTGTGAAACAAAATAATTTGGTTTAGTAAGGTTTTTTCCCCTGCATATTTATCTAATGTAGATCTACATATTGTCTAAAAAAATGTTAAATGTTTTATACTCCATTCTTGACTAGGGACACTGAGAGATAAAAGAGACTGTAACTTGCATAATGCCACCCAGTAAAGCTATAAATAGTGAGGCCTATATTAGAACTCTCATTCCCTGGTTCCTACTTCTATATTTTACCCATGTAAACTACAGACTAAATAGGGATTCTGCCACATATGACAGCAAAGGGATGCCCTATTCTACCCCCGGTTCTTGGCTAAACCATTCAGCACAGAATTATGGGTGACAATAAACTGGAAAATGCTCATTTGTATAGGCCCTCATCATCTCTTACCTAGATTATTTTAGCAGCCTCCTAATTGATTTCCCTGGCTTAAGTTTCTCACCACTCCAATAAATCTTATACGTTGTTGCCAAAATAAATTTTATTAAGCATATATCTGACCATGTTACTCCCCTAATCAATCAATTCCAGTACCTTCATATCACTTCTAAGATAAAATATAAACTATCCTGGTTAACTTTTCAAAACCTTCCTAACCTGGCTCCAGCCTCTCTTTCCAGCGTCAATGGACATTACTCTCCCTCCCACAACTTGGGATCTAGCCCAACTGGCCTTCCCTCCGTTCCTTAGATGTGACACATCATCTCCCACCTTTGCGGTTTTGCTCGTGGGGAATGTATTCCCATCGCATTCTGCCTCAAAGTCTCCTCTCTTCCTTTAGAACATACTTTAATCACCATTGTCTGCATGACTCCTTAACCATTCCTAGAAGAGTATCTAGCACGTGTGAGAGATACTTACCAAGTGCCTGGGGATTGGTTGACTTGCTGCTGACTTGCCCACAGTCACAAAGCCAACTAAGTGACAGACCAGAGACTTGAATCCAAATCTCCATTTCCTGAATCTAAATCTAATTCAGCTGCTTCTCCCCTACATCACATACTGATTTTCAGCACTCATTGTTAAGAATAAAGAGTTTGAGCCTGTGTGTAACCAAAGGCAGGATTTGTCAGCTTTCACTTTTTTTTAATTTTATTGTTTATGTTACTCAAAATACCTAACAAAAAGAATTATAGTCAGAAATAAAAGGGAGGAAAAAAGTAATTGTGGTTCATAATTAAGTAAAAGGGTCTGAAAATAAATTCTGTAGTGAAAAGTTATAACAGAACCGGGACGATGTCCTCCACAGAAGACAATGATACTCATAATCTTTAATTACAAAAGGGGTTATTTAACAAAGGCTGACGACCATTCCTATCTCTACTAAGGACACAAAAGAATGGCTTTAACTGTAGGATAAGGGAGATGGGTTTTATTTTAAAAAGAACTTCTGACAGTAAGGATTATTACCCCCTGTAATGGGTTACTAAAAGGAATTATGGAATCTATTTCTCTGGTTGTCTTTGAAGAGGATATAAAGATAGATACCTATCTAACCAGTATTACTTAACTATGGGCCTGCCTTTAGACAAGACATTAAATTTCTTTCTTTTGTTCTTTCTTTTGCTTTCTTTTCTCCTTCCCTTATCACAAAAGCACAGAACTCTACAGTTTGAAAAAAGCTCATTAGGTTCATGTTGCTCAATTGTTTCAGTCGTGTCCAACTCTTTGCGACCCCATTTGGGGGTTTTCTTGGCAAAGATACAGGAGTGGTTTGCCATTTCCAGTTCTTTTTACAGATGAGGAAACTGAGGCAAACAGGGTTAAAGTGACTTGCCCAAGCTCACACAGCTAATAAGAGTCTGAGGCTAGATTTGAACTCATCTTCTTGACTTCAAGCCCTGTGCTCTATTGCACCACCTAGCTACCCCTCATTACATCCATAGGATAATAGATTTTAACTAGAAGGAACCATAAAGGCCAGAGTCCAACCAGGTGTCTGAGGTCACATTTGAACTCAGGTCCTCCTGATTCCAGGGCCAGTGCTCCATTCACTGTGCCACCTAGCCATCCCAACCAAGCCCGTCATTTTGAAAATGCATAAACAAAGACTCAGAGGAGTTAAGTGACTTATCAGTGAACATTGCAGCAGAGGCAAGAGTCAAACCCCAGTCTTCCTTGGTCTTCATGACCCCAAATATTGTATTGTCTCTACTATGGTGTAAATGACAAGTGATTATCTATTCACTACTTGCAGACTTTGAATGGAGGAGAGTTCTTTTTTTGGAAAGGCATTGCTGTTCAGTGGAAGGAGCATTAATCCTGGAGGCAGAAAACTTGGGTTCAAATCCTGTCTCTTCTGTGTACTACTTGAATGAACTCAGGTAATTGCCTTCACTGGGTCTCATATATTCTTCATCTGTAATGAGGGGGTCAGACCAGATGGCTTTTGATTCCCTTGAGCTCTGACCCTAAAACCTCCTAGGGTAGCACATTCTACTACAGGATGACCCTGACTTAAAGGACATTTCTACTGATATCAAGCCCAAACTGACCTCTTTACCATTTAAATCTATCTATTGCTGCTATTTCTTTCCCCAGGGCCAAAGAGAAGAAATCTCACCTCTCTGCCACATAATAACCTTTTAAAATGTTGAACATCCCCAGTTTCATCCACAAATTCTCAGAGGACCTGGACTCAAGGTCTTCCACCATTCCAGTTATATTCCAGATGTTAAAAATCCTTTACAAATTGTGGCACCCAGAACTAAACATAATACTTTAGACAAAGTGCAGTTTTAAATTCTCGTTCTTGAAAGCTATCCGGGGATGTCCTGGAGACATCTCTACTGGCTCCCAAGAGCTGACTGTCAAATTTTCAGTGTGAGCATTTACACCTCAAGAATCAGCAAATGCTACAAATCAGAGCTTCATTTAAGACAGTAAAGAAAATGTTAATAATGCAGATTAAACTTAAAACTGTGTATTCCATCCTTTTTTTCTTAAAGAAATTTTCTTAAGAACTGACTGTTAAACATTTGACAATACACCCACACTCATCTTATTTTTTTCTTTTTTCATTTTTTTTAAAAGCAATCAGGGTTAAGTAACTTGCTCAAGGTTACAGGGCCAGGTGTTTCTGGGTAGGTGCTACCCCATGTTTCCCCGATAATAAGACACTGTCTTATTTTTTTTTTTTGAAAGAAAAACACCAGAGGGCTTATTTTCAGGGGAGGGCTTATGTTGTCCTGCCTCAGCTCTCCTCTGCGGCACTGCTCTCAATGGCGCCAGCAAGCAAATCACTGGGGAAGAACAGGATGACTTTAAGATTGACGCGAATGGATAATAATATGGCAGGCAGAAAAACAAACAGGGCTTATTTTCGGGGGACGGCTTATTTTAGAGGAATCTTACACAGTAAGGGGAAGGCTTATTTTCAGGATAGGTCTTATTATCGGGGAAGCACGGTAAGTGTCTGAGCCCTGATTCGAATCCCGATACTGGAGCGGATGCTCTTACTCACTGTGCTACCTGGCCGCCCCCCTCACTCTTCTTAATTCAGACCAAAGTCATGTTTGTTTTTGTGACTGCCATGTTATTATTAATTCTTGTGGAGCTTGAAACCCACTAAAATCCCTAGGTAACTTTTAAATAAAAAACTTCTAACTAGGCCTCACCTATATTGTACTTTTGAAATCAATTCTCAAACCCAAGTTTTATATTTATCCTTATTAAATTTCATTTTATTAAATTTAGCCCAAATGTTCTAGCTATTGAAAACTTTTTGAATAATCTACTTGTTCCTGACTTTGTGTCATCTGAAAATTTCATAAACCTGCCATTTTTGCCCTTATCCAAGCCTTGAAACAAATATTAAGTAGCACGATGTGAAGTACAGGTTGCTGAAACAATTTACTGGAGATGCCCTCCTAAGTCTATGTCAAATCATTAATGACTACTTGGAGAACAGCCATTAAATTATTTCAAAATCCATCTAATCATTTTACCACCCAGACCATATGTCTCTGTCTTTCCCATAAAGATAGCATGAAATAATTTTTCAGTCACTTTGCTAAAATCTAGGCACTATCTAGAATCTACCTCCTTCCCCTGAATCATCAGCTTAGTAGCTCTGTCATAAAAGGAACTATTTTGGAAGGGACTGGTCTTCATGAAGCAATAGTGGTTCTCTGTAAGTGTCATTCCCTTATTGAATTGCGAAGATAGTAAATTTTCCATTTTTGTGAGGAATCTAATTCAAATTCTCTGGTTAGAGTGTTAGAGACTCCATTCTCTTCTCTTCTTTTAAACGATGGAACTGCACATGTTCTCCTCCAATCCAAAAATCTCCCTCCCATTGTCCATGATCTTTCAAACATCAGATCATAATTCAGTAAATGCATTCAGTAACTGGGTACACAGTTTATATGGCAAGGGACTTAAATTCATCAAGGGCAGCTTTTATCTCTACTAGTATTATTTCTCATTTGTCATCAGAATTTCCTTGTTAAGAGTTTCCTGAAAATGTTTTACACAATTGCACATGTCTAACCTATATCTGATTGCTTACCATCTCAGAAAAGGGGTGAGTGGGGTAGGAGAAGAGGGAGGGAGGAAGGGAAGGAGGGATAGAATTTGGAACTCAAAACTTTAAATAAAAATGTTTTTTCCCCAAGATACAAATATAGAATTTTAACCCATGGGATTCACTTATCCTACCTCAAAATCCTTTGAATTCTGTTTTACCAAGGTCTAGGGTTCACATTAGAGTATGCCCAGCTTTTTTCTCCTTTGTTGCAACAAACTCTCTCCCTCACAGAGTTCCCATGATTTCTACTCCCAGCAAACAGTTTCTCCATGGTGTGAATAACCGCACCCAGAACAGAATTTCCCATTGTTAGTCCTTTCCAGTTTTGTAAATTATTAAAGTCACATCAAGAAGATAGTATCTGTTCTGCTTTTGGTGGAGGGATTGGGGGGGGGGGTGCCCAATATCATTAATATAGCATATTTTATGCCAGACTTGTGATTTGTTTCCCCTAATCTTTATCTATTTCCTATTTCTTTCCAGGTAGTCTTTAGTATAATCTCATAAGAAAATTTTTTCTAGGGGTGGCCAGGTGGCACAGTGAGTAAGAGCACCAGCCCCACCGAGGAGGGACCTGGGATCAGTTCCAGCCTCAGATACTTAACACCCACACAAAATAACTGGCCTTGTAACCTTGAGCAAGTTACTTAACCCCAATTGCTTTTTTAAAAATATATTTAAAAAAGAAAGAAAGGAAATCATTTCTGCAAGCATGGTCCCAAAGAAGATATATGAGAAAACACTCTATCCCACTACCTTGCACAGGTGAGAGGTCCACAGGTATGGAAAGTTAGACTTTTATGATGTATTCATTATTCACTGACTTTTCTGTTAAGTTTCTTTTAAAAAAATATTATTTGCTATATAGGATGGTTCTTTGGGAGGGGAAGGGATACTGAGAGAAATTTTTATTATGTAAAAGCAAAAATTATCAATAAAATATATATTTTTAAAAAGAAAATTATTTTTGTTTCTCCCTCAACTCAGCTTTTCCCAAATATTCTGTACTATGATCTCCAACCATGGTTCCTGAATTTCCTTACATCCACACATCCTTTATAATATACAGTGCTAGCCAACTCTACTGTCTATTTTACCTATCAGATTTCTTTTTTAAAAAAGCATATTCTGGGGGGGGGCAGCTAGGTGGCACAGTGAATAGAGCACCGGCCCTGGAGTCAGGAGGACACAAATTCAAGGCCAGCCTCAGACACTTAACACTTACTAGCCATGTGACCTTGAGCAAGTCACTTAACCCCAATTGCCCCTCCAAAAAAAAAGTATATTCTGTGTATCTAGCCCCAGTTTCTTCCCTGAGCCACTTGATCACATATAAATGTAAAACATTGAGCATAGTGCCTGGTACATATTAAGTGCTATAGAAATGTTAAATATAGTTAGTATTAATCAGGTCAACAAATATCTGCCTCAGTTCCCCCTGAACAGCAACAAGCACCACTGCTCTCTTCTTCCTCTTTCTATTGCTGGATGATCATCTGATAAAACCAATGAACCTACTTTCATCTTGGAGAACAAGCAGCTGCTTTCTACTTAGACCATCTCCCTCATTCTTCAGGAAGTTCCTCAAATTTATTTTTTATTTACAAGTACATGGTGCTATTTCTTTTTGTCCTCTTCTGTGTAATAATCTTCTATTCTCCAAGTTTCTAAAACACATACTTTTCTATTCTTTTTCCTCTGCATTGAAGCCCTTCTTCCATTTTGTTTTGTTTCTTAGTAAAATTAATCACCCCTGATAACTTTGACTGAATACAAAGGGCTGCACTTGAGGACCTACAGGGTCACATTTGGCCTCGAGGCCACAGGAAGAGTTTGGGGAGGCATTTTTCAAGTCCTCTCACCATCTTCTGCCAGGGATGTCTGAAAAAAGCCTTGCACTTTGAATATAAAAATCATGTGATTGTGGCAGAAACAAACATTAAATTCATCCTCCTTTCCATACCAATGAACACCTTGAGCTTTTTTTTTTTAATGATTTGTGTGTTTACACCTAACCTTGTACGGATTTCATTAAGCCCTTTATGCCCCTTTTTCATCTCTGAACATCTGGATAACCATGCAAAACTTCTTTTCCCTTCTCTGTCCTCTAATCTTATTTCACTCATTTGATTTTTGTTGTTTTTCAATCATTTCATTCATGTCTGACTCTTTGTGACCCCATTAGAGATTTTCTTGGCAAAGATGTTGGCATGGTTTGCCATGTCCTTCTCCAGCTCATTTTACAGATAAGGAACCGAGGCAAACAAGGTTAATTGACTTGTCCAGGGTCACACAGCTAATAAGTGTCTGAGTTCAGATTTGAACTCAGAAAGTTGAGTCTTCCTGACTTCAGGTATAGCACCCTATTTATTCCCTGCACCAACTAGCCATCCTCACTTATTTGTTTTACTTACCAGTTTATTTTACTAATTAATTTACCTTTACTTACTTACCCTCCCTAACCAACCTCCTTTTCCTTAAATCTTCAGGTTCTTTTCCTTCAGTCCTTTTTCTCCTTATAGTGTTTTTCTACTTTTTAGCTTAAATTGTGCTCCTTCACCTTTTCTTTAAATTCTCTTAAATTTCTTCTCCACTAATTTAGTTTTTAATTTTCTGTAAAAATCTGGAACTTTGTAAGTTATCTTCACGATTTCCTTCTCTTTCTTAACTAACTCATCCTTATTCTCCAGATGTCAAAAGCCTGTCCACATTCTATTTTTCCCTCCCTCCCTTCACGCCATAACTCCATCTCTACCCTTCTTCCATCACTTCCTCATGCAGTTTTCCCAGTACGCCTGTACCCCCTAGAATGGACCTCCTTGTTACTTGCTTTTAAATTTAATTTAGCAAGTAATTATTGAACTATGCACCAGTCCTTAGGGGAATAAAAACTTAGAAAGTTATTTCACCTTGAGACACGTATAATCTCATTGGGGAAAAATAAAACAGCCTCACTTGAAATAATAATATATTAATACTTCAATTCAACCATAATCTCACAGATGTGTGCTCTCCCTTCAATGGTGAAAATTGCGACCCATCCATACTTTCTCATCTTGTGCTGCTCTCATATCTATCCTTATATCTTTTTAGGTAGCAAGACAATAAAGTAGATAGAACACTGAGCCTGTAGTCAAGAAAGAAAACCTGAATTTAAATCTTCCCAAACTCCTAATAATTGTCTGACAACAGGGAAGCCACTTTTACTCTGTTTGCTTCTATTTATTTAACTGTAAAGTGGGGGTAATAATAACACCTACCTCAAAGGGTTGTTGTAAGATTCAAATGAGATATTTGTAAAGCACTTAGCATAGTTCCTGGCCCATAGTAGGGACTTAATAAGTGTTTGTTCCCTCCCTTCCTTTCTTTCCTGCCATAACTCTTCCATAAGACATTCATCCCATAACAACACAAGATAGTATGATGCTACAAGAATACAGAGAAGGGAAAAATAAAGAGTTAAAATGATTGAAGGAAGAGGTTTCATGGAAAATGTAGAGGCTAAACTAGGATTCAATGGTCAGGCAGGTTCTGACTAGACAAAGAGGACAGAATACATCATCCTTTTGTAGAAACAACATGGACAAAGGTAAGGAGGCAGGAAAGAATAATGCATATTCGAGAAGAAAGATAAAGCTAATCTGACAAGAGAAGGTCAATATTAGATCCAAATGGTTTGTAAGAAAGGAATTATTAAGGCAAAAGTAATCATCAGTTTCATAACTTTGCATAAATTGAAATAAGACCAATTTTTCCAAGGACCAGTTAACTCTGACCATCAGAATAACTCTGACCTTTCCTAATGTTATAAATTACTATGCTGATATTTATAACGATGTCAAAGGTAAAACACTTAACTGTGGGTTACTTATTCTTTCCCAATTATTATTTCTGTGCTGGATGTTTCTTCTGCCAGAGACGACTGAGAAAGAAATTCTTCCATAGCATATAAGCTCCTAAGAATCAAGAAGTTCTACTTTTGTTGTTCGTGTCTCTTCCTCCTCCCCACTCCCCTCCCCAAATAAGGCTGTAACTTGAAGCAATGTGCTTGGTGGAAAGAGCACTGGATTTGATATCAGGAAGATTGGACCTGCCACCATTTTTTTTAAGGCGAATCCATTAACATTGTTATGCTGGATCCATTTCTGAAAAGAATTGAGTAATTTTCTGCGGACCTTGGGTTTCCTCATTTTCATAAATGATTGAGGACTAGATGACCTTTACAAGTTCTCTTCCAACTCAAAAATGTTATTATTCTAAGGATTTAAAACCAGGTAGATGATACAAGTCATCTATGTAAAAAATGTTGATAATTTAAGAATGGCAAAATGCTGTGGCATAACTCAACTACATTTAATAGGAAGTTAGCTACCTTTCCCACTACTAGGGTAGAAAGACTAGAGTCAAACCCAGGATAAACCCTTATTATTAGGCACTTTAGATTTGAAATTATATATATATATATATATATATATATATATATATATATATATAATTATTATTATTAGGCACCAACAACTGAGGTATATGCTTCTTAGTGGAGACAATTTGCTTCTTTGTTTCCATGCCTCATGGTCCTCCTTGGTATCATGTACCATAATGCTCCCACACAAACACTATGACTCCTTCTGCAATACCCCCCCACCCCGCCATCTCTTTCTGGAGATTTGCCAGCATGACAAGATTCTCTGGGCTGGATTGACCTTTACACAACCTCCACCCTCAATTTGAATTTGTCTCTGGCACCAGAATTCCTACTTGTGGTTTTGGGATATACCTTGCTACAATAATCATCATTTTTTTAAGATCTTGTGATACAGAAGTCCCACATATTTCTTCTGCCAGTAGGAAGAAAACTAGAAATGGGTTTAAGGACTTATATCTCATTTGTAACTACAAAAATCACATATCATAATTTTTTTTCCTTTTAAGCTATCTTTAAGGAATAATCAAAGATTAAATTATGCTCTATGTTAGGCTGAGAAACTAAAATTCAAAAGTCTACTTATAAATTGCAAGTCATAGCACTTAATCTGAAAGGATTTGATTTTTTATCGTTCCTCTCTCTTTTATAGTGAAGTGTGCTACAGCTGGATAAGCTCAAATTGATTTAGAGAGAGAGTCTTTAAAAATAATTTCTATGGGTTGTCATCCTGGGTCTTCATATCTAGGTTCTGATCATTTCATGACATCTCCTTCTCTAGAACTTTATTAATTATTCACACACAAAAAAATCTTTTTTAGGGAATTTCCTAATAGAGTATCACAAACAGTTATCTAAAGGAATTTAATTCTAAGTGGTTATAATTCTTTGAGGGGAAGAAACCACTTTATTTAGTTCTTTTCTCTTTATTCTTCACTATGAGATACTATGGGGAACATGTGTATTTATAAAGAAATTATATTATATTTTTACAGACATTCAAGCAAAGGGCAATGTTTTAAGGCTTTATATAAGCCTTCCCTTTATGACTGAAACATTCCCCTTTCTCAGATCTGCAGCCTGAAATTCCTAACCTCTTCCAAAGTTCAGCTCAGTGGCTCCCTTGCATGTGTGACCTTTCCTAACCTTTCCTTATTATTAGTGTTCTCTACCCTTCATCTTGGAATTACTTTGCATTTAGTTGGTATGTATTTTGAGTTACCTTATCTGTACATGTATAGTCTCCTCTAGCAGAGTATAAGCTCCCTGAGAGCAGGGATTTTTGGTTTTGTCTTTATATCGTCAGTCCTTGGGATAGTATCTGGCACAAAGAAGATTCTCAATAAATGCTTGTTGAATCAAATCAAATCGAACCTCATGCACTAAATAAAACTGTAGATGAAAATTTTCCAAGTTTTTCACATATGGTAGTGAAAATCTAAAATAAAACAATATTCTTTAACAAGTACATTTTGAAAACTGGTAATGTGGTTTTCTTGGATCCCATTTTTCTCCTGAATATAGCAATTTCTGGATATATTTAACCTCCTGGAAATACTGTATTGTTAAATTGATATTGAACCTGAAACACTCTAAACACACTAGACCATTCAGGATAACACAAATGAGTCCTGCACAGTGAGACTGCATGTGGCTATCATTCTATTTCTGTTCTAAAAAATGACCATAACCTTGGAAAACTTAAAAAGAACTTGATGGGAAATTTGGAATGACCATGCCAGGCAGCACCAAATATGATTATGGTCATATAAAAGGAAGGAAAATGTAAATGGTACATTTTTCCAAGGTGATTGAAAAGTAAAAGCAGAGCTCACTTCTGTTTTTGTATGTGTTATGTAGAATAGAGTGATACCCAGAATATCTATTACCTCTATTATCTCTGCTTGCCTGCCCTCCACAATGATCAGTTTCTCTGCTCTGTTTATTTTGGTTGCAATTCAAAAGCAGATCTTCTCTTTGTCGTTTTCTTAGTGTTTAGCGCATAGTATCCCACAGGGTTGATAAGATTTATATCAGAAAACATACTTTTTTGCTTTATTGATGATCCAGTTAAAAAGTCAATTATCATTTAGATTGCCATGATATTTAGACAAAAGTCATTCTAAACTATAATTCTTACTAAATATATTGTTTGTAGTGAGCTCTCAAGGATGAAACATTTCCACCACATTGTAAGTTTGTAACCCTGACTTGTTTTTACTATATTATTACATTAGTATATGTTAATATATTATATCATATATAGTTAGTAGATTATATTATATATAATATCTTAGTATATTTTTACTAAAACTCAGGTGGTTCTTATGCAAACTCATCATAAGAGCATGGGCCCTCTTGGTACTCTGTTGCTGGTATGGAAATCCTCTATTCATAATGAAAAATATCCACAAGTACTATCTTTTCAAATCGTGGCCAAAACCTACAATCCCTAATGCTGGAGGCTTTGCAAGAAGCAGACATGAAACCACTCCAGTCACTCAGGAAACGGCTTTACTCCAATGTCTTTCTGTTTCCACGTTTACTCTCCTTCCACAGATAGATATGTTTGTTTATTTTTGTTCTGCTTTTTAGTGCATTTTGTCACTAAGCAGAGCTGCTGTCAATACAACTTCCTAATTTATTGGTACAGACAATTCTTACTTTACATAAGTGAATCATTCTGAAGACCTCTACTAAAACAAATTTTATGTAATGCAAATTTCTTCAGAGGTGCGGGGAAAGAAAGAAGGGAGGGAGGAAAGAAGGAAGGAGGTGGCAGAGCATGGAGGAAGGGGGATGGTGCATAGTTCAAGGGGGAGAGGGGGCAGACAAGTGGAAGCTGGATATGGACACAGACAGGAGAGGATGGATGAGGAGGAGGGAGAATAGCCCTTAGTAACCAAGCTTGGAGGGAAGACAAAAGCAGGAAAGGAGGGTTAAAGTGAGGAGCTGAAAAGGACAAAGATCTCTCAGCACTGGCAGCAGTTGTGGCTTTGGTCTCTCCTCCCTTCAATTCTTTTCATTTGAAGGTTTTGTTTTTGTTTTTTGCTGGAGAGAAGAAGTAGGTGGAGCTCCAAGCAAGGGGCTAGAGCAGAAAGAGTTCAATATTATACAATAAAGTTAACACACATGGTTTTTTGGAATGGGGATTTCTTTAAGAATTTTTTGCACAAAGTTAAATTTGCACATTGTGATTTTATGTAAAGCAAAAACTGTATTTGTTTTATGAAAAAGCAGATTATCTGATGTGTGGGTATGTTAGTTGCTTTATTCTACGACATAATGGGTCAGCATAGATTATTTTCTAAAATGCTCAAATTTATGGTTGAATTGTTCAATCATATAGTGCTGCATTAAGTAGTTGATCAATATCATTCTATCTACTAGTATAAAAATGTATGCATGAGTTGTTTTGTTTTTCCAATATAGAAAGAAGAACCATCATGAAGGAAGCTGTGGTTCATCTCAGAAAGCAATAGAAGAGAGAGAGAGAGAGAGAACAAGGAAAACATAAGGAAATTTCTGAAAGTATGAGAATCACTGATGGTAATGGAGAGTAATGGAGAGAGGCAGGGCTTAATGGTGGTGGTGAGCATAAGAGAAGGTAAGGTAGCATGTGAAAAGAAAAGAGAGGGCAGAAGTTCAGAAAGACAGAACTGTTACCAAAAGGCCTCAAAAGACAGTTGGAAACAGAAGGTGAAGGAAGAAGGGAGAGAACACAGAAAATAGTCATTTTATGTCATTTTTAAAAACTTTTCTCAGACAGCATTTATTGTTGTTCATCCATTTTTTTTTTTTTTGCTTTTTGGAGGGGGCAAAGCAGGGCAATTGTGACCTTGGGGCTTGCCCAAGGTCACACGGCTAGTAAGTGTTAAGTGTCTTAGGCCAGATTTGAACTCAGGTCCTCCTGACTCCAGGGCCGGTGCTCTATTCACTGTGCCATGTAGCTGCTCCCCCATTCTTCATTTTTGAAGGGGACAAATGACATCATGGGGTGATGTCTTGACTTGTGCATGAATTGGATTTTAATGAGGCAGAATTGCACAACATCATCTGCCTCACTCTCTTCTAGAGTAATCAAAGTTCAGTGGCAAGACAAATGTCAGGACTGTTGGCAATGACCCAAGATGCACTGGATGACCTTGGCATCTTTGATGCACTTCAGCCACCTTCATGGCAATTTGAACAAATTTTCATCATCCCCCCATTTGTCCAGAGGAGGTCTTCATACGCTTGGGGTAGACATCTCCCTAACTCACCAACAAATTTGAAACCTATTGATTACTCTCAATCTGACCCCCTCCTCAACCTCTGCTAAGAGAGTTTTACAAGAGTGTGACTCTTGTGCCTACCAAGCTTCTTGGAGTCACACAAGTGAGAATTAGGTGAAAGAAGAGCACCAAAGGTAGATGAGGCTTTAGGATTTTCCAAGTGTTATCATGTCATCTGAAAAAAGATAGTTTTATTACTTTATTCCTTATTCTGATTCCTTTTGTTTCTTTTTCTTCTTATTTTGTTATTGCTATGATTACTGATGTAATATTGAATAATATTGATTAGAGGGGGCATCCTTGTTTCACACCCAATGCTACTGGGAAGGCTTCTAGATTATCCCCATTGTAAATAATGTTTGCTTATGGTTTTAGGTACTTTTTCCCTTCAATTTAAGGAAATATCTATTTATACCTATACTTTCAAGTGTTTTAGTAGAAATTAGTGTTGTACTTTATCAAAAGCTTTTTTCTGCATCTACTGACATAATCATATGATTTTTTTACTTTTATTATTGACATCATAAATTATATTAATAGTTTTTCTTATGTCAAACTACCCCTGCATTCCTTGTATAAATCCTACTTGGTCATAATGTGTTGTAATCATTTACCTAGTATTTTAATAAGGATTTTTGCATCTATATTTATTAATAAAATTGGTTTTTAATTTTTTTCCTCTGTTTTTACTCTTCTTCCTGGTTAGGTACCAGTATCATTTTTTTTTTATAAAAGGAGTTTGATAGGATCCCTTATTTGTCTGTTATTCCAAATAACTTATTTAATATTTAAATTAGTTCATCTTTAAATGTTTGCCAAAATTTCACTTGTCAATCCATCTAATCCTAGTACTTTTTTCTTAGGAAGCACATTTATGACCTCTTCAATTTCTTTTTCTAAAATAGTTCTATTTAGATATTCTATTTCTTCTTCTGCTAATCTAGGCAGCTTATTTATTTATTTTTTTAAAGCAATCAGGGTTAAGTAACTTGCTCAAGGTTACATGGCCAGGTGTTTCTGGGTGGGTAATAAGTGTCTGAGCCTGGATTCTATCCACATGTCATCCCGACACTGGAGCCGGTGCTCTTACTCGCTGTGCTACCTGGCTGCCCCCAGTTTATATTTTTTTAAAATATTCTTCCATTTCATTTAAATTGTTAAACTTACTGGCATATAATTGGCAAAATAACTCCTTATAATTGCTTTAATTTCATCTTCCTTACTGTTATAGTCACTCTTTTCATTTTTAATACTAATGATTTGATTTTCTTCTTTTTTTCTAATCATATTAACCAATGGTTTATCTATTTTATTGAGTTTTTTTTCCATAAAACCAACTCTTAGTTGGTTATACCTTAGCTAGTTACAACTCTTGGCAACACAACTACTAAGTCTGTTTCCCAAGTTGATTAAGGAAAAAGGGAAAGGATCCATATGTTCTAAAATATTTATAGTAGCTCTTTGTGTGGTGGCAAAGAACTGGAAATTGAGGAAATGCCCATCAATTGGGGAATAGCTGAACAAGTTGTGGTATATGATTGCTATGGAATACTACTGTACTATAAGAAATGATGAGCTTGATGATCTTAGAAAAACATGGATAGACTTAAGCAAAATCATGAAGACTGAAATGAGAAGAATCAAGAGAAGGTTGTATACAGTAAAAAAACATTTGAGTGAATAAGTCATTTTGACTATTAAAAATATCCAAATAGGGGCAGCCAGGTGGCTCAGCGAGTAACAGCACTGGCTTCAGTGTCGGGATGACCTGGATCAAATCCGGGCTCAGATACTCAGCACCACACCCAGAAATAATAACTGGCCGTGTAACCTTGAGCAAGTTACTTAACCCCGATTGCTTAAAAAAAAAAATCCAAATGAACTACAAAGGACAAATGAAGGAAGACACCATCTGTATCCAGAGAAAGAACTGATAAAAGAAGTATATATTGAGTGTTTTACATATATATGTATAGATAGATAGATATACATATATATGTATATATGTGTGTGTGTGTACACACACACACACACACACACACACACACACATATTTGTGCCTAATAATAGCCATCTCTAGGGTAGGGGAGGAGGAGGAAAGAAAATAAATGGAAAAAAAAGTTACATGGCAACTTTATTATATATTTTGAAAGAAGAGCAAGTTATACACAATAGATTTGCCATTTCATCTACAATCATTTTTTCAATTCTACTATGTTATTGAAATGTTTTTTTTAATTTCTCAAGTACAGAATAAAACATATTTTTAAGTAGATGAACAGCCCTGAAAATGACTCAGCAAGCCCTCACACCAGAGGAGCTAGTTCTCTTTGAATACCCCATGCACCTCAGGCAACAGTTAACTCATTTTGAAAGAGAACTGAATTTGAAGTCAGAAGACTTCAAAATCTATTTCTGTCTCTATAAGTCTATAGAATTTGGGAGAGTCACTTTAAGCAATTTGAGCTCACTTCCTTAGCTCTTAAAGGAGGGATTTCATCTGGATGGTCTTCAAGGTCCCTTCCAGTCATAAATCTATAATCTTAGAGTCTCAAAAGCAAAGGCTGATGAGAAACAGAAATATTATTTGAGAAAGACCTTTACCTGAATGACTAAAAGAGACATTATCACTTTATCATGAATTGTTTATGTATATATGCATGTTTGTGTATACATACATATATATGTATGTGTGTGTATTCAGTGAACATCCTTCTAGAATCAATAACTACCACAAACATTTTAAGTGATGTTTGAAAAATATTGTAAGTTAACAACCTGTGTCTATGCTTTTTCATGAAAAAAAAGGAAAACATTAATTTTCCAAACTCTGTTAATTCTTTAGGTCTTTCAGATGCTAAGACACTGTAGATGGAGAATCAGCTAATATTGTAAAGCAAAAAAGTATTCATGTGACAGAAGTAATAGGATCAGTTCCCATATTCTCCAGCATTAAGTTCAGAGTGCAAGAAAAATTTCATAGTTCACTATGAAGTGTGTAGTTTATGTGTATTTCTGTCATGGCTCAAGTGCAGGCTAGGGGTTGCTAAATAGCCCAGTGAATAAAGCATCAGCCCTGGAATCAGGAGGACCTGAGTTCAAATCTGGCCTCAAACACTTAACAAAAAACCAGCTGTGTGGCCTTGGACAAGTCACTTAACCCCAATTGCCCTACCTTCCCCCCTCCAAAAAAAAAAGAAAAGAAAAGCACAGGATGTACTTCCTCTTGGGAGTGAAGGAAAAAGGATTTGAGAAACACCACTCCCTGTTCCAGATTGTCAGGTAGAGTGAAATGTTCTTTTAAAAATGGATGGAGGTGGCTTCCAGGATTGGAGCAAGCACTCAGCTGAGCCTTCCCAACATTCCCCTCCAAAGAACTGTAAAATAACACCTCAAATTAAATTTTGCAGTGGTAGAGTCAATCAAAGGTCAGAGTGAAACATTCTTCCAAACTAAGACAATTTAAGAGTTCAAAAAGAGGAATCTGTGACATGGGTGTGGAGACTAGTCCAGAGTCCATGTGGAAGAAACACCAGTGGTAGGACTAGGTTGTAGCAACTAAAGCAGCAACATCTTCAGGAGATCCCACAACCAGAAATGGTAAACAGATATGGTAAGTGGTCAGAAAGAGAGTACAGGGAAACCCTGTGTTAGCACTAGATGCAGGGTCAGATGCTGTTTGGCAACTCCATTGCCTATTTCCACATCTGGGCCATATTTCACAGACAGAGAAAAGTACTTTCAGTCAAAAGGGAATGGAAGCCCTGAGGGGCAGTATCACTTCTATTCCCAAGGGATCAGGGGCCCTGAGGAATGGTAATGATTGCAATCCCAAGTGATCTGGGGCCCTTCCTGGGAAAGGATCAGTGTGGAGGCCAGGAGAGCATTGACTTCACTTCTCCCCAGATCATACTACCTTGGAAGCAAAGAAAACTTCCAAACTCTCATAACTAGCTCTGAAAACAGCAGTGAAAAAAAGCCGGAAGCTTCAGACAATACCCCTATACACTCTACACACACATGTTAGGAACAAAGCCCAACATTAACATAAAGTTCCATATCAAGAAATAGGGTGGGAAAATAGGCAAACAACAACAAAAAAGAAGCTGAAAATAAAAAGTTGCCATAGTAACAAGGAAGATCAAGACACAGACTCAGAAGACACTGAAATCAAAACAGCTACAAACAAAGCCTCAAAGAAAATGGTAAATTGAACCCAAGTCCAACAAAAATTCCTGGAAGAGCTTAAAAATTTATTTTCAAAGTCAAATAAGAGTGATAGAGGGAAAATTAGGTAAAAGCGTGAGAACAAAGGAAGAAAATTACACAAAACAAAAGCTTGTTAAAAAGAGGCACAAAAAATGCTGAAGAAAATAACACTTTAAAAAACAGAATTAGTCAAATGGAAAAAGAGATATAAAAATTCACCGAGGAAAATAACTATTAAAAAGCATATTGGTCAAATAGGGAAATTGTCCAAAAGCTCACTATAGAAAATCATGCCTTAAAAATTAGAATTAGGCAACTGGAAGCTAATAACTCCATGACATATCAAGAAACAATAAAACAAAGCCAAAAGAACGGGGGGAAAATAGAAGAAAATATGAAATATCCCATAGGAAAAACAACTGATCTGGAAAAGAGATCAAGGAGAAATAATTTTAAAATTATTGGATTACCTGAAAACTATAATGAAATAAAAAGCCTAGATACCATGTTTTTTTTTAATTGTCTAGGAAAAATTCCCAGACATCCTTTAACCAGAGAGTAAAATAGAAATTGAAAGAATCTACCAAGGGGGCAGAGCCTAGAAAGCAGATTAAGAGTAGTCACTTAGATGAACTCTCCCAATATTTTCCTCCAAACAACTCCAAAATAATGCCACAAGTCAAATTTAAAGTGACAGAACCAACAAAAAATTGGGTGAAACATTTTTCTGACCTAAGAAAACATAAGAGGTTGTCAGAAGTCTGTAACACCAGGGTGGCCACCTGTCTGGAGCCCGCACACATAGCAGTGGTGGCAACAGTGGCCACGGAAACAGCTTCAAGAGTTCTCAACCCAGAGATAGCAAAGGGGTCAGACAACTGGTCAGCAAGAGATTACAGGTGATCTTGTTGGTTTGCATCTCCATGGTAGAGAGGAGCACTTGTGGTCAGTCACAAGGGAGCAGGGGCCCTGATTGCATTTCCAAAAGCAGAGAGAGTGCTAGTACTTTTGGCTGCAGGTGATTTACCTACTTGGGTAAAAACCAGAGCACAGACCAAGAGAGAAGTAATCATACCTTTCCCAGGATTACACTACCTTGGAAGGACTAAAACCTTGCAGACACCCAAAACTAGCTCTGAAAACAGCAGCATAAAAATATTTGAAGCTTGGGGCAGTGCCTCTTCACCCCAAGTAAACAAAACTCAACTTTAACATAAAATTCAAAGTGAAGAAATAGCCTGGGAAAATGAGCAACCAACAACAACCCCCCAAAATAATAATTTGACCATAAAAATTGATACAGTGGCAGGGAAGACTAAGACAAAAAAAAAAATCAGAAGAAGACAACAATGTGAAAACAGCTTCCAAAAAAAAGCCTCAAAGAATAATGCTAATTAGACCCAAGCCCAAAAAGAATTCTTGGAAGAGTTAAAGAAACATGTAAGTGTTGGTAGAGGAAAAATCAGAACATGAAATGAAAGTGATGTAAGAAAATTATGAAAAGAGATTTAACAGCTTGGTAAAAGAGGCACAAAAAGTACTAAAGAAAATAATACTTTAAAAATCAGAATAGAAGGTGCAGCTAGATGGCACAATGAATAGAGCACTGTTCCTGGTGTCAGGAGGACCTAAGTTCAAATCTGGCCTCAGACACTTACACATACCAGCTGTGTGACCTTGGGCAAGTTCACTTAAGCCCAATTGCCCTGCCTTCCCCCCTCCAAAAAAAAATCAGAATAGGTCAAATGGAAAAAGATGTATAAAAGCTCACTAAAGAAAATAATTTTTTAATTGGAATTGACAAATGGAAGCTAATGACTCTATGAGACATTAACAAACTATAAAATGAAGTCAAAAGAATTGTGGGGGTGGAGGGGATAGAAGAAAATGTTAAATATGTTTTTGGAAAAACAACTGACCTGAAAAATAGAGCAAAGAATTATTAGACTACCTGAGAGCTATGATCAAAAAAAGAACCAACATATCATCTTTCAAGAAATTATCAAGGAAAACTGCCCTTGATATCTTATATCCAGAGGGTAAAATAGAAATGGAGAGAATCCACCAATTACCTCTGAAAGAGATAACCTACCCAGCAAAACTTAGGGTTTAGAGAAAAGGAGAGAATTGGAACTCAAAAACAATTTTTAAGTATGTTAAAAACAAATTAATTGTTTAAAAGAAAGAAAGAATCCACCAATCACCCAATTGCAACCTGAAAGAGATCCCAAAATGAAAGTTCCCAGGGATAATATTATAGCCAAATTCCAAAGGTCCCTAGTCAAATAGAAAATATTTCAAGCAGCCACTCAAATACTATGAGCTGCAATCAGGATCATATAAGATTTAGCATCTTCCAGATTAAAGAAGCAGAATACGATTGAAATATCATATCAGAAGGCAAAAGAACTAGAATTATTACCAAGAATCACCTACCCAGCAAAACTACCCTGCAAATCCTTCAAGGGGGAAAATGGATATTTAACAAAATAGAGGACTTTCAAGCATTCCTGATGGAAAGACCAGAGCTGAATAGAAAATTTAACTTTTAAATACAAGACCCAAGAGAAGCATAAAAAGGTAAACATGAAAGAGAAATCATAAGGGATTCAATAAGGTTAAACTGTTTACTTTTCTGGGAAGATAATACATATACTTTCTAAGAACTTTCTAATTATTAAGGCAGTTAAAAAGATTCTACATAGAAACAGGGTGTAGAAGTGAAATGATTATGTTGGGATGATGTAAAACAAAAAGTGGATAGATGAGGACAAGGGATCCCCTAGAAGAGGGGGAAGGGAGAGTAAGAATGGTGAAAATTTTCTCGCACAAGAGAGGTGCACAAGGAAGAGCTTTTATAGTGGAGGGGAAATTGATGAGGGGCATGGGTAATGGTTGAACCTAACTCACATCTACATTGGTTCAGAAAGAGGGAAATTGTGTGTGTGTGTGTGTGTGAAATAAATTAAGATGGGTATTTTTTTAATAGATAAAGGAAAAAAATTAAGGGAAAGGGTCTGAAGAGATAGAAGGGAACCCTGACCTGTGAGAGAGGTTTGGAGAATGGAATAACATGATGAAAAAGGAGAAAGGAGGGAACCATTAACCCTTGGACCTACATAATAGATATTTTTTCCCTTTTAAAGGGTAGTTGTACTCTCTTAGGAGGAAGCAGTTGCTTCAGCTCTAGGAAATGATGGAGATCCCCAGTTGCTTTCAGGAGAGATTAATTCATTTATTGATTTGATCATCCAATAAGAATCAGGGGGAAAGAGATTTTTTTTTAAATGATGGTTTGTGGTATCTTGATGAAGGTTATCAAGGCAACAATTTATTGATTTGTAATTCATAATATAGGTCTTCTTTGTTAGTGGTATATATAACTGAGATATGATAGAAAACTTTTCAAGACTTGTCGGATTTACTGACTACTATCCATTTCTGATGATTCACAGAGACAAATGATACAGTCAGAAGAAACCTATACAAGACTTGTATGAATTGATGTGAAGTAAGCAGAACAAGGATCTTATTTTGATAATAACCATAATCATGTAAATAAAAACAACACAGAGGGACTTCAGAACTCTGACCAATTCATGGACCAGCTGTGCCTTTGGATGGTGATACATGCATCCTGCCTCTTGGCACAAAGGGTAATGAGTGAATTGTACATTCAGACTTGGGGCTAATGTGTTGATTTATCTAGCTCATGAGAAAAAGTCACATTGTACTATTATACTAATAACTAATTATTAATTTGTGATTCCAACCCCCCCCTTTCCTTTTACCGTGTTTCCCCGATAATAAGACCTATCCCGAAAATAAGCCCTCCCCTTACTGTGTAAGATTCCTCTAAAATAAGCCCTCCCCTGAAAATAAGCCGTATTGAGATTGCTACTGTAGTGAAGGTGATCCCCTGCGCTAAGCACTACACGCTACATTATGGTACCCTCTGTATGCACCGTCCCCCCACCCCGTGAAACGCACGCCTGCACTCCGAGCTGCATCCAATCAGAGCTGCAGCAGTGAGCATGTCATCCTGTTCTTCCCCAGTGATTTGCTTATTGAATAAAGGTACATTTTTTTGTTCACATTTACCTGTTTATTAAAATTGCTGTCAATGTTCATTAAAATAAGCCCTCCCCTGAAAATAAGCCCTCTGGTGTTTTTCTGTCCAAAAAAAATAATAAGACAGTGTCTTATTATCAGGAAACATGGTATTTCTGTTAAAACCTAACTCCTGAAAAGGTCAATCAGCCTCTGAAGATCTTAGATGAGTGATGAGATTTGCTCCTAGCCCCCAAAGGCACGTGTTCATTAACTTTAGGGATTTTGGACCCCACCCCACTTGGAGACCTAATCTCCAATCTCCTAATCTCTGTTTAGAGTTTAAACAGAACCTAGTCTAGGTAAACCTTTGCCTGGAGGAGGAATTTAGAATTTAGAGTAATCCCAGCTCATAAAGGAGAGAACTAGCCAGAAAGGCCAGAAAGGTAGGGATGGCCATGGCTTCGCTTTCCCTTGTCCAGATGCTTTGAGGCTGCTCAGTCTCATGATCAAGCCACATTCTCAGCAGAAGGAGCTTAAGAATTTTAGCTCACATCCCCATTAAATGTCCACCAACCAGGATTAATTTTCACTTGTCGGGGAAGTTCTTTTTCAGAATGAATCTAAGGTATTTCAGATTAGTTTTGGTTAGTGAGAAAAACCACTGACCATCAGTTTATTGATTGCCAACTAGCAAAATTAATAAATTGATTATAATTACCCAGAAACTCTGTTTCTGGGGGTTTTAATTCATCTCACTTAGCTGGAATTCTTTGTTATTAGGAAGAATTCTGGTAGGTGAGGACGAGAGAGACATTGGGAAGTGACAACAACATTAAAAAGAGAGCAACAATAAAGTTTCATAGACCTCAAACTGAACAATTTAAAGGCAAAAGAAGAGTTTGTGTCACTGCTGGGCAAGGCAGGGGCATTAGAAGAATTACTAAATAGATTCTGCTGAACCCAGAAAACAGAAATAGAAGAAACTGGTCAAAGTTGCCAAGAGGCAAAATTTGTCTGAATGTAAAGAAAAATTTCCTAACAATTGTGTCTGCCCAAAAGTGGAATTGGCTTTCTTGGAAGGTTACAGATCATTCTTCACTGGAGGTCTTCAAGAAACAGAAAAAAGGGAATCCTTTCTTGTGATTCTCTCTTCTCAACTGTGGATGTGGAGCTATTAGATTTATTATTGGAAGGGACTTTAAATTATATATCCTCCAACTCTCCCCTTTAACACTTAATTTTAGAAAGTCCAAAAAGGTTAAGTGACCTAATTTCACACAAGTAATACATAGAAGGGCCAGGATTCAAAACTAGGTCCTCTGATTCCAAATTCAATGATTTCCATGCTACATTTCCATGGAAGAATATACAGTTCCTGTACTTAAAAAGTTTGTAATGTCTTAAGAAAAATAAGGAAAATATACAAATGAGTATAATCCAATACAAAGGAAAGGTTCAGACAGGTATGAGAGACTTAAGAGTAAGAGGTTACTGGACAGTATAAGAGAAAGCTTCATAAAGGAGATAGTACCTCAGTTGTACCTTGAAGCATGATGTCATGGTAAATAAAGAACAAAATTAGTCAAGAATTGAGTAAAGAAAAAGCCTGAGCAAAAGCTTAGTCCAGGCTCATGACATAAGAAAATGGGGTCCTTCAATTGAGTGGTAACCTAGTGAGTTTCATGTTAGGAATATGTCATTTTAGACTTGCCATATTAAGGATATTGGGAAAGAAAGGATAAGAAATGAAACATGGTCCTTTATCTTGGAAACTGACACAGGAGTTTAACCTACAAGGACATAGATGGGGATATAGTTGCAAGAAGGACCACAAGAATGTGACATCAATGGAATCCAAGACATGCTAGCCAGAAAATGAACCTAGGATGAAATAAGAATGAACTGAAGCAATGTTAAGCAGGTGCAACAGGACGGTTGCCAAGACAACATAGCTTGGACTTGGACTGGGCATGTGCAAGCTGTGCAAACTGCAGTAAACAACTGAGGTGGGACACGGAAGGCTGACATTTGAAAGACTTCTGAAGTGAAAGCAGGCTGGTGACTGCAAACATCCTGGTATAGGAAGAGAATGGGAGGTGTCTTAATGGACATGAGGGCATGGATGTAGGGAAGAGTTGGACTTGATCTATGCATGTGGGCAAGCCTGATTCCCAAAGCTTTAGCCAGAGCTAAGCACGCTCAATAAAATAGTCAGGTAAATGCAGGTTTCTCTACATTACGCTTGACAGCCCTAGAGGATGAGTTGGGTTTGGGAATCTAGAGACAAGGCAGGGAAAGAATTTCAACAAGTGGAGATTTTGAGAAAGACCATTCCAGGCATGGATTAGAGATGAAAGAAAATTGAATGAGCTTGAAGGACATTCCAGGTTGCCTGAAATATAGATTAATTATAGGAAAGTGCAGTAACACTGCAAAGAAAAGAAGAAAGGCAGGACACAAGTATTTATTAAACACCTATGTTCCAGGCATTGTGCTAAGCCTTTTATAAATGTTATCTTATTTCATCCTCACAATAACCATGGGAGGTAGGTGCTATTATGATCCTTGTTTCACAGTTAAGAAAACAGAAGTTTAGTAACTCACCCAGGCTCACACAGCTATTAAGAGTTGCGTTGAATTTGAACTCAGGTCTTCCTAATTCCAGACACAGCCCTCTATCCACTATGCCACCTCGCTGCCTCTAGGAAGGATAGGTTTGAACTTGATTATAAAGGAATTTTCCAAGGCAAAGTGTTTTATTTTATTTTATAAACAAACAGGAACCACCAATAAATGTTTTAAACAGAAAATGATCTGGTCTGATCAGAGCTTTAGAAAGATAACTCTGGCAATGATGTAAAGAAGTTATTGGAGACTAAAGACAGAGAAACAGATTAAGAGGCTATGAAAATAGCCCTAGTGAGAGATAATAAGCATCTGAACTGGGGCTAAAGCAGTGTTTATGGAAAGAGGAATGGATGCAGCATAATTTTCTGAGGGTGAATCAGTGACAACTGTTGGAATGTGAGGATGGCAGCTTAGGGGAGGCTTGTTTTTCAGAAGACACACGTTTTGTTACTTTTTAATTAGGCAGTGGGTTGTGAAGGTTGTGATGTCCCCTGACCTGGGGCTCAATTCTGGGAAGAGCTGTGTGATTTGTCCAGATAAGACTCTAGGCAGGCATTGAGACCCCCAGCTTTGAAAATCCATATGTTGGTGCTTCTCTGTCTGGTAACTAACACTGTATGTATATAATGGTAGAAGCCCTGTCTGTTGGTCTGTTGAATTGTACTATTTTCTCTGTCCATATTTTTTGTCTGATTGTAATTTCTGTTTGCATTTTCTGAAGTTCAGGGTGCTGACTTTTTCGTCTGAACTAAATGAATGATATATATGTTTGATTAAAGTAAGATTGTTAACACCTTTTGAGTTGCTTTCCTTTAGAAAAGCAGATAGAAGAACCTGTGCTAGCAGCCCTCCTGCGGATACTGGGGTGCTTGCTGTTAAAATGGCTGGGGAAGTAGTAGAGATATCAACAAAAACAGAAAAGCTGAGAGGAAGAACAGGTCTTTGGGATATGAATTATAAGTCATTTTGAGACAAATTCAGTTTGAGATGATGGCAGGACATCCAGCAAGCAGCTGGAGATACAGGACTAGAATTCACTTAGTCAGCTACATTGAAGTGATCATTAGAACAACAAAAGTGGATTGATGATGTTGCTAGTGAATGAGCATAGAGAAAGAAAAGGGCCCAAAACAGAGCCTTTGGGGGACATCCACATGAATGAAGCACAAGAAAGAAGAGCCAGCAAAGGAGACAGAAAAAGAGAAATAGTAAGTGAGCCAAGAAAGAGTCCAGAGTTCTGGAATTCAAAGGAGATGAGAGTATAAAAGATAGAGTGATCAAAAATGAAAAATTCTATAGAAAATTCAAGGAACACTGAAGAAGATTCATTACATTTAGACAAAAAGATGATTGTTAGTGGCTAAAGACTACTCAAAATGATCTGAATCCAGATTGCAAGGGGTTAAAGAGAGATTGAATGGTATCATATAATTAAGGAAAATAAATTAGGTGGAAAAAAATCACTTGTCTTAAAACTTCAACATAAAAATTTGCTCATTTTCTATAAACTACAGCATTGTGATTGTTGTCAACATAGTCACTGAGGCAGAGTCAGAAGACTACATCCTGATAGTGAGGTCAGTACTTTGTCGGGTACCTCTACATGAACCATAACTCACTGACCAACTCAAGCAGAAGCAAAAACCCAAGCAGAGACATATTATAATTTCTCTCTAACTTCTTTTTAGTGATACAAATAGGCATCACTCAATCCAGGTTTTCTGATACCACCTGACTATCCTGCTCCCCGGGACTCCTGTGCCAGCAGAACACTCCTATACCACAGGGGCAATGAGAGAGAGAGACACAGAGATAAAGACAGAGACAGAGAGGGAGAGAGGGAAGGAAAAGGGAGGAGGGAGGGAGGAAGGAAGGGAGACAGAGAAACTGAGAGACACAGACACAGACAGACAGAGAGATTGTTAGAAATAGAAATAGAGATACATATGTGTTGAGTTGAACTTTGAAGCTAACATAATACAATATAGAACACAAAATCTGGCAGGTTCTGGATAGGTTTCTAGTATGTATGCTTTCAGCCACAATATCTGCTTCCTGAAAACTAACCTAAGTACAAAGAGCTTTATCTCCAGAAAGTTGGTTATGATCTATGAAATTTGGAGGCCATAGCAACTCATGAAACATAAAAACACAAACCATCTCACAGTTCTTGTTTATCTCTTCTTTTCCCACATTAGTACTGGGGGGATGGAGAGCAGGAGTGGTAAAATACAGGTAGAGGGAATGTTAAGAATCTCTGTAATGCTGCCATATTTACTTCTGTAACTTCGGTACCCAAACCTATTGGTATGGGACTCTCTCCTCATTGGTAGAGATAAATGTCCTGGCTTGAGTGAGGAGTGGGATAGAATTGGCGAGAGAGAGGAGAGTTCTTCAGCTTTCTCTGAGCTTTATTGAGTTGTCTTCCTGTCGCTGAATCTCTTCCCACTGTGACTACTTCTGACTTCCAGAGAGAAGTTGGAAGATGCCAAGCCCATTTCAGGTTGCTGAAGGAAAAGACTGGGAAGATATAAGAAATTCTGGCAGTCTCTATCCCCAGCTTATTACACTAGAGACTTCAAGGAATGCCCCTTTGGGTGAGATCTAGGACTCTCTCTTCCAGTTCAGCTGAGTTAGCTCATTTCCAGTGGGAAAGCACTTTTATCTGTATTGTCTGACATATATTCTCCAATGTATACTTTCTCTAAATTCTGTTTTGCTATTGAATTGGATGAATGAGCTTCTTTGAAAATTTCTATGTGTGTTCATTATGAACTGGTATTTGGTGTAAAGGGAATAATCATCTTGGATATAAATCTTGGGGCTTTGCCTCTCCCCAATAATGAACAGCAATCAGAAGTTAGTTTGAACTTGAAAATCACATCCTCCAGACTATTAATATTTAAAGGAGCAAATAAATACAATTCTAGCCCAGTACCTCCTCCATCTAAGAAGAGCAGAGAGGACAAGTTTCTGGTCACAACTTCCTGCTTTCTTTCACAACAGGAAATAAAAATCTCCCTTGGAGAAGGGTAGGGGACCAAGCTGCTAGAGGTGACTATTATGTTTCCCTTTGAGCCACACAATGAGACATGTGGGGGGATGGCCCTCACAACACATGGACATTGTTACACCTCAAAGGAAGGGCTGGTAGGTAATGAGAGAACAATGTATATGGCTTCCCTTAAGCATGTGTTATTAAGCTTTTTTTATCTTTGCACCAGAACTGACCCTTGACCAGGTGTACCTAACTTGCCCAAGTCCTCAGTCCATTTAATTTCTTAGCTATAATTACAATTTTGACTAAATTAGATAAATTAATCCAGTCCAAATATGTCAAACTACTTATTTAAATAGTCTTACCATCCACTTGATTGACCTGATGATTTTAGTCCAAATGGTTAAATAGTTTGTAAAGGTGGTTGGAGATGCAGTCAGACTTGGTCTTCATCTGTTTTGGCAAGAGACTTCACTTTTCAAGTACCAGGCTTTTTTCCCCCAATAATTAGTTGTAATTGGAACTGGTTTTAGAAGAATACTACTGGACAGAATTTAGTGCTGGGATCATCAAAGCCCCTAAATCTCCTAAACAGCAGCAATGATTGACTTCTGTGGTCAAAATCAGGCTTTTATAGATTTAAAACCTGTTAAGTTTTCATTGGCTCCCTTTCAGCATAAACAACAATAGTAGATCATGGGCTAAATTTTTCACATGATGAGAACAAACCAAAGGAAAAACATACCCTGGTTCTTCTGAATACCTAACACCAAAGAAAGAGTATATGTGATGCCATGTCCCACTCACAATTCAGTATGAAAGAAGGAAGGGAGGGAGGGAGAAAGGGAGGGAGAGAGGGAGGGAGAGAGAAGGAGAGAGAGAGAGAGAGAGAGAGAGAGAGAGAGAGAGAGAGAGAGAGAAGAAAGGAAGAAAAGAAAGAAAAAAGAAAGGAAGGAAGAAGGGAGGGAGGAAGGAAATATATATTTATAAAATTTTAAGGGTTGTAATAAAGAAAGATTAAACTTACTCTTGGCCCCAGATTGCAGAATGAAGGACAACAAATAGACATTTCAGAGGAAACATTAGTAGAAGGAAAAACTCCTTAACTTAGGAGAAAAACAGGCCACCTACCAAAGTCATGACTTTCACTAGAGGTCTTCCAATAAAGTCTGGATGTAGAGGAAAGGAATAAACATTTATTAATCACCTACTATGCACCAGGAACTTTACTAAGTACCTTACAAATGTCTCATTTGATCCTTACAACAACCCTCTGAGGTAACTGTTTTTTTTTTTACCTCCATTTTACAGTTGAGGAAACTGAAGCAAACAGAAATTGAGTGATGTGCCCTGAGTTACATGGCTAGTAAAGTGTCTGAGGCTGGATTTGAATTCAAATCTTCCCAACTCCAGGCCCAGCCCTCTACTCACTGTGCCACCTAGTGGACCACCATTTGTGGACAGGGTAGATGGGATTATTCTGTCAGTGACTTCTGAGATCTCTTCCTAAAGAACTGGCTGCCCAGAAGTCTAACACATTAAGCAGTTTCTCCAGGGCTACACAGCCCAGGTATGCAACTCATAATCGAAAACGTTTTTGCAAGTTGTGTTTATAACTTGAACAGATCTTGACCATAGCTGTTATTTCTCTCTATGTGTCAAAGGGATTTTATTTTCTGGCGAAGTTTTAGTGAGTTAGCAAGTAATTTACTGAGTCACTGCTATGTTCTAGTCATTGTATTAAGCAATGGAGATACAAAGAAAGGCAAAAAAAAAAATTCTGTTCTCAGAGAGTTCACAGTACCATGGAGGAGACAACATGCAAAATGGTATGTGCTATCTTAATAGCAGGATTTATCTATAGGATAAATCAAAGATAATCAATAGAGGGTTGGCACTAGCATTAAGGGGGATGATGAAAGGCTTCTTATAGAGCATGAGGTTGTAGCTGAGACTTGAAGGAAGTCAGGAAAAAGAGACGAAGAGGTAGAGTGTTCCAGACACGGAAACAGTCAGTGAAAAGTGACCATTGTCTGGAGATGGCATATTTAGTGTGAGGAAAAGCAAGGAGAAACAGTGTCACTGGATCCCAGAGCAGAGGAGCATAATGGCAAGCACCCAGCACACCCAGGATGGCCTGCTAGCACAGGTTCTTTGATCTAGTTTTAAAGGAAAGACTGATCAAAAAGGGGTTAACAATCTTCTTTTAATTAGGGGAAAGGTCAGCACCCTGAAGGTGGAGAAAATATAAGCAGAGAAACCAGCAGAAAGACCAACAGACAGGGCTCCAGGTGTCTGAACACAGCAATATTGCTTTACATTTTACATATATCACTAGATCAAGGTGGATACTCAGAGTCTCGAACACTAAATCAGAAGATCTTTCTCATGTGCAAAACCCTAAAGCAAAATATTAACCTCCCAGAATATATAACAAAGACTTGGCCCCTGATTGCCTAGGAGCCAGTAGGCATGAAACCTATATGACTTAACACAGATGTGAATTATCAGGGTTCAAAGGAGATTAATCCTTCAGATGTTCACAATTTAATCTAAGCCTGAAAAACTGAGCTCCAAAAAGAAAACAACAAAAATCCCACCTTGCTTGCACTTAACAAGGAGAGTAAGGTATAAAAAGACTGGAAAGATAGGAGCATGGGCTGGGTCACAAAGGGCTTTGAATGACGGAGGATTTCATTCTAGAAGTGTCAGGAAACCTTAGAAATCATCTAGTGACTAGGTTAGTCTAACCCAGGGGTGAGGAACTTAAGTCCTCAAGGCCACTTGTGACCTTCTAGTTCCTTGAATGCAGCCTTTTGACTGAGTTTACATTTTACAGAACAAATTCTTTTATTATATGGATTTGTTCTGTGAAGTTTGGATTCAGTCAAAGGGCTGCACTTGAGGATACAGATTCCCTAGTCCTGGTCTAACGTCTTCAGGGCAGCTAGGTTGCACAATGGATAGACTCTGGGCCTGGAGTCAGGAGGACTTGAGTTCAAATTCAGCTTTGGACACTGAGCAGTGTGAGCCTGGGCAAGTCATTTAGCCCTGTTTGTCTCAGTATTGTCATCTGTGAATGAGAAGAAAACAGTAAAGCAATCCCTTATCTTTGCCAAGAAAATCCAAATGGGGTCACAAAGAGTAACATGACTGAAAAATGACTCAATAACTACAAAGTTCAACCCCTTCATTTTATAGATGTTTGCGAGAACTTAGTATCTGATATGGGATTTGAACCCACATTTTTCTGATACCGAGTCTAGCATTTTATCTACTATTAATTTACATCAGTTACATTTCTGTAGGAAATGGTGATTATCAGTCAAGTCTTTCCATTTATCCATTTCCCATTTGTTGTCATCATTAGCTTGTTTCAATAAATGTCACATTTGAGCTACCATGTTTACCAGCAGAATATTCTTTTCATCTATATCTTTTCTTTTAATTTGATGCTGACTTTGACCTTTGTTCCAACAAGTTGATGATCTAAAAATGAACTGATTTAAAAGTGACTAAACATCAGAAAATGGTCATTTCTTCCAGCTTCAGTGCAAGCTTTTGATTGTGAAATTTCTTGACTGTTTTCAGTTTTATAGATTTTGGTGCATTTAAGACATAACTCTTAATTATGCCTACTTCACCTTTGTCTATTGGTAAGCAAATCGCCTTCTCTATTTTGTGTACTGATACCCTTCCTAATTGGTTGAGAGAAAGCCCTGGTATGTGAAAATCGTTGTCAAAGCACTACCCTTGTAACACAATGCCAAAAGTCTCCAGTCAATTGGTGCTTCATCTGTTATTGACGAATAGGGCTTTTAAACTGTGAAAATGGCTTGCTTGGCCAGTCGTTTTGGTCAGCTTCCAACCTTAACATATTTTGAGATATTGAATCCAACATCTTTAAAAAGACATTGGACCTGACCTACGCCTGGGATTATTCATTACACAAACTTATTTGAATCTCATCCAATTCTAAACCCCCATATTGAAAAACATGCTGGCATATGAATATGTTAAAGCAATTACATAGTTTCAGTCATTCTCCTCTTTCCTGTCCCTACCCCAACCTCGTACCAAATTTCTCTCTACTTTGGCCCAACAGTATAACTTCAAAATCCTATAGGACAAAATTTTAGCTTAATGAATATCTGTTCATGATTAACAAATAACATTTAAAAAGAGAAGAATGTTCCTTTTATAATACCAAAACCAAGTAAAATGAAACAGGTTTTAAAATTCCTTTCTTATGAAAAATGAAATGGCTCATTAACCAAAGTCATAACAACCTATGCTGGCTATCAAAGTCAAATATAGGAATAACCTATAAACCTTAATAGTCTCTTATGTTTCTTTCATACTGATGTTCTATAATTATTGAATTTTCCTCTCAAATGCTTTTAAGTCCCACCTTTTCTCTATATACACTCTGTTTCTATACACACAACCTAAGAATATCTAGGTTATTTCAACAAAGCTATATTGAAGTGTGTTATTTGCCAAGATGCCTCAGTGTTTACAATGAAGGCATATCAGACTTTTTTTAAGTACTTGCAAAGAAATTGCAGTGTCCTATTAGTGAATTCACATAGCCATCAAACCTTGGAAATGAATTCAAAGTTAGAGGTCATCTTGTCCCACATCCCTACCAATTCTGTAATTTTCTCCACAACAGCCATAATAGATCAATATTCAATCTATCTGACCATTTCAAGGAATGAGGAACTTATCACTTTGCATATTTCATTTGCAAGAAGCTCCAATCATCTAATTATGTGAAAGTTATTTCTTACATGGAGTCAAACTCTACCTCTCTGAAACTTCCACTTATTGATCCTATTTCTGCTCTGTGGAACTACACTAAATGAATCTAATCTCTTTTCTAAATGATAGACATTAAAATATTTGGAAGATGGTTATCCTGACTCCACCTCCAAGTTTTCTCTAGGCTAAACAATTTTCATTTCTTCAACCATTTCTCATATGTCATAGCATTGAATTTCATTAACCATTAGAGTTTGTCAATATACTCTTTGACCAAGGCAATTATCAATAGGACTATTGCTTCCATGCTTATATGTATATTGTACTGTTATTAATGTGGTCTTATGGAATTAGCTATTTGAACAGTTTGTCATACTCTTAGTTCATACTGACATTGTAATAAATTAAAATTCTTAAGTTTTTTTTTTCACATGAGGGGTTATAGGTTCTAGTCATTCTTGTGTCCTATGATTATGAAATGGATTTTTAAAAATCATAATTTGAGATTTTACAAAATTTTCTTATATTCCAAACTGGTGTTGCCATGTTTCTATTTTTAGAAAGAAGATCAAATGTTTGTTGACTGAAGCAGTTTCTAAGCTCTTTTGGTCTCTTCAATGTGGCAAATTTTTTATTAGTTAAAGCTTTAAGATATGGTGATAGTTCATCTTGATGTCTTTCCTTTCATCCATTTCTCATTATATTACATCAGGAGTTCATTTAAATAGACCAGGTTAAAGCTGTTGTAACTGAACATTATCTCTTTTTCTCATTTTTATCCTGTCTTTGAATTTGTGTTGATATTACTTTTAATTTTTTGTCAATCAGTTGCACAGATTCAGAAATGGAACAATGGCAATGTGAATTGTAGATGTAATAGGCTAAAGCATATTTCCAACAATAAGTTTCTCATAAGAAGTGACATCACCTGAGAAAAAATATATAATCAGAAAATATGGTAAGTTAGCTATGCAGAAAGAGCAAGAATATGAGTACTCCATTAATTCAAGTGGCTCCTTACCTTGTCCTTCTTAATTGTCTTTATTATAGTCACATCAATACTAGATAAGGCATGGGCAAACCAAGTTCTTTCCTGGTATTCATAAATATGAAAATACCTAGAGAAAGGTCCTTAGCATATTAGTTGGACCCTCTATTGAGGATGTGTAGAATAATACAAGCAAGAATCATTCAGAATGAGGAGGCATTGATGGTTTTTCCATCTGCATGGATGAAGTGAATACTTCATCAATTAGATCATGAACTGTTGAAGGATAGGGAATGATGCATATATTTTATCGAGTATCTTTGAAAAAAAATATGACCATGAAATAGATGGCCTGTCACAAATTAATTTCAACAGCAAACCACTACCTCAAATTACACATTTTAGTGACTAGTGTAGAGAATACAATATTCCATTGCTTAGTTTTGCATTAATATAATAGAGCATTTGATTCAGAATAGCAAAATAAGGGCTATCTTCCAACAAAGTGTAACCATGCAAATGTTAAAATCACCCAAAGTTTTTTGACAGGTTCAACCAAAGAGGATTTTTTTTTGATAATTGTCTGATTATCAATGTGATATAAAGTATAAAAAGATAGATTATGGTCATTCAACCATTCATTACTGTAATAAAAAAGTGTTCTATGTGGAGCCCAAATGGAACATTCCCTGTAGGTAATAAGTTTCTCTCTACTCTGTATTTTGGGGAGGACTTCATTGCATCAAGTTCAAGAGCACGCCAAAGGCTTATCAACAAAATCCACAGCTACTAAAATGAGATAAATTTAACACTCTACACAAAACAAATTGAATAGAAGAATGTCTATTATCAAGACTGGGAAGTACAGTCAGATGGTAATCCACTGAGCTAGTCCATCAGCAAATATAATTTGGAAAGTGACTTTAGATGAAATGTGAGTTTTGCTCAGAATTGAATCAGAAGAAAATGGAAAGCTGTAGGGCATTTGGGAACTGACACAACACATTTAACAATCCTAAATTTCTCCCTAATACAAATGTGTTTTTCATTCTCATCACAAGTTCCTGTTTCTCCATGATCTCTCAGGCCAAATAGAAGTCCATAATCTGGTTCTACTTTCCTACCTTCACAATCTTGAATTTATGGTAAACCAGTTCAACTGTACGTTGTTATCCATTCTGACCTTTGCCCCATTGTCTTCCTTCCATTCATGCTCAACCAATCCTCCTTTCTGAGTCACACCCAGCATTCATCTCCCCTTATCAAATTCCACAAGAGAAATCACAAAAGTATGCCAAATAGGTCTATTGCAAATTCAGGGTGTCCCATATCAATAGGGCTCTCTCAATTGAAACAGCTTTACTAGAATGGCAATGTTTTTTTTTTTTATTTTTTCCCAATTGACTCTCTACTCTTTGCAGTTTTGATCCAAACCTTCTTTCTCTCCTAAAGCCTCTAAACTTACCATTAACCAAGTCTTTCTCACATCCTACTTTACTGACAAAATAGAGGCTGTTCATTTTAACCCTCTCATCTCCCCTGATTCATGATTTAAAATCTTTCTATGGTTTTGAAGAAGGGATATCCATCCATTCTTTTACTCAAAGCCAACCCTTATTCATGTGCCTTCAAGTTCATCTCCTTCTGTTTACTCCAGAAACTTGTCCCACCAGTTACTCTCCCTCACTAATCTTAATTTCTATCTACCTGTTTTTTTCCCTTTTTTCCTATAAACAGACTCAGATCTCTCTCTCTCTGTCTCTCTCTCTGTCTCTCTGTCTCTCTGTCTCTCTCTCTGTCTCTGTCTCTCTCTCTGTCTCTGTCTCTGTCTCTCTCTCTCTCTCTCTCTCTCTCTCTCTCTCTCTCTCTCTCTCTCTCTCTCTCTCTCTCTCTCTCTCTCTGTCTCTCTCTCTCTGTCTCTCTCTCTCTCTGTGTGTCTCTCTCTCTCTGTCTCCATCTCTCTCTCTCTGTCATTCTCTCTCTGTCTCTCTGTCTCTTTGTGTGTCTCTGTATCTCTCTGTGTGCCTCTGTGTCTCTGTCTCTGTCTCTGTCTCACACGCACGCATACTTTTATCAAAACTTCACTTGACTCTGCCATCATTTTAAGCTAGCATCCTATATATCCTATTCACTCTGAAACTTCTACTCATGTACACTTGATGCCTCCACTCTTCATTTCTGAGTCCTTTTCAATTTAGCTTCCAATAGCACCAATCTCCTGAACCTACTCCCTACTCATCAAAAGTTACCAGTTATGTGTTATCTAATAAATCCAATGGCCTTTTTGTGGTCCTTATGCTCCTTGATCTCACTAGTGCTTTTGACACCATCAATCATCAAATCCCCTTCTATCTATTCTCATAACCACCACCCTCATTCAGACTCCTATCACATTTCACCTCCTCTATTATAAGACTCCTGACTGATCTCCTCACTTCCAGTTTATATTCTCTCTGATCCATGCACCATGAGGCAATAAAAAAAATTATTTTTAAAGGCACATCTGATCATGCCACTCCCCTTTTCAAAAACCTTCAGTGGCTCCCTGTGCCTATGAGATAACAAGACCAACTCCTACATCTGACATTTTAAACCCTGAACTACATTCTTTGTTCATGAAGTCTATGTTCCAACAAGGTTGGAAATAGGTTCAGGTGTACCCTGAATCTGACATTTCATATGTTGCCTCTGTATCTTCTCCAAAGCTATCCTTGCTTCCTTATTTTTTCCTTCCCCAGGAGAAAGCAAACTCCTTGAGGACAAGGACTGTTTGTCTATTTGTAACCATAATGTCCAGTACATAGCCTTGCATATAGTATGCACTTAACTAAAAAATTGTTAAATTAAATTGATAACTATATTTTTCTCATTGATATTCTTCCATTAATGGTGTATGGCTTTGAATCACAGATCACCACAATCTCCAAGGAATTAATTTTTGGTGAAACAAAGGGTAATAGAACAATGAGTAGTGGGCCTAAGGAAATGAAATAAGGAAATGATCATCCTCTATGCCCTACTTAGGCCATATCTGCGGCTTTGTATTCCCTTCTAGATACCATGTTTTAGGAAGTTTAGCATATCAAGGAAGACAACCACAATTGTGGTTCGTGCTGTAGGAGAAATAGTCAGAAGAAGTGGGAATTTTAGCCTCCAGAAAAGACTTAAAGGGGCATAATAGCTTTTGTAAAACCTTTAAAGAATTGTCATGCAAAAGAATATTTACAGGAGAACACAGACATGAATTGAACAGATTTTACAGGATGAGAAGGTATGCACTATACACAATCTGCACCATTGAAGGGAATATCCATGATGGTGACATCACAAATCTATTCACAGAACCACAGAATGCAAGCTGGAAGACAAGACAGCAGCCATCTAGTCCAAATTTTACCCTTAAAGGAGCCCTATGACACATATCCAACAAGTGGTGATCTAAGCTTTGCTTGAAGACCTCCTGTGAGGAGGCACTCCCTCTCCTAAGGAAGTATGTTTTCCTATTGGACAGCTCTAAATCTTGAGAAGTTTTATTCCTGATATCAAACCTCAATTTGCTTCTTCACAATATTCACCCACTGCTCTTACCTGTGCTCTTTAGAGTCAAGTAAAATAATGCCAATCCCTTCTCATGGCAGTCTTTCAAATACTTGAAGATAGTTATTATGTTTCCCCTAAGGTTCCTTTTCTATAGGCAAAATGTACCCAGCTCCTTCAAATGATGCTCACATGACATAGATTTGACATTGGTCACCATCCTGGTATCCCACTCTGGACATTCCTCAGTTTATTAATCCTTAAATGTTGTACCCAGAACAAAACACAAATCTAACCAAGACAAAGTATTGTTAGACTATCACTCCTTTTTTCCTAGAAGCTATGTGTCTCAATGGATCCCAAAATTATATTAGCTTTATGTAACAAAACAATCCTACTACTGATGCATATTGAGTTTGAAGTACACTAAAAAACTCCAGATCTTTTTCAGACAAACTACTGTTTAACCATGAACCATCTACCATCTTGTGGTGGATCTTGTACTTGTAAGTTTTACTTTTCAAATCCAAATGTTACTTTATATTTATTACAAATAAATTTCATATTCCTAGATTCAACCCAATGATTTAGCCTATGGAGATCTTTTCAGATCCTATCATTCAAATTGAAGTATCTAAGTAAAGTATAGCTGCCACCCCCACCTCACTTTATAGCTAAAGAAACTGAAGTCCAAGGAAGCTAAGTGACTTTCTCCAAGTCATCCAGGTAGTGTCAAGGTAGGATAGGGATCCAGGTTATTTACTCCAGAGTTGACACTTGATTTTCTACACTGCTCTTTCTCCTCCCGTGTATAAAATTAATCTTTGTGGTAATGCCCTGAATTACTTCATTACTCTAGAATCAGTGAAACCAAGTTACATAATAATTATCCCCTCTTGCCCCTAAATACAAGCAGATCTCTATTTGTCAACACAACCAGCATGAACTGCAGTGGAGTCTAAGTCTGGTGTCTACACTTTTATCTTGAGCATGTGTAATGGTCATGGGAATTTGAAGATCTTCCCTGCCACTTAATAAGCCTAAGGGAATTTGAAGATTTTCCCTGCCCCCTAATGGGCTGGATGTAATCATAGGGGGCCTGTGGTGGGAGGAGTTTGCTGAAGAGTGGGGCAGAGCCCACAGGAACCTGGAAGTCAGAGAAGCTAGATGATGGGAGAGAGAGGACACAGCCCAGGAGATAGCTAGGCTTGTGAGTATTGGTTTATGGAAAGGCTAAAGGGTGGTGTGGGCTCACTGCTACATTGTGATGTATTAATTTCTATGTTGCTATGATGGATTCAGTTTCCTGGTGTTGGGATTTGGTTTTCTGGTGTCTAAATAAATGTTTTGCTTCTGTTTCCATATGGCAAGTCTGTTATATTTTGTGATTAAGAACTATGCCGGGGGCGGCCAGGTAGCACAGCGAGTAACAGCACCGGCTCCAGCGTTGAGAAGACCTGGAGATCGAATCCCGGGCTCAGACACTTAGCACCCACCCAGAAACACCTGGCCGTTTAACCTTGAGCAAGTTACTTAACCCCAATTGCTTTTAAAAAAAAAAGAAAAAAAAAGAACTATGCCAGCATATTTACAGTCACCATCAGTGCTGTGAATATTGTGTTGGCACTACAGCATAAGAGCAGCTGCCCTGTGTTTCCCATTTCAGAACACCTAAACAGTGGGAGAGGAAGTGTAGTATAATGGAACAAGTCCTGTATTAGAACAATCACCCCTTCACCTCTTATGAGCTATATAATCTTAGACAAGTCTTCTCATTTCCTTGAATCTGATCACTTCATCAGAAAAAAACAGAAAAAAATAACACATCACTTAACTACAGACAGGGTTTAAGTTGCTGAACCAGATGAAATCTTGCTATCCTTTCAAATTATACTATTTATAATGGTAATACATGTGGCAGATGAAAAGAGCACTGAACTGAGAGAGGTGGAAGACCTGGTTCTATTCCCAGTTCTGCAACTAACTTGCTATGAGACTTTGGACCATTCATTCTAGTTATATTGCCTTAGAAATACCAGTAAAAGTAATTCTCAAGTAAATCATTTTTCCATTTCAACAACTAATAGCAGTATTAACTTTTCTTTTAAATAACTATCCAGAAATATTTAACAAATGCATGCAAATCTGTTAGCAATTTGAAAGAAGTTAATTGCTGTTTAATTCTTTTATTTTCTATATTAATTATGCCTTGATATTATGAATTATTTAAGTGGATGTTATTTACATATGTATGTATATGGATGCATGTGTGTATATACTTAAAGTATATGTGGACAGAAGGGAAAAAGAAAGGAAGGGAAGAAGGGGAGAAGGAAGGAAGGAAGGAAGGAAGGAAGGAAGGAAGGAAGGAAGGAAGGAAGGAAGGAAGGAAGGAAGGGAGGAAGGAAGGGAGGGAGGAAGGGAGGGAGGAAGGGAAGGAGGAAGGGAGGGAGGAAGGGAGGGAGGGAGGAAGGAAAGGAGGAAGGAAAAAGGGAAGGGAGGGAGGGAGGGAGGAAGGAAGGAAGGGAGGGAGGGA